>NC_138347.1:106658060-106913060 GCF_046562875.1 Panthera onca | reverse complement strand
ATTTTGTTCTCAAAAAGAATACAAATAGTAAAACTTTAAGTCTGTCGGTCTATTGAAGTGGTCTGTTGTAATTTGTTCTTAGTATAAGAAAGCATTCTGCTCGGTGATGTTTCCTTTTGAGCATACTGAAAAGCAATTATAAATTAGTCAAAAATAATCGAAATGAAAAGAGGTTTCAAAATATAATCTCTAGGGGCGCCTGGGTGGCTCAGTTGAGCGTCCGACTTCCGCTGAGGTCATGATCTTGCGGTTCGTGGGTTCGAGCCCCGTGTCGGGCTCTATGCTGACAGCTCAGAGCCTGGAGCCTGCCTCAGATTCTGTCTCCCTCTCTCTCTGCCCTCCCCTGCTCACGCTCTTTCTCCCTCTGTCTTTCAAAAATAAATGTAAAAAAAAATTTTTTTAATATATATACAATCTCTAAAAAATAAAAATTTTTCCTAAAATCCTAAATCTACCGAGAAATAAATTAATGACATTGAATCCCATTGCATAATATCATGCCTAGCATCCTTCCCAATGAAATGGTACCCTTGGACCTATGCACATATTTGTGTCTATGAAACAGGGTATACATGCACACAAATAAAATAAATTAGAGGATCCGTAATTCAGCATTTGGTCCACACATGCCCAAAGATGTAGAGAGGTGATTCAGTTGGGCATATAAATATCACACTGTCTCCAGAATTACAGTTTACTTAACACGAAGGTTCTCCTAAACTTCTCAGAAGGAGAATACTTCCCTCATAAACTGGACCTCATTGGGAGGTGGGGAGGTATTTCCCTCATCCTTTTTGTTAGTTCCTCGGTTTTAGGGAAAACCTAGATTCACAACACAAGCCCCTGAGTTCATCACACTACTGCATGTGTAAAGTAAGATGGGTAAGATTCATTCATCAATGTCCGTCTCAAATCATTGTTCAACCAATCACAAGTTCAGATCAATGAGCAGTAATTAGAGAGGAGTGGAAGATGATGTTATAGAGACTACAGAAAGGCAAAGGAATCAGAAACTAGTGTGTGATGACAGACCACGTGTTTTTCCTTATCGTTAGAATTACTGTATAAATCACTAACTCTCCTGAGTAAGTATTTACTCAAATCACTAATTCCGTTGAGTAAGACACAGATATCAATGACCCTTTTTTCATCTATGTTTTGTTTATTTGTTTGGCTGTAAGGTAAATTTTATATTTAAACACTATATTTAGGAGAAAACCTACTGAGTTTTGTATAGACCACTAAATTAATTTTGCATCTTTAATTCAGTCATTTCTGGACTGAAGAGAAGGATGAATCTTTGTGTATATTTCCAAGGAAACATGTGTTTAAACATATTGATGCTGAACTCAATATTTACTCTGATATTCAACTCACAGTTCTCATTAATGGGATTTAAACAGGTAAGAAATTCCCAAATAACTCCACTGATTATTTTAACACCTGGCTAATGGCTTAGAATAACTGATGTGTAGCTGAAGTTTATGTAATTTATAATTAAAACAAAACTCCACTTCAAAATGTCCTAGAGTTGTTCAATTATATGTTAAAACTGAGACAAACATAAAAACTTCAATAAATATATTTTCCTCCAAGAAATGACACACTGTGACTTTTTTGTTATTGTTGGGTTTGATGTTTTTGCCTCTAAGGAGGTCAGCAATATGGAAACATAAAGGCCAATTTAATTTGTGCATCTGCGGCTGCCAAGTATTTTAATTCAGACAGCTGTGACTGAAGAGTTAATATTTTACTTGTCAAAATCCAAAAGAAGGCCAGTGAATCACTCTAATTCTCATTAAGAGGCTTTCCCCCAGTAGCACCCTAATTCAAAATAATGAAAGTAGAGACTGAGTGCGATTCTAATACCAGTTGAGACCTATCTTTTAATATTTCTCCAGTGATGGATTAGGGATCGGGGAAATTCATCTCAGATCATAGAGCCTAATTTAATAAGGGATCATTCCAAGAGTATTGCATTTTATAATAATGTCATTTAATGTGTCGTCTTCCATTTTTACTGTCCCATATGTATGCTTACACGATGGTGCCATAGGGATAAACTTTTAAAGAACCAGAATCATTTTTAGTTTTCATTTTCCTTAAGTAGGGGGCCTATCAATGAAAGCATCCATTAGTACCTTTATTATCACAATGTAAGAGAGTGAGGGAAATACCTGATTTAGAAAAAAACTTAATAGAACTGTAAGTAAATGTTCAACTTTTTACTGAGTCTTAATCATTGAAGAGGATGAAAATGTTTAAAAGGGAGTTTAAAATAAATCCAATTTCTTTAGCTAATATATTACAATAATACAAAAGCCTGGAGAACTAGTAGTTTAAAATGCACAGAAACAGCATGCTAAAAATCTAAACTTACTTTTTCCTATTGCTCCTTATTTTCAACTGATTTACAAGGCAAGTGATGCTTTAGTAACTGCTTAGCAAAGGCTAATTATTCATGCTGCCTAACTTTAGGGAAATAATATGAAGGGCTATTTTCTCATAAATTGCATTCACTTACTCAATGAGGAAAACAAATTGTCAGGAACAACATTCTATGAAGTACTTAACCTTATTATTCTATATTAACATTTAACTTTATTTGATCAGCTTTGCTATTTTTGTCTTGGCATTACTGTAAATGTGAAACATTTGGCGATTACTAGGGCACTAGTTAAGCAAGTTCAGGTCAGAGCATTGTAACCATATAAATGTCAATACATTGTTATTGGCTATAACTCCTACAGCAGCAGGAGGAGTCCTGCTTAGCCACTATTATGTTCTATAAAGCCTTTAGGACAGCTGGTGTTATAGGAAAGTTACCTTTCAAATATATTCTGATGATTGGGTCTTTGCCTTCAGATAATGTCTTAATTGTTTCCTTTTCCATTCTGATTGCATTAAACACATAAACTCTATGGATCTAAATTATGTCCTAGAAATCTTACTTTGCTGTAAACATTAATCTGATTACTGCCATTTTTCAAAAATAGAAATCATCACAATAAAAATATAACAAAATTAAAAATGTTTTTTAATGTTTTTGTTTTTGTATGTCGTTTCCTATATACTTTTGCAATTCAGTTTTCCTTAAGGTATTGCAAATGTTTTAAGACTTCTTAAATTTTAAAATAGACCTTGTTTTCTTATAACCCTTGGTTTTTTTGTTTTTTTTTTTTTTTATTCTTGCCTTGCCTAAAATACACCTTCTTGTTATTCTTTCCCATTTATCTTCAGGACTTTAATCTCTGTGTTTTCTTTTTTACTGTATTATATTGTCTATTGTATCCTGAAGTGATTTCCTGGGACCTGATTTTTTTCTTTACCACATTTTCCTTTCAGCTGTATTTCTACTCATTCAGTTTATATTCTGTTATCCATTTCATGTTATCTTTTCATCTTTTACTCTTTCTTTAAGAAAAAAAATCATGAGTTCTCTCACTGATAAGAACGGTATAACACGTACACACCTGGCACCTGGAATCTCTTTAAGGAAGCAGTCAATTTGCTAAAAAAAAAAAAAAAAAAAAAAAAAAAAGTGATATTCAAAATCATGTCAATAAGTCAGAAAGAGACCACCAAGTGTCATCATCTAGAATAATTAGAAGTGATTATTTCAATCATACATGGGGTGACGAAGAATGAGGGTAAAAACAAAGAAACAAAATGAAAAATAAATGTTTAAAACTAAATATATGTTGTTTATAATGATTTGGGGGAAATAATCTCAGCCAATCTGGCATACTTTCTCTAGTAGGTCCACTTGTTTTCCTAAAACTGGATTCATCCCATCTTATTTCCAAAGACAAATGTGGCATCAAGATTAATTTAAACCATTTCTGCTTTACCTATTTTAATGTGAAATTATGGTCACATAGTATTTCACACAACCCATTGGTTATTATGTGAAAAGATGAATATTATAACATTCTCAATCTTTGCTATACACAGTTTAACAGCCTATATTCACTTGGAAACTAGAAAACCTTTCTAGGTGACCACAAAATATACACTATGGTTAGACTTCAGAAGATTAATGGTTTTTTTTTTCTTTCCATGCAAAATATATTTGTTAAATATTAAAGAAGGGTCTAATAATTAAAAAGACAGTTTGAATTTGAAACTGCCTCTGTAGTGGGGAAAGGGAACAGGATTTTCAGATGAAATTGAACAGATTGATGTTTACATACCAAATTTCATGACAAAATTCACATAAGATGAATTAAGGTGACATGAGAATTCAGAAACTTGTCATAATAAGACAGATACATCTCAAGGTGTAAAATACAGATATATGAAGTAAAGACATTCAACAAGAATCAGAATGAATTCAAGAAATTATGCTCTGCATGTCTAATAAAAGAACCATTTATATTCTGGTCAATACTTTTAAAAAATCCACAATACACTATATAACCATTTTAACAGTTGTCTTCTTAACCCAATTAAAATGAACAAAGAAATTTTAGTTTCCTTATTTTTTTTTACCTAATTTTCTTGTTTTTTTGTTTTGACTCAATGAATCATAATATAAATGCCAATTTTTATTTTTCAGGCACTTTTGCCTGCAAGATCTAGAAAGTTTTCCTTTTTTTTTTTAATTTTTTTTTAATATATGAAATTTATTGTCAAATTGGTTTCCATACAACACCCAGTGCTCATCCCAAAAGGTGCCCTCCTCAATACCCATCACCCACCCTCTCCTCCCTCCCACCCCCCATCAACCCTCAGTTTGTTCTCAGTTTTTAACAGTCTCTTATGCTTTGGTTCTCTCCCACTCTAACCTCTTTTAGAAAGTTTTCCTTATGAGAAAAAAAAAGGTTAATGAGTGGCCATGCTATTGAAACCTACAAGAGAAAGATCTACTGATCAGCACAATTACTGGTTACCAGCCAAAAAAATATTCTTAGAGAAGTTAATTGAATATATTTAATACAAAATTACCTCCAGAAAATTAATGGGGTTTTTTAAATGTGATGGTACATTACAAGTAGCATATCCATTAAACCAGACCACTGATATGTCATAATCATATGCATGCAGTCTTAACTTTCCCACATATTCTGTTCCTTGATGAAATAACTTTCCAATGCTAAACCTACTTGGAAATTGTTAAATTTCGGAAGAATATGATATAAGCTACTGATTTATGGTATATTAGTTTGGCTCAGCTAAAGAAAAGGATTGAAGTACTTTACCATTACAGGCTCTTACTTAGTATTTGTATAGCACTTTCACATCTGTTAACTCCTTTGAACCTCATAACAACCCAGTGAGGTAGGTGCTATTATCCCCATTTGTAAATGTAGCTTTATCCATTTACCAAAGATCACACATTTAGTAAACGGTAGAGTTCAGCCTTTAATTCATGTTTTGATACTATTCTACTTAACTTGATACAAAACTAAAGTAAAAACTGGAAATAAATGATTTGTTCCTAAAAATAAATTCTTTGTCTATTCCAGTGTTACTTTTGAAAATGTACTCCCATTGTGCCCATAAGAAAATATCATAAGGCATATTAGATTTATTAGATTTATTAGATTTCTTTTTTTTCATATTCAACCTAAATTATTCCATCATATTTCCCTATTGTAAGAATACCCTCCTTCTGGCCACCATGGTGCTGTGACTTTAAAATATTATTCTGTTTAGAATCTTTTGCAGACATTTATTTCTTTTTGATTAGGTTACATATAATTAGCTCTTTTCTTCAAATTTCCAGATCCTTTATATATAGTGGGCTTTGTTTTTCTATAAATCTCCCAATCCTCCAAACTAGTTCTGATTTCCAAATAATCCAGGATAAATAGTTATTCACACTGCTACCCAATAATTGCAGAGACAACCACAGTGTTATACAAAATCATTATCTTAAGTCTATTGCAAATACAGTTCCCAAATACTCCAAATAGCTTCTTAATCTGGTTGAGTATAGAACATCTATGGCATTTTGGTCTTCATGATCAGTTTTTGTTTCAGTAATGTTACTTTCGAGGCTACTTCTTATCAGTTATCTATGGAAGAAAGTTCAATTTTATTTTGTTGGGTGAATTTTCCCTGTAAATTAGATTCTTATAAGATTATATGGAGAGGTCTCTCAGAATTATATGCAAAATGATTGCAAATTACTTCATTGTATTTCATTTTAAATGTCCTTTTTACATTTTCCTAGTATTCTAAAGCATTTCTAAGTGAATTACCATGGATAAATTTTAAGGGCTATTTAAGCTTAGATGGCCTTAAAAGGGAAATATTCTCTAAACCATCTCTAGACCTTTCTCTATTCTCTGCTATAACTCACTGGGTGGCAATCTTCTTACTTCTTCCATAACATCTTTCATTTTAGATCCAGAATTCACTTTGCCAGAAGGCAAAGTAGACAACTGTCTATTTTTAGAGACACTGGGATAGTGCCCTGACTTTAAGAAAAAAAATCATTGATGCTCAGAATTAAATAGGGAAGAAAACCTTTAATTTTTCAATTAGAGATAAAGTAAATAGTAAATGTACTGTCCCAAGGAGAAGTAATAATGGAACCAAAATATTCCATGGGAGAGTGGAGAAGAAAAGATGGAAAGTGTCCTAAAGGGGACAAAAAACACAAAAACAAAAAGGCAAATAGAGGAGACAAGAAGATGCAGAACTAAATTAGGACTAGCTGTCTCTGGTTAGAGTGACCACTATTTATTACTGGCCTCTGTGGGAACTTTCTCTGCTATTCCCAGATGGGAACAAACTCTAATCCACATGTTGCAACAACCTGGCTTTGTATGTCTACAGTGACATTTTTTAGTCAAGTTGTTACTAATAATTTGTAAGAACCAAATCATAATGGTATCAAAGTGCGCTCCATTCTAATTCCTTTTGTTTTCTAATGAAACGTTTTTTGTCTCCATTCTGGGCTTTTTTTTTTTTTTTTTTTGATCACCCAATGCCAGACAGGCTAACCAGTGATTTCCTTAGTAATTATGATTAGCATATTATGAAGAATAAACATCATGCTCTTGCAATAAATAAGCAATCAAGAAGATAAAAATGGAAGCAGAGAGGTTGTTGTCAGTCTGTCAAACCCCCAACTGATTATAAATTCTGCTGAAACCAGCATTGCAGATTAAAGAGTAAGTATGGTCATAAGCTTCTTTCCTGGTGTATTGTGCCTGAGTGTCATAGCAATCCTGGAACTAAATTGGCACTTCTCTACCAGAGCCCCTAAATATAATAGAAAAGTTAGCAGTGCTATTTGCTTTTAAGCTCTTTCCTCTTAAGAATGTCCTCATTGTTTGTGGATGCTTGCAGTTATACAAAACCCTCGAGTTTTAAATATGAAGGTTAAATCCTTAAATTATAGTCTCAGTTTAACAATGCTATAATTATAGCTGAGATCATATTCTATCTTCTATCACTCAAAACCTTCACAAAATCCTGTATCATTTTAGCTTCAATTGTACACAGTTTATAAGGCTGATTTGATTTGATTGTAGGAAACATCAGGGGGGTTAAAATTATTCAAGGTGAGGCCACTCATAAAAAAAGTCAGTTGAGAATGAATCAAGTAACTGCCCTTAAGAATAACTCAAGGCATCATTTTAACCTGATCTTTATAAGGACAATAAAGAGATTGTCTGAAAAGTAAACTCATGCTATAGGATGAATCACATTCAACTTTCTAAACAGTTAATTTCTTACCAGTCAATTTCTAAACAATGAATGGAATGACTGTATATAATTATGTTCTCTCTATTTATGCAATAAGTGGAAAATTACTTACTGAACCACAATGTGGTTCTGGTATTAACCCCACTTTACTAGAACATTGTTGGAGCCTTATCCAGGGTGGGCTACAGAAATGGTTCTGCCATTTGCTTCTTGTATTGCCTTGTTTGGTCTCATGTGCACAAGTTTTCACCAGATTATCACTTCTTGAATCAAGGCCAAGGCAGTAATTTTAGAGAATTTTTACTCTTCCAAAGTTTAGACTGTATTCATCCATTCAGCAAACCTTTGTTGAGAAGCTCCTGTGTACCTAGCAATGACAAAGCCGGACATGGGTCCCTGCTCTCAGGGACCATGTAGTCTACCTAAGATAGTTATTACCAAGTACATTCCAAGATAGATATTAACCAACTACATTCAAGTATGATGACTGCTACCCAGAAGTCCAGGATATGGTCTATGTAGTCACAGAAAGCACTTCTAAGCAAAATGTATATAAGATGGAACCTGAATAATGTAAAATGAGAGGTGGAGAGAAAGAGCATTCTCTGCAGGCAATGTGAGGGATCATGAGTTTGACCCTTGGCACAGGTAAGAGGAAGCCACTGAGAGGTTTTAAGATGTCACTGTGAAAAGATCACTCTGAGTGCAGAGTGAAGAATATGGTGGGGAGAGAGCAGAGGCAGGGGCACAGTAGATGGCAGAGGCCAGTTATGAGGCTCTAGCCATAGTCTTACAGTCTTGGCCAATGCTGACAATGTCTTGGAATAGAGTGATGCTTTGGTTTTGAAAAGAATGGATGTAGGTACAAGATATATTTAGAAAAATCGATAAGATTTAGTGACTAAATGGACGTAAGTGGTGGAAAAAAACAAAACAACAACAACAACAAAACACCCTCCAGAACAGACACATGTGGAGAGATGGGGAAACCAGGTGATTAAGGGGTAAAGAAATTCCTTCAGAATTATAGCAGGCATGGGGCGCCTGGGTGGCTCAGTCGGTTAGGCGGCCGACTTCGGCTCAGGTCATGATCTCGCACTCCGTGAGTTCGAGCCCTGCGTCGGGCTCTGTGCCAATAGCTCAGAGCCTGGGGCCTGTTTCGGATTCTGTATCTCCCTCTCTCTGACCCTCCCCCGTTCATGCTCTGTCTCTCTCTGTCTCAAAAATAAATAAATGTTAAAAAAAAAAAAAAAAAAAAAAGAATTATAGCAGGCAGACAATCCGGAATTGGTGCCAAGGTAACCACACACACTCACACACACACACACACACACACACACACGCACACACACCCTTCCCACCACTACCATCTCTTGTTCCTGGCCTGTTGATATTAAGTCCCAGTGAAATGGAGACAGATAATAAACCACTGACCAGGTATATGTCAAATGATAAGTGCTAAAAAGGAAAAAAAAAAGTCAGAGGGTGAAAGATGGCTAGAGGATTATGGGCCTGAAAAACTGGAATAGTTGTAGTTAACTGAAACGGAGAAGATTTCCCCACACTTGGGGGGGAAACTCAGCAGTCTGACTTTGGCTATCAACAGGGGATTGGCGATACAAATCATACTTCATCTATAATATAGGATTCTATGCGGCTCTTAACAAGGATGAGATAAATCTGAATGTACCATGTCAAATGCCTACCACATCTAGTAAGTGAGAAAAGCCAGTTTTGGAATAGTTTTGTGTCTCATTTTTATTTTAAAAACATATATGGGTGTGCCTGAGTGGCTCAGTCAGTTGAGCATCTGACTTCTGCCCAGGTCATGATCTCACAGCTGGTGAGTTCGAGCCCTGCATCAGGCTCTGTGCTGACAGCTCAGAGCCCAGAGCCTGCTTCGGATTCTGTGTCCCCTTTCATCTTTGCCCCTCCCCCACTCATGTTCTGTCTCTGTCTCTCAAAAATAAACACCAAAAAATTTTTAAACATATATGAAATACATATTTCATACAAAAATTAATATGCATGGAAATACATAGAGTAATATCTGGAAAATTATTTCCCAAAGTGTTCATAGTGTTCCTTAGAAAAAGTGGATAGGATGAGAAAAAAATGAGGTATTTCACATGTTACACTCGGAACTTGCATGTTTTAATCTTTTGTAATGAAAATGCATTCATATAATTTTAATTTCATAAAACAAAAATACTTACTTCACTGGTAGATGGAATAGCAGAACTGGTAACACTACAGCATCATATCATAAGAGAGTGACCTACTACAGACTCTAGAGAGCACTGTTCCTCTCACTGAGCCAGAAGAAAGACCAGACATCAAATTGTGAATTTTAGTAAGAAAAAAAAAAATTGTTCCAAGGAACTTCAAGAAATCTAAAACAGATATGAGTGTCAGAAACTCAGCTTTCAGAAATGGAAAGGACATCCCTTAGGCAAAACCATAGGAAACACAGTCAGGGTCACGTAAAGATGTAGAACTTTCAGATCATGTCAGGGATGCTATTTAGGGCGAAACAGGCAACGAACCTTGGAAGTCTGTGCCCAGAGGTCTGCTTTCCTAAGAAGCTCATGCCTTTAAATGGTTTCTTTCCACACCTATCATAAGCCATTTGTAATTCCGAATCTGTACATCAGATTTCTGTATATCAATTGGTCACAAAGCTGGAATTGCCTGTATCTTATTTTGGGAGAAGAGGAGAGGAAAAATAAGATATATTAAGTGGCCATTACATGCTAGCCACTGGGCTAAAATATAGCATTCAGGTAAGCAACTAACAGACTCTGGGAGTGTGTGTTTATAAAACTGTCACATGAAAACATATTTTAAGTGCAGCGTAAGGAGCTCTGGGGCAACAACCATGGTTCATCCTACTTTGTTTCCACGGTCCCAAGCGCAGGACTAGGTACCTGAGAACTAGCATGTGTTCCATAAATGTGTATAGGTTAATTGAACAGGAAACAAGAGATCATTCATGGGAACTCTGTAAATCATTCTTATAAATCCTATAAACTGAGAACAAATAAAAAGATTCCTCTCTGAGCACCAACTTTGTGCCACACACTGTTCTAGATATTTTCCATATATCACTTCACTCTATCTTCCAATAAGCCATTCAGCTATTTTTTTAAGTTTATTTATTTATTTTAAGAGAGAGAGAGAGAGAGAGAGAGAGAGAGAGAGAGCGCATGTGCATGCACACAAGCAGGGGAGGGGCAGAGAGAGAGAATCCCAAGCAGGCTCCACGCTTAGCATAGAGCCTGACATGAGGCTCGTTCTCATGACCATGTAATCATGACCTGAGCAGATATCAAGAGTCGGATGCTTAATCAACTGAGCCACCTAGGTACCCCAGATCTTTTTACTTAAAAAATGAGAAAACTGAGGCACAGTAATGGTGACTTACCCATGGTCATTTTAGTAATTAATAGAACTAGATTTAAAACAAGTTTACCTGACTCCAAACTCCATATTCTTTTCCCTTTTCAAAACAAATTCCCCAGTAATGCTATAGGGAAAAATCTCTAAGATATTCCATTTGCGTAAGTGAATTTTATATACTTCATTTACTTAAGAAGTATATGAATATATCCAGATTTTCCAGATTTTTAGTGGATATGACGTTTACCTTATACCATGGAAGAATAGAACCAGTTTACTCTTCATAGCTTTGCTTTGTTTTTTATGTGATGGATATTCTGTACACCAAGTGTTTGTAAATATCCCTCATCTGGCTTCTACCTAAAATAACTCAAATGACAGGCAGACCCAAACCTCAGGAGTTTGCCTTATAACATAAAGAAGAACGGGCTCTCTGACAAGTGCTGAGTTTCTGGTCAGCTCTTCAATGCCCCACAACTACGCAAGCCTTCTTCTGCTTCTCAAATGGTTTTCCCAGGGCCCATGACATCCCCTTCTCTCGGCATCTGCTTTCCTCCCACTCCTAGCAGGTAGAGGTTATCTGAACAGCTTCACCCATCACATCTACACCCTTCACATCCACATCCCTACCTATTTGTGCACTCAGCACTTCTCCTTCTGACCTCTTAACATTGAGCAAGCATCCCTCTCCCTGTGCCCTAGGACTCCCCTCACCCAGCCTCCTCCAGAATCTTGACAAAAATGGCTAACAGTGAATCCCCTCTCCTGTATCTCTAACCTCTCTTTACTGGAGCCTTCCTATCAGTATCTTTAAAGAGTAAAAAATAAAGGGGCTCCTGGGTGGCTCAGTCAGTTAAGTATCTGACTCTTGGTTTCTGCTTGGGTCTTGATCTTACAGGTTCATGGGTTTGAGCCCTGGGTCAGGGCTCTGAGCTAACAGCGTGGACCCTGCTTGGGATTCTCTCTCTCCCTCTCTCCCTTTCTCTCTCTTTCTCTCTGCCCCTCCCATCCTATCAAAAATCAATAAATAAATTTTTTAAAGTTAAAAAAATAATGAAAATTTAAAACCTTCTAGGGTCCACATAGCCTCAGGTTTTTGCTTTTTCCTTCACTATTAAAATTCTTTATTTTATTTTTTATTTTTTTTAAGTTTATTTATTTATTGAGAGAGAGAGAGAGAGAAGGAGCATGAGCAGGGGAGGGGCTTGCCCCAACATGGGGCTTGAACTCATGAACCATGAGACCATGACCTGAGTTGAAATCAAGTGTTGGACACTTAATCGACTGAGCCACCCAGGTGCCCCCCACAGTTGAACTTCTTAAAGAAATTAACCTCAACTTTATATCTTCACCTCTCATTTTCCTTCAACCCACTCCTGCCTGGATTTGTGTCTCCACTTCTCCCCCAGGTGGACTTTCCACATTTTATAAAAGGCCTTCTTATAATCAAATTCAATAGACCTATCTCTGAACTTGTCCTTTTAGCATCATTGACACAGGTCACTACTGTCTCCTTAAGATACACTGTTCCTCACTTGCCAAGAAACTACTGGGTTTTCTACATTTTTGGCCTCCCTTTGCAGTTTTATTTTCAGGGATCCTTCTGCTCTACTCCACCATGAAATGTGGGTGCTCCTCAGGACTTCCCCAGATTCTCATCTCTCTGCACGAAGTACTCTATTTTTTTTTTTAACTGAAATATAGTTGACGTACAATGTTAGTTTCAGGTGTACATCATAGAAATTCAACGAGTCTGTCCATTATGCTATGCTCACCACAAGTATAGCTACTATCTGTCCCCATAAAACATTATTACAGTACCATTAACTATATACCCTATCCTGTGCCTTTCATCCCCAGGACTCATTTATTCCATAAGGTACAGGTGCAAGCCTGTACCTCCTACACCCATTTGCCCACTTTGCCCATTTCCCAAGCCCCCTCACCTCTGGCAACCATCAGCTTGTTCTCCATATTTATGGGTCTGTTTTCTGCTTTGTTTGTTTGCTTTGTTTTTTAGACTTAGATTTAGAGGCAATCTCGTGCAGTCCATGACTTCAGCTACATCTGTACATCACCAACCCCAACCTCTATCTCAAGCCCAGATTTCTCTTCTGAGTTCCAGCCTAGATCATGAACTTGTGTGCCTACTGTCATATCTGCCACCTACTATTTTGATCTCGACAGGCACCAAAGTGAATGAATCATCTCCCTGCCTATCTTCTCGTTATGGATTCCCTATCTTAGCAAACAGCAGCACTATCCAAACAGCTATTCATGTTCCCTATCAGGAATCTTCCTTGATTTTTCCATCTTCTTCACTCCCTACACTCAATCTATTAGCAAATCTTATCTATACTGATGCCTAAACATCTAGACTCCATTCATCCTCTCCTTCTCCACTGTCAACACTTCATCTCTCACTCAGACTCCCGCAGTAGCCTCTCCATCTGTTCTTGTTCTGCTCCTGTCTATTCAACACACAGTAGTTGGAATGATGTTTCACAATGTATCTGAGGAAGTCTCCCCACACCTCCGTACCCCAACAGGGTAAAATCTTCAATGACTTTCCACTGTCCCTTGCATAATGACCAAACTCTTGAGCATGGCCTCAGGGTCTGACTGATCCTGCCTACTGTTTTGATTCATCTGTGCTCTTTATCACATCTACCCTCACCTCAGCTGTCTATGCTCCAGTCATTCTGCCCTCTTTGTGGAATGTGGAATGCCTTTCCCACCCCTTCCCTCCCACCAAGAGCCTTCATATTTATAATTTGTCCACCTAGAATATTCCCCACCCACTATCTCACCTCCACCCTAACTCCTGAATATCCTTTATGTTTCAGTTAAAATGTCACTTTCTCCAAAAAGCTTTTTCTAACTCCTTAGCCCTGGTCAAATCTACTTGTTACATACTTACCATATTCCCACAGAACCTACAGTTCTGTACACTGAACTTGTAATTACTTGTTCCACGTATATGGATTAGTAGAGTTGCTGAGTCAATTGCATTTTATACTTATTGCCAAATCACCAAATAGCCATCAACTGATTTTATTTGCATTCTTTATACATTGTCAGTATTAGTCATATTTACCTACATATTGTTTTGCAACATATCTCTCACAGTTATTTGATTATAGTTTTTTTTTTTATTTTAATGCATTAATGCATTTAATGAACTCTTTCGTGACCTGACTTTCCATTTGTTAATTTATTTCCTCATCTCTTTGTTACCTGAATTTTGTTATCAAATGTCTATTTCCCTGAGAAGTCAAAGGTATTACATTCACCTTTATGCTTGCATGTGTGAGAATGCCATTCACTATTGTATTCAAGTAACTGCATTTTTTGTCAAAATATTGTATTGTATTACGTATAGGATAGTATTATACCAACATAAGGTAGACAAATTGACCAATGGGACAGAATACAGATTCAGAATTTAATTTCAGTATATGTAAAAAAAATGTAAATATAATAAAAGTTATATTTCGGGCACCTGGGTAGCTCAGTCAGGTAAGCATCCGACTTCATCTCACTCATCATCTTGCGGTTGGTGAGTTTGAGTCCCACGTTGGGCTCTGTGCTAACAGCTTGGAGCCTGGAGCCTACTTCAGATTCTGTATCTCCTTTCTCTCTGCCCCTCCCCTTCTCATGCTCTGTCTCTCTCTCTCTCAAAAATAAACATTAAAAAAATAAATAAAGGGGCGCCTGGGTGGCTCAGTCGGTTAAGCTTCTGACTTCAGTTCAGGTCATGATCTTGTGGCTCGTGAGTTCAAGCCCCTCATTGGGCTGTGTGCTGACAGCTCAGAGCCTGAAGCTGGCTTTGGATTCTGTGTCTCCCTCTCTCTCTGCCCCTCCCCTGCTCACGTTCTGTCTCTCTCTCTCTCTCTCAAAATAAATAAACATTAAATTCAAAAAATAATAAAAATAAGATAAAATAAATAAAATAAAATAAAATAAAATAAAAGTGATATTTCTATTCATGAAAATAACGTTGACACAATGGGCTAATCATCTGAAGAAATAAAACTAGACTTTTATTATATACCACATACAAAAATTAATTCATATGAGCTAAATCTTAAATGTAAGATTTTAAATAACACATATATTGTAAGAACATGTAGAAGACTAGGTACAGCCAGTAGTAGAGGACCTTTTAAATTAAGACAGGAAATTTAGAAGTTAGAAAATAAAAGGTAGACCTCATAAATACATTTTTTAAAGTCCATTCATTCATTTTTAAGGGGGGCGGGGCCTAGGGAGGGGGGAGAGAGGGAGAGACACAGAGAGAGAGAGAGAGAGAGACAGAGAGAGAGAGAGAGAGAGACAGAGAGAGAGAGAAAGAAAGAGAATCTTAAGCAGGCTCCAAGCTATCAATGCTGAGCCAGACACAGGGCTCAATTTCACGAACTGTGAGATCATGACCTGAGCTGAAATCAAGAGTTGGACGCTTAACCAACTGAGCAACCCAGGCACCCCTCATAAACACATTTTTAAAAACTGAAGGCACATATACTAAAAGATATCATAAACAATAGATAATAGAGTTACAAAGCTATTTGCAATACAGATGAGAGATAAAGGATGAATATTTATAGGCTATGGAAGAAGACACAACTGAAGAGAAAAATGGATAAAAGAGATAAGTAAAAAATTCACATAGAAGCAAATCCAAATGGTCAGCAAGCATGAAAAAAATGCTCCAAATCACTACAGAGGAATGTAAATTAAAGGAAATACTATACAAAAACACCAATTCAAATGGATACATGCACCCCAATGTTTTTAGCAGCATTATCTATAATAGCCAAACTATGGAAACAGCCAAAATGTCCATCAACCGATGAATGGATAAAGAAGATGTGATTTATGTATACAATGGCATATTACTTAGCCATAAAAAAGAATGAAATCTTGCCATTTGCAAAGATGTGTTTGAGTTAGAAAGTATTATGCTAAGCAAAATAAGTCAGGCAGAGAAAGACAAATACCATATGATTTCACTTATACGTGGAATTTAAGACACAAAACAGATGAGTATAGGGGGAAAAAGAGAGAGAAAGGCAAACCAGGAAACGGGCTCTTCACTATGAGAACAGACTGATGGTTACCAGAGGGGAGAATGGGGAGGGAAAGGTTAAATAGGTGATGGGGACTAAGGAGTACACTTGTCGTGATAAGCACTGGGTGTTGTACAGAAGTGTTGAATCACTAAATTGTACACCTGAAACTAATTACACTGTATGCTAACTAATTGGAATTTAAATAAAAACTTTTTTTAAAAGGACAATGCAATACTAATCTATACCCCAAACTAAAACATTGAAGGAAAGCTGTAAGATTTTTAAGTGTATTAAGCTTTTCTATATTATGTATATACATATATGTATACATATATATATAATAGCTGTATAAAGCTATTATAATTTTTAAAGCATAGAACTAGTATAAGAATAAACAGAAAGATAAATGGAATAGAATAGAAAATCCAGAAATATGCCCAAATTGTTGTGAGAATGTGTTATGTGACAAAGGTGAGATTTAAAATCAATGGCAAAATGTAAATTATCTGGTAATTATATTGATTTAACTGACCAACCATTGAGGGAGCAATTAAATTAACTCTTTATTTCACACAGTACACCTAAATAAACTATTCAGGTTGGATAAACTAATGAACTCAATGTTAAAAATGGAACCATAAATGTACTAAAAAGATAGACATATACCTGTATGTGTATACACACATACATATAATCTTGAGGTAGGAAACTTTTATTAATTATTGCACTAATGATGAAAAACATAAGGAAAAGAGAATGATACATTTATACAAAAACAAAAATAAAAAATAAAAAATTTAGTAAATGACAAATTCAATACAGTAAATGATGTTGAAAATATTAAGTTGGATTTACCTCACACTGTGCATGAAAATGAACTCCAAATATATTAATCATTTAACATATTAATAAGTGACGAAATCATGAGGAGAAAATATTAATACATGGTGGCATAATCCTTGGGTAGTGTGGTTTTAAAAACACCAAAACTCATGAAGTAAAACATTGATATAGTTAACTGCCTAAAGCTTTCTAACTTTTATACACACAGAAAAAGAGAGTGTACAAAACTGAAAGGTATAATGCAAATTACTGAAGAAAAATGCCAAACACGTGTCACAAAAAGGAGTTAGTTACATATGTAATACCTAATGATGAATATCTGAATTTAAAAATTGGCAAATGATAAAAATAGGCAATTCACAACAGAAGAATGATAACCAATAAAAACTCTGGAAACATTTATTCTCACTAGAAGGCAAAGAAATACAAAATAAAATAGAAATAAGATCCATTTTCAAATAAAGAAATATATATATTGAATTCTTTTTTTTAGAAATATTTTTTTTAATTTTTTTTAACGTTTATTTATTTTTGAGACAGAGAGAGACAGAGCATGAATGGGGGAGGGTCAGAGAGAGGGAGACATAGAATCTGAAACAGGCTCCAGGCTCCGAGCAGTTAGCACAGAGCCCGACACGGGGCTCGAACTCACAGACCGCGAGATCGTGACCTGAGCTGAAGTGGGCCGCTTAACCCACTGAGCCACCCAGGTGCCCCTGAATTCTAATATTAAATGTTGGTAAGATTTCGAGGGAATAGCTTCCCTCATACATGGCTGGTAGAAGGTATAAACAAGTACAGCCTTTGATCCAACAACACTGCTTCTGAGATTTGGCGTATGAAATGAATCAAAGATGTACACAAATACTTAGTTGTAAGAACATTTATTACAGCATGTTTTATAATAGAAAAATTGGTGATCCTGTAAGTATCTAGCAATAAGATTTTTAATTAAAGTGTTTCTATAATAAAGAATAATAGAATATGATGCAGTCAGCAAAAATTGTGGAATAGACCTATATTGTTTGACATAGAATTATGTCCATATGATATTATTGAGTAAAAAAGTATACTTTCAATTATCAATATATACATAATATTTTATGAGTATCTATGCATTGACATGCATCTGGAATAATGTTATTAAAATTATTAACTGGCCATTTTTTGGCATATCTCATTTAGGCTGGTGATTCTAGATGGTAAGATCCCAAATGACTTTTTTTTTTTTTTACTTTCTTCTTTTCTGTACTGTTGGAATTTTTTACAATGCTCTTGTTTCATTTTTATAAAACTATTAAAGCTATCTTTATTGCACAAACTACCTGATGAATTGCATGGTCTCAATAGGGGAAAATGTATGTATATAGGTATAGAAAAAAGAGACAAGAAGTATATCTACTTAAATGTTAACTGTGGTTTCTCTAGATAATAGGTTGTGAGTTTTTCTACAGTGAACATATACTGTTTTTATAAAAAGAAAAAAGTTTATTACTATTATCATGAGAAAAAAATCAGTTCGTGTGCACACTCTGTGTTTTCAAATTTTCTTTACAATTTAAGTCTCTGACAAAGGCATTCAATTCTTTCAGAGATTTAAAACAATCTAATCAATATTCTGATTCATTACCATATTAGTAGAACATGGAAATACCACAGGCATACAAAATAGGTAATTGGGTACTAATTTACACACTTTAACTCAAGAGACTTGATTAAAATGGAAATAAAACACTTTGACTTATACATTTACTCCACTTTAGTATTGCATACCACAGAGAAAATCTTGAAGTCAACATGCAAAAGTAATAAATGTTATTTCCTAAATCTACAAAAGTGCATGGTACCACACTCTGTCCTTTATAAACAGATAACTGCAGTTTCAGCTTACAAATGTTTCCATTATTTTCCAAACAGAAGTGTGAAGTTATCTTTTTGTGTATTGCCCTCTACCCATCGGCCTCTTCTATTCTTATACCTGCGCAGGTGACCTAAGCAGGCGCACATAGGGGAGAGTAAGAATGGCATATAGTGAACACAGCTTCCACCTTGTCCTGGCTTCATGTGAAGCCCCAGAGGTCCTAAATTGCAAATTAAGAAATACTGCTCCAGTCAGATTTTCACTCAAAGATTAACTATTAAGTTAAATGAGGTGCACAGAGAAAAGAAAGGACCTCATTTTTCCTGTCCCTACCCTCTGAGGGTACAAAAGTAAATTGACAGTCTGTATTTACAACAACCACTAGACATAATAAAAGAAATTAAAAAACTACAGAGAAAGAACAGGAAGATTTTGTTTCTTTTTATTTCAATCAGTCAATTCAAATACCTATCTTACCTAGGACAGAAAGAATAATTATCCTCAAAGTTACTAGTTTAAAATGAAATAACCAGGAATTTTTCAATATATAAAACAAATTAATAATACAAAGATCTATATGGCAATAATGTATACGAGTCTATTTTTTTGAAAGGTACAAGGAAGCCTAAAATATACGGTAGTGTTTTTTTTTTTTTTTTTGAGAGAGAGAGAGAGGGCACAAATGAGCGAGGGGCAGAGAGAGAGGGAGAGAGAGAGAGAGAAGTGGGACTCATCTGATGCAGGACTCGAGCTGATGAACCATGAGATCATGACCTGAACTGAAGTCAGATGCTTAACCGACTGCACCACCCAGGCGCCCGAAAATGTATTCCTTAGACTTGATCAACACCTTGAGTCTTCTAAAACAGATATCACCTAACTCTTTGCAGCAACATTCATATTTCAAAACACCTCATGAGAGTAAAGTTTCGATCACTTACAAGCTGCTTTCCTCATTGATGTGACTGGACCTGACACCTTGACAAAATATATACTTTGAAAAGCATGAAGGCAAAAAGTTCCAGATTATTCTGGTCAAAATACAAAAATGCCATCCTCATTTCAAACTACAATCCTATCCTCTCTCTCCACCATGGACAAATTGGTGAAAGCAATAAGAACATAAGAAAGAAACAAATTACTCATGATATATGAGAGTATCGATATAAATAGCAATAGACTAATGTCAAAAAGAGGATACATTTAGTCTGAATCTTAGAAAAACTTTTCGATTGAGAATAATCCAGAGTGAATGAATTTGCCTGGTGAAATAATTAGAATGGAGTCATTGCTTATCCATGGCCTATAAAGAATCTGTTGGTGTTTAAAAAATGCATAAACTCAAATAGTATTTTATCTTAAGGTTGCCCATGTTTTTTTTTGTTTTGTTTTTTTTTTTGTTTTTTTTTAATTTTTTTTTTTTTTCAACGGTTTTTTTTTATTTTATTTTTGGGACAGAGAGAGACAGAGCATGAACGGGGGAGGGGCAGAGAGAGAGGGAGACACAGAATCGGAATCAGGCTCCAGGCTCCGAGCCATCAGCCCAGAGCCCGACGCGGGGCTCGAACTCACGGACCGCGAGATCGTGACCTGGCTGAAGTCGGACGCTTAACCGACTGCGCCACCCAGGCGCCCCAAGGTTGCCCATGTTTTATATTATAAAGATGCAAACATTTTGGTGACACAAATTTTTACTTATTTTCTCTTTAAAAGTCAGAAAGCTCTTACCCCATATTCGACCTTCTCTTTTGACCACATCTATTCACAATGTTTGTATAATCTCTCTTTTAAAGTGCTTAGCTCAATCGATATGGTGATCTTGCGCTCTCCCAGCCAGGCCTAAGCCACAAAAATTTTTTAAAAATTAAAAAATACAGTGAGTTAGCTCATAATTAATAAGGAAACAATTCTAAAACTTCAGAAATATAAGTCATACGTTACAAGGAAATGTATTGATTTAATAGTATTTCTATGTCATTGCCAATGATTCATAAATTTAGTAGAAATAGAAAAATTTTAAACAATACATATATATCTGTAAATAACAACAGAGCAACAGAAAGATATTGGTATAAATTGAGAAACTTGGAACTACAAAAAAAATTGACTTTTAAAAATTTATTTTGAGAGAGAGAGAGTAAACAGGGCAAAGAGAGGGAATCCCAAGCAGGCTCTGCACTATCACCTCGTACCCCTATGCAGGTTTTGAACCCATGAACAATGAGATCATGAGCTGAGCCGAAATCAAGAGTCAGATGCTTAACCAACTGAGCCATCCAGGTGCCCCAAAAAACTGATTATTAAAAAAAATTTCATGTGTAGGATTGGCATCTTGAGAAAAAAAATCATCATATTTTTATAAAAAGCAAAATGCAAACTTTTGATTTTACTTGTACACAAAGAATAATGCACTCTTCTTTGATATATATTGATGCATCATTTTAAATATTTATACAAAGAAAGCAAATCTTAAACATGTTTACTCTCTGAGTCTCTCTGTTTGACCTCTGGCATAATACCATTTCTTGGAATCCTTGATTCCAAAGGCATATACATTCATTTATAAACTATGTCCTCCTAACTTTAAATCATTTACCCTTAGAAAAAGCTTTCTAGATTCAGATTTACCTTTTAGGTGAAATTAAAATTTAAATTTAGAAATGTATAAGCAATATATATATATATATATATATATATATATATATATATATCTTACATTTATTTTTTTTAATGTTTATTTATTTTTGAGAGAGAGAGGGACAGAGGATCTGAAGCAGGCTCTGCACTGACAGCAGAGAGCCTGATGCGGGGCTCAAACTCATGAATTCATGACCTGACCTGAAGTTGGGCACTCAACCGACTGAGCCACACAGGCACCCTCTTTCCACTTCCATTTTAAATGTTGGTTTCTGGGGTGCCTGGTTAGCTCAGTCAGAAGAGCAGGTGACTCTTGATCTTGGAGTTGTAAGTTTGAGCCCCACTTTGGGTGTAGAGATTACTTATAAATAAATAAATAAATAAATAAATAAATAAATAAATAAATCTTCTAAAAAGATTTAAAGAAAAATAAGATGTTGGTAATTTCTTTTATTTATAGAAATACAAGACAATTGTTATAATTTTATGAATAGAATATTTATAATATCTATAAATATAACATTTAAAACAGAAAATTCTAACCTTGATTTGAGAATAAGTAGTTTTGAATGTATTTCCAAAATTAATATTCTACATTGTGGATCTAACAGAAAAAAATGTAAAATTTCTATTTAGTAATTAAAAACAAAACATCATAGCTTTTATTCAGCCAGTGAATCTCCAACTACAGAATTTCAAATTATAAAGAAGCAGTATTCCCAATACCAGTCATCACTGAGCAACAAAAGAGTGGTAAATATTCAAAAATAAATGTTTTCCATCCTCTGGAAAAAATATGAATATTAGTGACGCCTGACAAGAATGGCCTTTGCTCTGTTTAACATTTAATCAAGTAGTTAATATTAAAACTGGAGACAGAAAAGATGTGTTGAAAGCAGTTACTTGTATATTGAGATTTGGAGAAAACTACATGTGGTTTCCATTGTCCCATAGCCAACATTTTGGAATTTCTTACAGAATGATATATTTACATTTCTCAAAACTGAAAAAGTCTGCCTTCTTATTGAAGTTTACCATATGTCAAAACACTTCAAAAGCTAAATATTTTATATAAAGAGGGAGAAACTGACTAATCTATAATGTATATAAGATTAACCAAAGGATATTTGAGAATGTCAAAAGCAGTGTTCTAGCTGTCAGTTAATTAATACTTGAGTAATCCTTGATAAATCGTAACCAATGTTTTCATTTATGTGATTCTATCAAATATGTTCGTTATATTCTCATACAGTTTATTAATTCAGTAACTTATGTGTAAAAGTTAATAAGATATCTGTAACATTACATTTTAACCAACACAAGGGTGCTCAATACAAGATCTTCATATTTATTCAATTAACTGAACTCTATCAGTAAACACAATGACCTCAGGGCCTAACTCATAAAAAATGCATTATTTACATGGAATCTTCTTGAATGTGATTCAAAAACTAATTATAAAGCAAACTTTTCTCAGTTTATGTACATAGCAATTACCCCCAAACCCTTAAAAGCAAATGTTATTAAGCTCCGCTCACCTACATCAATAAGATGATGGAAGCATCAAAAACTTCAATCTTTATCCAAAGGCTGCACGAGTCGACTTAGTGTACATGCACAGACACTTCCGTGTTCTGTAAGGCATGCTGTTGCAAGCATAATATCCATTTACCATATGGTAAAGATGGGGAACTTTAAAATGCACCTAGAAAAAAAAAAAAAAACCCAAACAGCTAATGACAAAGAGCAGGTAAGTGAATACTTCAAACCTCAAAACATATACCAATCATCAAGTCTGAATAACATCTCTCCCAGGATATGAACAAAAATGACTAACACAGATTTTATTGCTTGCATCTTTTAAATCATAACAACTGAAAAGATTATATATAGATCTAATCCAAGTGAACCTAGGGTCACAAAGTGTTACTACTGGAAGAATAATTGTATCAGATGCCTAACTAATAAGTATTTTATCAAGACTTGGCAAATAAAAGTTGAGAAAGGAAATTCTAAAAGGTGACAGAATCATGGACAATAATAATGGAGACTTATAAAACACATTCCGTGCTTGATAAAGCAGTTGACTTCTTGAGAGAACTGTAAAATTATCAGGAAAAGGAGAGCAGATGTTACACATTTGGACTTTGTAAAGCATTTGATGCACTGTTTCATGAAAAGTGACTTGAAAAATTAGTCCAAATTGGCTTGGATCTGATCAGTGTCACACAGATTGAAAACTGCTTGAAAATCAGTAAACAAAAGATCATAACAAATGGCCATATATCCATTTGGGGTAGGGATCAGCCACTGGAATTGGTGTTAAATCTGGTCTTAGTTAATGCTCTGATGAACAGTTTTTTTTAAAATAAACAACTTTAATAGAATTTTCAAGTGCTGCTGCTGCATTGAAAGACAATGCTTACAAAAGAGAGAACTGAAAATAATAAAGTTATAAAGAAAATATTTCAATACTCAGGAGATAATGTGAACTTCAGCATGTAAAAATTCACTCCGGGAAGTAAGATGTGACTATCAGAGGATGATACTGATATTTTTAACATCGATACCAGAACTTCCAGATCCAAGTAAATCTTGTCCTTCAAAGTTGTTACCCTGAGAAACCAAACACTCAGTCCAGCAATATTGTCACTGTTCAAAATGTTTTCGGGAATTCACCTTTGAAACTGCCTTAAGCAAATCAGTGCCGGTAAACTTCACTGCCCTATGAGCCATGTAAGAAAAGGTGTCATCACAAAACAGCCATGCTTAATTTTTCCTACCTTTCATTTGTAATAAAAATTTATATTCCCCACCTTTATCATCAAATTTAACGCCAAACAGCCTTTGGCTAGTTCCAAAAATTAAAACCACCCTCAGAGAACTAAGATTTGTCTCCAGTAAAATTATCTGAAAGAATATACCATAGACATATTTTTCCACAGGCTTGTTCATTCTACCAACACTTAATCTGCTATATGTCTGTCACCTTACTGTATGACTCTGGAGAAGCTACAAAAAGTAAGTAACAATTCGTGCCCTCAAGCCACTCACATTCAAATTGGACAGAGTGGTGGAGACCAAGGCCTGGTTAGAGAGGGATGCAAAAACTCTCTACCTGTTCCCTGAGATGCTAGCCTCACAATCACATAAATAATTACACTACACGAAACTCTGGTAGTTATATGCTCAAAATTCTATGAGAGTACCAAGTGGATCTGGAGAGGGATGTTCTAGCAGAAACCCAAGTTGGACACCAGCACAATATTCAGGAACCAGTGGAAGCCCAGTGAGAGCACAGGGTAGGTGGTGAAGCAGCCTCAGAAGAGGCAGAAAAAAACAGTAAAAGGTTAGATTAAATGTCATAGTCAAGAATCTAAATTGAATTCTCTAGGCAGTTTGGAGCTCCCAAAAAATAAGTTAGGGAGTCACATGATCTGATCTTGATTAAGCTCCGCTCACCATGATTAGGGGCCATGATATGACAAATGGTTGTGAGAAGAGTGAGGCTAGAATCTCAGGGAACAGGTAGAGAGTTTTTGCATCCCTCTCTAATCAGGCCTTGGTCTCCACCACTCTGTCCAAACTGCCTTATCAAGGTCACCATTGACCTGTATAACCATCAATTCTCAGTCTCCCTCCCTCTCCACTGATACACTTTTTGCACTGGGCTTCTAAGACACTGGGCTTTCTTGGTTTTCTTCCTACCTTGTTGGGAGTTTATCCTCAGTCTCCACTTGCTGATTTCTACTCTTCTCTCCAGCCTCTTAATAATGGAGGACTCTAGGGCTCAATCTTTGATTCTCTTCTTTTTACTTGGTTTTTGGTGATTACATCCAGACTCATGACTTTAAGCGCATTCTGTATAAACCTAGAAATAACCCAAATGCCCAACAGTGTAAAATCAGATGCATACATTGTGTACAAACTCAATGGAATATTACACAGCAGTCAAATGAATTACGGTGACCTGCAACAATATGAGTGAATCTTAACAGAGAAGAATAAAAAGCAAGTACAGGAAGGTAAAGGTATACAATTTGTAGCCACACATATGAAGAAGGGACAATTCAGAGGAGGTAAATGGAGACAAAATGCCTAATTTGGACATATTACAAGGGCATCAGTAAACAACTTGTATAAGCCACAAAAGAAAATCAGAAGGAGGAAAAGAAGAAAAAGAAAAGGAGAGGGGGAAAAGCTGTGAATAAATTAAAGAAGGTAAACATTTCTCCTAACATGTATTATATACTACATATGGAGTACCGCCAAGTATTGTCTTTTTAAGAAGGAAATTTAAGTCTCAGCCTGTGCATTTCCTGAACGCACACCCCAGGAGGACGTGCCCTGACACCAGGTGCTGCCAGCTTCCTCGTGCAAAAGCATACTTCTCTCCTCCCAGCTCAACAGATAGTACCAAGATGCCCCACCTCCCCTGACCATCTGTATCTTCCTCTCTACCTCCCTTTAACTATCAGTGTCAGGCCCACACTAGATGCTCAAATATTTATTGAACACTTTGAACTTTGACTGTAATTGGGCTTTTCTCATTAAGATTTGAAAGAATGTTTAAGGAGGTATTGTTAGTTATGCAGGTAGGTAGGTAGGTAGTTTCCTATTTTTAAAAGTTTTACTGGGACATGAGAAACTAATACTTTCTGTGAAGCAAACAGAAGCATCCCAAATTATTCCAAGGCTTATTCTTCACTAAAGCAGCTGTTAAAACATATGATAAACGGATATCACAGGGTTTGGTGAGTAAAGGTCTCCTAAGTTTAGCCAACTTACCTCTTTTTCTTTAGTCTTTCTAGCACTTACAACTTGCCCTCCATCCCATCCCCATCCTATGTCAACCATACCCTTCTCTCCCTTTCAATTACCTTCAACGATGTCAGACTCTGAGGGGAAATCAGAAAAAGACAGTCTGACAAGTGAACGTAGAAAGGGGGAAAGAGTCCAAGGCACATAGTAGGTTTTTATTAAGTATCTGTTGACTGAATAAATAAATGAGTTATGTGTGGCTAGACTTCTAGAATGAATAATTGGGAAGAGAGGAGGAGAATAGAAGGACGAGCTGGAAGAGGTGAGAAGTTGCTCAGGATAAAAACATGAATGTTTCCCATAGAGTGAGTAGAGAAAGAAAACTTCTCCCCCAAGCAGTGAAGAGCTAGTGAGGATACAATCATAGGAATTGACACTACTTGGGAGAATTTTCTCCCTGTTCTGTAGCCTCCATTTCAGTCAGTCAAAGAGTATAACCAAGCTTCTTTATTTATTCAGCATACTTACCTGCTGTGTATCTCATTCTGTACCCAAAGAGATTGGATGAAAAATATGAGGGTGGTGGGGCACGCAGCAGGTAGAGTAAATGGAACAAGACTGAACCCACTTCATTGCTCCACTAACCTCAGAAGCTATCATGTTATCCAGCAATGTCTGACCCGGCTTGATTCCACGGACAGCTCTCTGGTGAGGATCATTCACGGCATGAAAGATAGAATCAGTTCTGTGCCCAGATCCACTGCTTTGTCACTGATAACACTGTACACATTCCAGAAATGACTCTCCCCCAGCCTGTCAGGACCCATCTACTCTAATTCTTCGCCCTGATTTTGGAAAACTACAAAAAGGACCAATTACCCTCTGAGTTAGTCACAGCCTCATTTGTACTCAATGAGAAATCACACACACAGGCACACAACTCCTCCAACAGCACAACGGGTGCTGACTATTAACCCAGATCAATAGTCTCAACAGAAAAGGTCAAAGGTCCAATGGGCTCTGGGAACCCCAGACCACATTACTCTCCACCTTGACCAACTTGACAGACAAGCTCAAATTGCTCAGGCTGTTCCCTTTCAGTGCATTAGCAAACAACTTCAGAGCTTGAAACTAGTAGTTCCTTTCTCTACATTGAATACTATATATATATATAAAGTAAATAATAACAAACAGAAGATGATGAAGGAGAATAAAGCAAGACAAAGATTTTCATTGCTGACTAACTTTTCATACAGAATACACAATTTTGCAGACTGCCTCTAGAGGGGGAGTCTGCTGGATGGCATATGAAGATCTGTGTGCCTCAGTGAGAGCATACTCTAGGGTATGGCAAAGCATCCCAGCCCTGAGCTTTGGGGGACTCTTGCTATTGAGTTCAAAAGGCCTCCACCATTAAAACTTGACCAGAGGCTCTTATACATACAAGCAGCTCCTGTATTTGCTTCCTATAACTGTAAGAATACATTTCCACAACTTAATGGCTTAAGACTACACAAACTTCAGCGCCTAGGTGGCTCAGTTGGTTAAGTGTCTGACTTCCGCTCAGGTCATGATCCCAAGGTTCATGGGTTTGAGCCCCACGTTTGGCTCCGTGCGGACAGCTCACCGACTGGAGCCTGCTTTGGATTCTGTGTGTGTCTCTCTCTGCCCCTCCCCCACTTGTGCTATGTCTCTCTCTCTCTCTCTCGAAAAAAAATTAATAAACATTAAAAAAAAAAGACAACACAAACTGGTTATCTTAACAGTTCTATAGGTTAGAAGCCCAAAGCAGATTTCACTGGCCTAAAATCAAGATGTTTACAGGGCAGCATTTGCTCTGCAGCAAATTCCTTTTCTTGCCTTTCCCAACTTCTAGAGGCTACCTGCATTCCTTGCCTCCTCCATCTTCAAAAACAGCAACATTGCATCTCTCACCATTCTTCCTTAGTCCCATCTCTCTGAGTCTCTGCTCTGGCCTCCCACTTCCACTTCTAAAAACTCTTTGAATTACAATGGGCCCACTTGAATAGTCCAGGATGATCTCCCTATTTTATTTATTTTATTTTAAAAAATGTTTTTAATATTTATTTATTTTTGAGAGAAAGACAGAGCATGAGTGGGAGAAGGGCAGAGAGAGACAGAGACACAGAATCCGAAGCAGACCCCAGGCTCTGAGCTGTCAGCACAGAGCCGGACTCAGGGCTCAAACTCACCAGGCGAGAGATCACTACCTGAGCTGGTGTCGGAGGTTTAATTGAGCCATCCAGGAGCGACCCAGGATAATCTGCTATTTTAAAGTCAGCTGATTAGCAACCTTAATTCCACTGGAACCTTAACTTCCCTTAGCCATATAACCTAACATATTTACATGTTACAGGGACTAGGATGTGGACATTTTGGAGGGTTTTTTTTTTGGGGGGGGGGGGGTTGGTTTTTTTTCCTGGCTATCACACTTCCCTATTACTCCCTGGGCAATTGGAGGACCAGGACCAGTCTCTCTTTCCAAGCCTTCCTTTGATGGCTAGTTCCACCTAATTTCACATGTCTAAAAAGTTTTGGAAGCAGGTTTAGACCTAAAACTCCCCCAGAGAAGGTCCTGGGCCCTTTTAAATGAGCATCGGGCAAGATTAAGTTTTAAGGGAAACTATTGAAGCCTTAAAAGAAACACAACTGCCGACAAGTGAGAATTTCAGTAAATAAATACATTGACCACAAGACAGGTAATTACATTTTAAACCACTGATGCCAATAAATGTAATAGAAAACACAATGTAGCGTAAGTACTGAAAATTTGAATAGGTTGATAGACTTTTCAAATAATTTTTAAGGGTAGTTTATTTTCTTCTTCCTTAGCACGGAAGCATAAGAAATGTGCTCAATAAGTAAGCAAACGGAAGAACAATCAATCTAATATCAAAGTGACTAGAGAGTTAATGCCAGGTCTCGATTTGTATGCTGACATTCCGGAATATAAAGGACCGGAGGTCAGAGAATCTGGGTAATCTCTGTATTAGAAACGCCCTTGAGTTGTCAGGGAGAAAGAACTTTTTCCATGCTATACAAAAGGGCAGATCTAAAGTTATAGTCCTTCAAAAATCCTATCTAAAAAAGTTTTGCAAGATTTGAAATAAAGTTTCATTTTAAACTCCAGGCCACACAATATATACACACATACTCAATATCCATTCATATCGAGGAATTGCGATAAACATGCCCACCACCTCCCAGTATTTTCCAAAACAGTTTCTAAGCACAGAGAGGCAAATTCCAAATCTTCTCTATGTTATAATCATTTGAAAGGCAGATAACGGAAGTATAGAGGAGAAGTACATTTGTAGAAACCTACTGTCTTCCAGTCACTTTACCCATCTTATTTTATTTGATCCTCACAACCTGCAGGGTGTGTGGTACAGGACACAGGTTATAGGAACCTCAGAAATTATCTGAAACTTCACATCTAATTAATTGGTGATAAAATTGAGATTTGAACTCAGGGAAGTCTGCCTCTAAAGATTAGTCATATACCACACCACACTGACTCTGTCATTACACTGAAGATGTGCAAAAAGTGTTCTGAGCTCTTAATAGATATTATATAAAATATGAGGCAAGTATAAGTGATGTATCTAAATTTAGGCATTGGAAAGAAGTCTGTCTTCTTTTAATCTGCTACGAGGACTCAATTGTCCATTTTACAGTTACAATCCTTGTAACAATGATTCAACATTCCTTCCTTTGTATTGTATGTGTTTTCAAACTGGTATTAAAGATTGTTGGTCAGCAGCCTTTTAGTCTTTTGGCATTTTACTGCTAATTGTCTGCAAACTTGAACAGCCTAAGAAAATGCAGATGGTCCTGTGGAACACAAATCACAGTTACACATGGTATGCATTTAATTCTAACAGAGTGTGTTTCTTAACCTCTGGGTGTCGCTCCACCATTCCTTTATAAGGCTACTCATATCCAAGAAAAACTCTGTTTCTAACAACAGGACAACAGGCCCCACATGTGTTGTGGGCCATTCAGATGCATATAATGTGTCTGAATGCCTTTAAGCAAGTACGTTTAGCACGTTTCCTAGCACTATCATATGTATTTATAAACTGCGTCCCCCTAGATGGTAAGCCCCTTGAGGGCAAGTGTCATGCCTTATATTTCACCTTATGAGCTGTACATGGCAGATTAACAATTCTATCTGTCATGTATACTGCACGGTGCCAGCTATAAATTGCTCTTATGGGTGAGACCCCTAACTACACTGTGACATTTGCTACATCTTCCAGATGAGGCTGGATAGAGAGAAACTAACCAATTACCTAGAATCAAAACGAATAGGTAATGTTTTCCCCTGGCCCACAACAGAAAAGTATTCATTCCTTGTCTTGCTCTACTTAATTTTTTTCTTCTAAGATTTTATTACAAGAATTAATGCCTATTGATATTTTTATTAAGATAAATATCACATATTGCTTATATATACATGTGCAAGGGACTGTTCATAGGGCTTTACAAATACTAACTCATCTAATACTCCTAGCACCCCATGAAATAGATGCTACTTTTATTCCCATTTTACAGATGAGGACACTGAGGCACAGAGAGATTAATTTATCCAAACTCACAAACAAAATGGCTAAATGGCAGCAGTGAGGTTTAAATCCAGAAAGTCTGGCTCCAGAGTCTGTGCCCTTAATTTATTCTGCACTATTCTGCCTGAATAAGAATCTACAAAGCTCCTTGCTCAGGACATGTGAGTGGTGGTTCAACAAGGTGGGGAAATGTGTGTTTACTCCTCCCTATGTGATTTATTTGATTATATTCTAAAACCTTTCTTCATGCCAATAGAACTCCATGTAAGTACTATACTAAATTTTCCTGTACTGAAGGCATATGCGATGGTTACCTTGACTGACACATAAAATACCCAAAACAAAATACCCCAAGACTAGAGGATTTTTTGTTCTATGAATTAAAGACATGAAAGGATTGCCTAGGCATCAGAAGTGTTATGAGCTCACATCTGTAAGTCTTTCTTGGAGATTTCCATATTTCTTATACAGGAATGTTCCCTGTCTGAAACATTTCAGTGTTCACTCTATATCTGAGTTTGAAAATTCTCTAATCCTTTTTAATTTTTAACTCTCAATTACTTTTTCAACACACGTAGGACAAGCACTTGCCGTAATATGACGTTTAACACTTTTTATGTTTTTCTTTCAGTCAGCTTGAAAACATGCTAGTAAACATGCAAACATATTGTAAAGGTTTGAAATTCGGGGTGTGTATACATATATCAACAGGAGTTATGAATTATGTATATTCTGAGCCTATATAAATTAGATTTTGAAGAACAAGCATCACAGTACTCAGGCAGGTCATAATAAGAGATTCCATGTGAAATGTAAAAACTACCTTGAATAAATTATCCATAAGTTAACACTCTCATTATAATGACATATTTATTATTTCTGGGTTTGTGATGTTCCTTTAATGCACTCTGACTGACTGTTGTAATGGCACTTCAAGAAACCATTTCAGACTCCCCCCCCCCATGAAATTTAGCACAACTTTATTTACATTTGAACTAAAATAATTTAAAATAATGTAATGTTACAAACAATCACCTACTTCCCAACGTAGAATACCATTTCCTTCTGCCCAGAAACATCTAATTAAAGCAGGATATAACTTTAGTAATTATTTTCACACAGAATGTCTCTAAAATTAGTGTCGATTGTAAGACTAAAAATTGGGAGACTGACAATCAAAACAATCTTAAATGCTTTGTTTATGTGATGCAAAGGAGTGATCCTTTAATTCTTGCACACACATTAAACTGATTTCACAGACTTTCTGCGCTGGTGTTTAACATAGTCAAGTGCTTGAGGTTACACAGAATAAACAATCTTGAGATCTTATTGCAAATGTTTGCAATTTATGATGTAAACCGATTTGTGAAAAAATAACAGGATCCATGTCACTGAAGCCAAAAAGGCATTTTTCAGAAATCAAAATAGTTCCGAAATTTGAGGATTGCATTATACTAAAGTATTACCATCTGAAGATCTACAAAGTTAGAAGTCTGGGGAAAAACTCAAACTAGATATTTATCATTTCAAGCTTCAAGCAAAGGCCTCCGATTTTACCGACCCTCTTGTATCCTAAATTCCTCAACACTAATGATATCTTGAATAATCTCTCTTAACTGAGTTTTCCCCAATCAGGGATTTTGTAGCCTGGGAAGCTTTTGCACACCTTGGTGTGAAAGATCTGGGGGGTGGCGGGGGAGGGAGTGGCAAAATGTTTATTATTTATTAGGATTATCGAATTTCTACCAAAACAACGTGCATGTTGGGCCTCATCTGAGCTTAAAGCGAAGACTTCGGGCGCCTTCTCAAAAAGGCTCTGGAAACCCTGAGTTTGGAACTTCGCGTTCACACACCCAGGCGCCTGCCTGAGAGTTTGAGCCGCGGCGTGGGTGGAAAACGGGCCCAGCCTGAGCGTGCGTGGGAGGCTGGGCCCGAGGGACGCGGCCCGGACTCGCCAGGAAAGGCAGCCTGGGCCCTTGCAGAGTCTTGGGAGGGCGAACACTCTTGACGCTGGGGTCCCGCAGGCCGCGCCCAAGCTCAAGTACCGCCGACCGGGCCAAGGAACTTTGGCCCTTCTCGCTGGCCTGGCCGCCTCCGCGAGCTCCTAGCCTTCCCCACTCCCGCCGGGCCGGGCCCCCGCGGGGCTCGGAGCCCAGCCCACCCCGCTCCTGCCGCCGGGAACGTTCGGGTCCGACCTAGGCCGCGCTGCTGCGCCCGCATCCTGGTGCCCCGGGCCTCGCCTGCCTGGGCCCAGACGCACCGCCCCCTTTGACCCCAGGCTCCCCCAGAGCTCGGCTGCGGGGACGGGGTGGGCTTCGCGTCCGCCGCGCGGCCGGCCTGACCCGGGACGGAGCCGCTAACCACCCCCGGCTCCAAGTTCTCCCGTGACCTCCGACCTCCCTTGGGGTGCCCGAAGAAATGTCCGAACCCGCGTCGAGGGCTGCAGTAGGGCTGGGGCTGGGAGCCTGCGTGTTCCGACCCCCGGCCCCTGGCGCGGACGGGAGCTCGCCGGAGGCCACTGGGCGAGGGCGGGCGGCTAGGCGCGGCCGTTGCAAGTGCACCCCGCCCCTAGGCAGATGTTTATTATGAGAACTGAGGTCAGCCAGGAGAGCTGTCAACTTGTCAACTAGGAGACTTGCGAGGCCTGGAAGCGGAATACGGCCCAAGTGCTGGTCAGTGGTCGTTAAAAGCTACAAAGATAAATATAAAGTTATCACCCAAGGAACAGCTTTGAGTGCGAGCTCAGCCCGGGAGAAGGCCGAGTAGGGACGACGGGAGCACCACTGGAACTCGCGGGACTTTGTCGAAGGGGTGGGGGGTCTCCACTACGCGTCCTCCGGGCCAAAGGGGCCCCCAAGGGACCCTCGGGACACCCTCGATCTTCGCGGAGGATGCCCCCCCATCCCAAGAGCCCGTGCTGGAAGGGATGGTCCTGTCCGCGGCCTGACCAGGCCCGCGTCTTCACAGTCTCTACGCTAAATAGGCAGCGCTTTCGGGTTTTACTAGTGAGACTTCTTCCGGGAGGAGGGGGCTGGGAGAGGTAGGAGGGAGGGAGGGGATCCTGGGTATTCTAAGGACTCTGGGACCTGGCTTTTCCTGAACTGGGTCCTTGCTTCTGCCTTTTCCTAAATTAAACCAACGAAAAATCTGCCTGGGCCAAAGCGCTAAACTGGAGAGGAGGTGGCCCTCCCTGAAGCCCCGTTCCCTTCACGGCTTTTACCCTACTCCCAAACCTTTATCACTTGCTTGGGGAGGGTCAGCGACCTGGGGTCGAGTGTCTGTTGTGCCACAGTTAACCCAGGTGGATTTCGCACCGCGTGATCCCGCTTCCCTTTCTCCCCAAAATGTTCCCCGAAAAACTACAAGGGTGAAGGTGCAATTAAATAGAAGAATGAGAGTTTGTCTTGGGGAGTCTATTCTATATTATTTTACATACTATCTGCTCCTTTATTGATTTGGTGTAAAATCAATTCTGTTTCTATTCTGGGTGGATATAAAAAAAGGGGGGGGTGCGCTCAGCGCTTTCGAGAGTCACCATTCTCATCGCCTCTTAATAGCGGCACGTAGAAGCAGAGGCAAGCGCTTTTCTAAGTTGATGTGTTCGAGAGATAGATACGCATTAATCAAAAAAGGAAGAAGGAAAGACTATCCCGGATAGTTTAATAGTAACAGGAACAAAGATGACGCGAACCCCATCAAATGAAACAATACTATTTTCATTCAATTGATCGGCAAAGTGTCTTCAATTAATAACTTGGCACTTATTTAAAAGGTTTAACAGAGGTGAAACCGAAACATTTTGTACCAACAACACATCATGAAATAACAGCATCTTCTTTTGTTTAAAATAACTTAATACACTAGAAAAAATATGGCAAATATAAATAACTTTGTTTTCATGGAGAACAAATAGTTACAAAGCTCAACCGCATACCAAAGTTCAGTTAAAAGAGCTTTTCCTCTTTCTTGTAAATTAGAAAAAAACAAAAACACAACTAAGGAGGCTTTCTAGTGATTGGGATACAGATTGCTTAGTCCAGGGTATCCCAGTTTAAATAGCTACATGAATTGAAACAAACAAACAAACAAAATTACTTGAATATACACCTTTGTGAGATAAAATGCAAATGTTGAAAGTCAACCATCAGTTCACACATTATAGCCAAAATAAACTTTGTTCGTGTGTATCAACATATTTTACACAAACCTACTGCTTGTATCTAGTTGGGTGTTATTTAAGGTGAGTGTGACAGGATAGAGAGGGGGGAAATAAAGCAAGGTTCTCAAACAGGACATCAGGAAATCAGCAGGAGGGAATACAAGAAAGGAGGGAGGGGTGACTAACACTGATTGAGCGCCTACTGTGTGCTAGGAGCCGTGGGAGGCGCTGTACCTTTTTTATTTCATTTGGTCTTCTTTTCATTTTCCTTTCCCCACATTTTCTGCCCGCCTCCGTCTTCTTGGGACAGAGTGTAAATTTTTTTCCCTTCCGACCTTTTTCTTTTGTCCGACAGGATCAAAGACGGGGCAAAAAATATAGATTTGAGATATATCAATTTCCAGATGCTTTTGGTATTGTTTTTCATACTGAAGATGAAAATGGAGTAAGTGCATGTGACTAAAGCAGGGAGCGGGGAGACACCATCAATGGAATACAAGTAACATGCAAAACCGGAATTTACTGTCAGCAGTCTGGACAGTGCTGCCACAATAATTTCTCAGATAAATCATTGTCTGTGGTAACATTTTTTGTATTAATATCATCTTTTTCCCTCTCCTCGCTTTGTATACTGTCTTCCCTCTTCTTACTCTTCCATGCGTGGTGGTTTTTAACTCAAAGCATCTGATTCAACGTAAAAGGAGGCCCGCCTCTCTTATCAAATTTCTTGTATTAAAGTGAACTTCGCAGAAAAAGGTCAGTTTCAAAACCTGTGAACTTCCCAGCTGCGCACTTTTTTAACCTTAGTTCTTTAAATAAGTATACCTCTTCCTTCTGTTTTGCCTTTTCAGCCCATTAAAAAAAAAACATACACTTTAAGTTGGTACCCCCCCTCCCCATTCTCTCGAGATTCGTCCGGGTTATTTTTCCATATTTTTTAAATGTATAAAATACTTTAATTTTTAAAATTTGTTTTTGTTCCTTGATTCTTTCTCCAATTTCAGCTTCTGCCAAATAGCAATAAGTTCCCCTTTTCTTTTTTTCTCTCTGGTTTGTCTTTTCTACTTTTTTTTTTTTTTTTTTTTGCTCATTTTTTATTAACAGGATTTTTATTTCTGCTCAAGAATCCATCGTTGCAGCTTTGCCTTGAGCCACACTCCGCTGTCCTAGCGTTCCCTTGTTCAGTCTCTCTCCAGACTTCCCGAAAACTTGCCCCTACGAAGCCGAATTCTATGCCCTTGGGTAAGTGAATGGTCAGGAGCAACGGAGCTGCTGCGCCTAGTGGGATCGAGGGTCCCGCGCGGAGTCTCGCCCTCCAAGTCCAGGTTGTGGAGAGGGGCAAAGGGCGATCAGCGGGGCGGGAAGAGGGTAGGTTCCGGAGATCCGTGGGGGATAAACGGAAAAGCAGCGAGGCGCGGAGGGTGTGCAGGGTGCACGCCGCGCTGAAGGCGCGACGTTGGCGCTGGCGTTGGCGTCACAGACCCAGGGCGGCAGCATGCTTTTTGGCTTTCAGTCTGAGATCGGCGATGCTGGAGTTCTTGCTGGTGGTCTTGGCGGCGGCGGCGGCAGCCACCACGGAGGCGGCGGAGGCTGAGTCAGCGGCCAGCGTGGCCAGCGGCAGTCCGAAGGGCGGCGCCGGGAACATCATGTAGGGCGCGTGCGCGGCCAGGTGCGGGTGCAGGTGGTGGTGCGCGTGCGCCACGGCGCTGTCCAGCTGCAGCTGCGCCTGAACCTGAAAGGACAAGGGCGTCACGTTGCAATGACTATCCTAGGGTGACAACAGAATAGAAACAGAGCATTAACGGCGTCCAGCTTGGCGAGGGGGAAGGCTGGGGCTAGGGACAGGAAAGGGGCTTTTGGCTGACCTCCTCAGTCTGTTACTGAATCTGGGATATTCCGGTGCGCCAGAGTCTGTGCAACTCGCTCAGCGCCTTATCTCCCTGGGCCCTGAGGGACTCCTATCTGCAGGAATGTGGCCGCTCCTCTCAGGAGCTGGGCCCATCAGAGGGCAACCTTGCTATCGTGTTAATAGCCCTCCTCAAAATTAGAAAGGTAATTTGGAAAGGCTCTCTCGATGCCATCATACATCCCTTACCCCACTAAAGCACTAACAAGTAACCAAGTACTAACAAGCAAACTGTAAAACTTTTCCTTGTTACTTAGGGAAATTAATTCATCTTCATAACAACTGGCACAATTGTTAGCACTTCCAACATTTACTGCTGTAACAATCAGCCTTGTTATAATGCAGATCTTGTTAAAATGCAGATTCTGAGTCAGACGGTCTGCGTTGGGACCTGAGATTCTGCCTTTCTAACTGCCTCCCTGGTGCTGCTGGTGCTGCAGGCCTGCAGATCACTTTATGAGTAGTAAGGGTCTCCTTTTAAGATCCCACTCTCTCTTTCTCCAATCATTCTCCTTGCTTCAAAAGCCTAGCATCAAGATGCTAGAGTCCTGTGGTGCCAAGAGAGCTAAGATCTCCCTAACACTAACTGTCAATACATGGGTAAGCCCAGGTGTCTCCCCAGTCTAGGGGAGACTGCCAGCTGAGAGCTAGGGTGCTGCCAACTGAGAGCTAATTCACGACTTCACAGCCATACCAAGCAGGGGTCCTGGCTAAGGATGGGCAAGGTCAGGCACTGGTTGGGTAAGGCTTGCGCCCTTAGGCTTGAAGAGCAGGGGTGTTTAGAGCACTGGGATTTCCCAGGATTAAATCTTTGCTGCAGGCTGTCCTTTTAAAATGTAGTCTTAAAGGTTTCTTTATACCTAAGAAAGGGATTGCAGAGGCAGGGCATCCCTGGGAAGACCAAGGCTTCCCTCTCTACTAGAGATGAAGCTTTGTTTGCAGAGGCACCTTTAAAAAATCAAGTCTGAGTTGGAAGTACTTTTATTTATTTACTCTTCTTCTGCCAGACACATTTAATGTGACTAAGGGGTAAGAAATACCTAGAAAAATATTTAGAAAGTTGCCTTAGAAAACACCTGAGGACTTACCTCTGTATTGGATCTGACAAAATCTTAATCAAAAGGCTTTTCCTTTCTCTCCCCAAGTGCAATCTTTAGTGCATTTTTAAAGGACCGGTTGCTGGCCTCAGGCCCCTGCAGGTTTCCCATGAGGACAGAAAGGACTAGACACGTAGGCCCTTGACATTGTATAGGTTTTTTGTTTTTTTTTTTAAAGGGGAGTGAATCCACTATATCATCTCAAAATTATTCTTCAACTGCATGGACACCAACATTGGGACTCAGAGAGAAGGTATATTCAACAATTCAAGCAAACATCCGGGTCTTTTTACAGTTAAAAACAGGTTGAAAGCGGGCTATACTTGCCTGCTGAAATGGCATCCTTAAAGCCCCTACGTTGACATAAGGTGCAACTCTACAAGCTTCAAACTGGCTGGCAGCCCCTATGAGAACACCTATGAAAAAAATGGGGAACAAAACACAATAATATGAGGTTAATATTTCCAGCACTGTTTTCCAGGGTTCCAAATGATACTAAGACAGAACTAATTCCTCTGGAACTGGACAGTTATCTTCCTACACTGCTGCCATAATTAAAATAAATGTAATTTACTCACAAACTTTAGGACTTTCATTAACTGCCTTCAGAGCAGATTTTTAAATAAATACCATGATTTTATTTTAGAAGTTTCTTTCTGACTTTGTATAATGATATTACCCAATTCTCTTTTTACTGAGAATATGATTTTCTTTGAGAAGCATACCTTTATGGAGTTGATTTTCCTGTTTTCTGCATTTAGCTCTTCGATTCTGAAACCAAACCTACAAATTGGAAAAACAAAATAAAGCCTAGATGTTACGAATTCCAATATTTTCTTTTAATTACCAGAGTACAATGACAAAAGAGTAGTGTTTTAGGCAAGGATTGAGAGATACAGCAAGAAATATTTGAATTATAAAAAACACTCTCAATTTCCAAAGTCAAATAATGCAAGTAAACAGCAAAAATAGATTTCATAGACTTTTGCAAGATAAATTGTTTCTTGATAAATTACTATTAGTCCTGGTTTCATCTTTCTGCATTACAGAGTCCCCAAGGCCTAAAACTCTCCCTGATACCTGATACCAAAGTGATAATGGGTTTAGATGTTTGCCCAGTAAGACCTGAGAAGAATGTGCTCATTAATAGCCTGTAATATTAATTAGCTTCATCTTCAAGAAAAACCAAACACCAAAGCAAATACTGACTCTGGGTTTGGTTTTTTTTTTTTTTTTTTTTTTTGGTTGTGGGGGGAGGAAGATAAGAGTGGGGGAAGAGGTAATTAGTGTCATAAAAGCCTCACTACAAAGAAGTTTAGAATTTCTCTGTTCCTCTGTGCAGCAGAGTGTAACACAGTTGCAGCATAATTGTGCTATTATCATGATAATCTAATTTGCTTCTATAGAAAAAGCAGTTAGGGTAGCAGAGATGCATCCAGAAAATAACTCTAAAATTTAAATAAAAGTATGAAAAAATAAAGACCAGCAATAAAGTTCACTTCTTATGAGAAAAAAAAAAAGAACAACATGCTGTGAAAAGGGGATGGGGTATGAATCAAGTAACTCCTGGATACTGTCTTCTCCCAGATATCACCTTCTTAAATAAACTTGCCAACTTTTAAAGGCAGTATGACAGATTTTTAAAAATTCATATAAACCTTGCTTTTACACTCCAGTCATACAGCATTATGTTCCAATAATACAGCATATTGACTGATTCACAAATTAAGGTTTGAAAAAAAAAACTATAAAAGAAAAATAGTGCTTCAGAGATTTTTCTTGTTTTTGAAAGCCGTGTCATAGTCAATGTAAATCTTCAAAAATTCCCCTGCCATTTAGTGTAATAGAAGGGTAGATTTCATGCCAGGGTGGCATCCTTTGTGTAACTCACATGGCCTGAGGCTTCTTGCCTCTTTTTTTCCCCTAGAAGAGTTGGAACTGCGATACTAATGCTCATAACTGTAATAATTATCATGTCTTTAAGGGGTTGCTGAGTCTCTAGAGATTTCAGTACACACAGCAAAGCAGAAGAGGCTTAAAAAGGAAGAGCAGAGCCTTCTATTGACGGCTGTGATGACCAAGGCAGCCTATTATTACTTTTCCCCTTCAACGTGACTGCTCTGTTTTTGTCCTGATCCTATTACAAGATGCGGGGAAGCCCCATAAGAATTGCATAGTTTGCTGCAGATGGTGGTCTCTGCGCCCAGAGACCCTGGGAGTATCTGTTACAGTGATACTTTGTAACAGCTGCAGATGTTCAGGCCTAAAACTGCTCCATGTGTTCAAACAAATAATGACCATCATTTTCTCCTAGTTTATTATTTGAGCGGAAATACAATCTGAAACATTTAAATGTTTTCTCCATAAAACTAGAAGGATATGCATGCATGTATGTACATAATTTTCCACCTTGAATGCCCCCAAAGCCTATTGCCATTATATTCACCCCCACAAACCAGTAAAGAAAACCTGCTCCAACCCTAACTCCATCACATTAAGGCACTTGTTGGGTGTTGGACTTTGGGAATGCCAATATTAAGATATGTGAATTGTTTTAAAATCAAGTTTCTGTAGGTTCAGGTTTGCTGTCAGGTTAAGTGAAGGAACAAAGAGTGACCAAAATGCATTTACTGCTTTACTGTTTTACACACAGTTTGAGATCGACTGCTAACGGCAAACTGTAAATTTCCGCACTTAACAGTTGCTAATTTTCTTTATAGTCTGTACATCTATAAACCTAATTGGCATATCCGCTTGGCAACCCTAGACCCCGGAGCAGACCCTCAAGGAAAACCAACTCAGGCGAACAAAATATTCGTTGTAACTTTTAAGGCATCCAGAAGATAAAACGCTTTCTGTGGGATTTTTTTTTTAAGGCTTATAAAAGTAGGCCCATTAGGATTAAACCACATTAAAGGCATCGTGAGGCGAGGGGGGTGGGGGTGTGGTTTATAGAAACTCTGGGAGCAAGCCCAGCACAGCTTTCTTCTGCTGGGAACATATGTTGGGATGGGGGGGGGGGGTAGGCTATAATACTAAGATTTACTTTGGAAAATAGGACCTCTAGTAAAGACCATCCTTTTCCTTCTCACCTCACTCCAGGTTCTTGAACCCGCTGCGCCCTCGCTGTATGTCCCCCAAGCGGCCTCTCCTCCACGCGTGCCCCTCCTCCACTCCCTGGGCCCTGCCTTGACCTCCTCACAGCTAGGTACCTGCACTCGGGCTTCGGACAGCCCCAGCCGTTGGCTCAGTTCCTCGCGCATGAAAGCGTCCGGGTAGTGGGTCTCATCAAAAAGCCTCTCCAGTTCGTTGAGTTGTTCCAGAGTAAAATTGGTCCGACTTCGCCTCTGCTTGATTTTGGTCTGGCCTTCGTCCTCCATCCCTTTCGCATCCTCTTTGCGATCCTTCAGCTCTGGGGACACTGGAGGGGGCACCACAAGTAGGGCCACGCGAATGTCCACGTGCGCACACAGAAACACACACACACACACACACACACACACGGACAAAAACAACACGGCAAATCCTGTTACCAGATTTGTCTCCAAAAGGATGGAGGATCCTGCCCCCTCCCGGAGTTCTGTCCACTGTCTCACCCTGCCCCGAGGAAGAGGAATCTGGAGACGTGAAAGATCAACTCTGGGCGGCCGCCCTTCCTCAGCTATTCACCCACACAACCGTCCGCAACTGTAGCCTACTCACCTCCTCACTGTGCACTCCACCGTCCCCTGCCCTCCCCCGCGAACGCCAAATGCATTCCACTCACCCTCTCTAGCACTCACACTCTGCCAAGCACACCAGAAATCAAGAGCGCCGCACCCGGCCAGGCACAGAACCCGGTCAGGGCAGAAGGGCGCGGCGAGGCCATGCACTGGCCTCTCACCGGCTATTCCCAGAGCGCTGGGCCATTTTCAGGCCAGCTCTGGCCTCCGCTGGCTCTGTTTCTCTCAAACTTGCTGCTCTCATTTGGGAACAATTGGGCTCGAGGGTTGCGGCGGCAGAACAAGACCCGGGTGCTGTGCGGCACAGGGAGCCGCATCTCCGGGCTTTCGGTGCTGACCCAGGGTACGAGCCCAACCCTGCTGACAGCCCACGGGTGGCCAGGCAGTCTCTATCCCCCACGCCAGACACGGGACGCCTGACAAGAGGCGCCCACGCCATGTTGGCGGCCTGAAGGGCTCGCCGCCCACGCCAGGCCAAAAGGCGAGAGGCGGAGAACCAGCCTCCAGTGGCGCGCGAAACAGACCGCTGCCTCTGTTCTCTCCTTCTCTCTCCCCATTGGAAAGACAGACTCGACCCTAAACGCTTAAACCCACAGAGATCAACAGGTTCAAGCGGAACATTCGTGATCCTTGGTTTCTATTGGTTGCTCAAAGCCTTTTCATGCATCCAGCAGCTCGGTTGTTTAATAAAATATGCATTTTTCTGCTCTGGGTTTGCACACACCCGTTGCTACTTTATGCTGTCCTTCCTTCTCCCTTTAAAAACAGGAGCTCTGCGAACGTGAGCATACAGAGTCAACCGAGGGAGATTATATATATATATATATATATATATATATATATATATACACATGAGAGTAAGGGCCAGTGATCAGGAAAGCCCATATCAACATGAACTGCCCTCTGGAACCTTCACGCTCTGCGCCTGAGTCGGAACCTTGGGTTTTTAAGGTGTCAAAGCTGAGTTTGGATAGTCGAGGCTGTTTGTGGTTCTTCCTAGCCCAGGATCCCGATCAGCATGGGTGTTAAAAATCATTTCCGGAAGAGCCGGCCTGCAGAAAAATTAATACTTGTCCTGAGCTTGGAAATCAACAATTCCAGGACTACGTCTGCCCGGGTTGTGACCCTAACCGCACGATGCGACATGCTGGTGTACCCAGGGCCTGGAGCTGCGGACTCAGGCAGGGGAGCCTGCACTGGGCCGCCCGACAGTGGTGCTATACTTTTCAAATTTAGGAGGACCTGCTGCCTGGTCTGGGGGAAGAAGGAGCCTCTAGATCCTAGCCCAGTCTAGCATTCTAGCTACGGTGATTTTAGGTGTTGCCCACATTTCTTGTTCTCAGAGTTCGTTTTATGGACATTTGTCCATCCATTGGGGACGAAGCGGGTAACATTATAGTAAACGTTAGGGGCCAAGTTAATAAGAAAATATTTCCACTGATATTGTAATGAAATTTAAACACGAAAAACACCCTTCAGATTCTGCCAAAGGGGTGAGAAGGCTTTGTCTATTTCGGGTTATCCACAGTGGATGGATGCCTCTCAAACTTTTGGAGCTTCAAAGAGAAAGATGTCCACATTTCCAGTTGATTAATAGACTTAATATAATCTCGATTTCGCCCCCAAATTTCCATTTATTGGCCTAAACAGGAACAGACCGTGTTATAAACAACTTAATTGCTTGCTTAAATATGTGATTCTACGCATGTCACATATTTTCTTAATTGGAAAAATATGGCAGCACACCAGTTACTGCAGGCACCGAGTGCCAAATTAATTTTATTGTTGAATTCTTTTGAATTGGTACAGGACGCTCCACCATTTAGATAAAGCCATTTCCTAACACTTTGTTGGCACGGAAGGATTCCCTCCCCCCTCCCCCCCACACGAAACCAGAGATGATTCGAAACAGTAATGCAATTGTGTAAATACCGAAAAACCAATCCCCAAAAAAGGGAGCCTAAAGCGTCTCCCGAGAGAAACAGCCTAGCCTGGACCTTAGCCTGCCTCGGCCTCGTTCAATCGTAACAGCTCAAAGAGAATGGGAAGTTTTGACCTCCAGGATCCGAGGATCCAGGATCTTCGTGGAGTTCGAGTGGATCTTAGCCGTGGCCCGAAACCCGGGGGTGACCCCAGGGTGAAATCTCCCTCCCTCTCTCTCTCTTTCCTCTCTTTTTCTTTCCTTCTCAGGCCTAGGAAAGGGGCTCCCGCAAACTCGGCGCTAGATGCTAACCAGAATCGTGCCGCCTGGCCCAGCGGCTGTCAGCACCCCTGCGGCAGCCGGGCCCACCGAACTTCCCCGTCCGCCCGCGGGCCGTCTGGGTTGCGGGCCCATCCTCTGGCTGGTGAAATGCGCTTCAGTGGAATGGGAATAGCGAGAGCATCCGAGAAGGGCGCGCGCAAACCCCACGCCCCCCCTCTTCACACACACTCGGACCCCACCCACGACCGTGCACACCACCGGACTCCCACCCCTCCATCATCACTCTAGCTTCCAAAGCTGGGGTCCAAGGGCCCGCTCCGCGTCCCGCCCCTCTCCCCGCTGGGCCTCGGGGTCCTCTCCCGCCCGAGAGGAGTCAGGAAGGCGGGAAGGGGAACCGCGGCTGGGGGGTTAGGCCGTTACCCTCGGTGAGCCGCGGGCTGCCCGGCTCCCTGCTTCTCTCAGCGGCGCCCATGTCCAGCTCCCGGACGGGAGAGCGCCCTCCTCCAGCTCCTCCGCCTGCTCCTCCTCCTCCTCCTGCACCTCCTCCGCCTCCTCCGCCTCCGCCTCCGCCTCCTCCTCCGCCGCCGCCTCCGCCGGCCGCCCGGACTGCCGGGCTGCTGCGGTCGTCGCGGCCGGGATCGGTGCAGCCCGTCGGCTCCTTGGTCCCGCGCAGCGGCCCGCTCTCCAGCACCTCCCGGTACGTGATCGCCTCCTTCTTCTCCTTCACTTTCTGGTCAAAAGACTTAGAGACGAACGCCGTAAGTTCTTCCATCGCCGCCGGTGCCGGTCAGCTCCGCGCTCAACCTCTCCCAGCCGAGACCCGCTCTTTTTTTCCTTCTTCTTTTTTTACTGCCCCAGCCCCCCCAATAATAACACATCAATGGGGCAGGGGGTGGGGGAGGAGCTGGAGGAGGAGGAAGAAAAAGAAGAAGAAGAAGAAGAAGAAAAAGAAGAGAAGAAAGAAGAAAGAGGAGAAGTAGGAGAAAAAGAAGTAAGAAGAGGAGGAGGAGGAGGAGGAGGAGGAGGAGGAGGAGGAGGAGGAGGAGGAAGAGGGAAGGGGCGGGGGCCGCCGGAGGGAAATGGGAACTGATGCTTCCCTGCCGGAGCGCGCTTGTTCAATGTTAAGATCTTTGACAATTCTTCCTGCGGAGAGTTCAGATCTGATAGCAATGCTGCGCTTGAAGTCTCACTATTTATACTTCGCAAAGGCGGCCCCTTGTTCTGAGTAAATTACCTCCCCTTCGCAACTCGGAGGGAGCCCCTTCCTGGGGAAGCACCCGCACCACTACCTGGGGGTGGGAGATTGGGGGTTGGGAGGGAGGGAGAAAGAGGGAGAGATTGAGAGAGAGAGAGAGAGAGAGAGAGAGAGAGAGAGAGAGAGAGAGAGATTGAGATTGATTGAGGCTGGAGTCCAGGCAGGCTGGAGCTGGAGTGGGAGGGCAGTGAAGGGGACGGGAGGGGGCGGGAAGAGGAGGCCGGTCCCAGGCCGTCCGGGTTTTCAGATGGCCTCGGCCGCCTGTGCTCTTGGCCATTAATCCAGGGTTGACGAGAATCCCTAATTAATTTAATTAGGCGTGGATTTTGCGTTGGTGTCACGATTCAGTTAAACACTGGGGAGCTGGACCTACTCCGCCGGGGCGTGGCCAAGAGGAAACTGACAAGTGCGCGGCTGCTGGAGTCAGTCGGGTACCCGGACTCCGCAACCGACCCTACAACCTCTCACCGCGTCAGGGTGCAGCGCAACTGCTCCGCCCCGCCTTGCAGCCGGGCTTCCTTGACCAGCGTTAGGCGCCGGGCACACCAGTTCCGTATGCTGACTCTGTGTCCCAATCCTACACCCCCGCTCCTCACCCACCCTCCCACCCACACAGTCCGGCAACCTGTGTTCACAAGCTTGCTCAGGGTCACGGTCGTCTACAGCGTCCCAGACCCGCGCGGCTCCCTATAGGGGCTTCCCGGCCTGCAGCGAGAGCTGAGCCTGGATCTTTACTAAGCTTCCTGCCCCGGGGAGTTTGTGATTCACCCCACTACTCGCATCTTAGAGCACTAGCCGACACCTCTACGGACAAACCCAACTCGGGCCAGCCTATTTAACACGTTTCCTGAGCAGCTGTTCCCTGACAGATTTCATTTTAAAGTGTTTCCTTAGCGCCTGGTCAAGTACAGTTTGACTTCGTTCTCTCTTTGAGGTCTCAGGATCCTGACCCCTTCTCCCTAACTCTCTGCAGCCGGACCCTTCCCACAATGAACTACAGGAGTTCTTCTTTAGCATCCCCAGAAACATTAAAAATCAACAGTAATTTCCTAATTTTGAAAAGCAAATGATTGTCCCTCTTGGAGTTCGAAAAAAAAAAATCACGTTGCTTACCCCCCCCCCCCCATCTAATTTATCGTGGACTATTCAAAAAGAGAGGTTCACTGGGAGAAAGGTCTCTCTCTCTCTCTCTCTCTCTCTCTCTCTGTCAAAGCTACAACTTAAAATTCTATTCCTGGACTATTTTCACCGAATTAGTTTGTTATGTGGAAGGAACATCTATATTACTGAGCCATTTGTCTATATTGTGCAGGACAAAGCTTGCTATGAGTAATGTGGCCATATATATATTTATAACACGAATATTTACATACGGAAAGTTGTAATTACTTGAGTGCATAAACAAATACATCTCTTCAAGCGTGGCTGGGGGACATTTTCAAGTAGTATGAATATTAGTGCAGGTTTTCTTCTGATGTTAAAGGTAACGTGTTCATCTTCTTGGATCTGATACTCTCAGTAAAAATAAAAGCAATTACAGAACTTTGATATGTATAGTTCTGCCCATCGGTTAGGTTGTGAACACAAAGTTAACAGATAATTTGAGAACTATAGTCAAAGCAACCTGAATCATTTGTAAAAAGAGAACACAGTTATAATGTAATATATTAGCAGTTCTAGAACATATACACATAGAGTATCTTTGTCATACTATACTACTCCTTAGATTAAAATGTTCACATTTAGTGAATTTAAGGAAAGTGGAAATCATACTTCTTAGAAATGTTACTTTTCCTTTTTTTCTCTTGAATTCTGAAGTTATCTTTTGTTCTTCTTAAAACATTTATTGCTGCTTTTAGGAGAAATAATTAAGATCTTTAAGTTTCCAATAGCAATACTTTTTAGGTATTAAGGAATTATGAATGCTTGCATTTATTGTATCACACTACAAAAGGGACTCAAATATGTTTTCCAAGGTTATATGAATTTAGAAATATGATTTTACATTTAGTCTTGGTTTACTATTTATAACCACTGTAATTCTGATATTGTCAGAGGGGAATAACCATAAAACTTTAATCCTTTATGAAAATCCGTTTTTAAGGTTTTTTAGCAGAATGACCAGTAATGGGGTCAGCTAAATGGATGTCTTGCTCAAATGGCTCTGAAACTGAGGTGTTAAAAACGTATTCGCAAACAGCCCCAACATAACCACTACTAGAAGTCTGGCAAGGGATTAGGAAACTCAGTAGTTACTTTTTAAATTCCATCTGCTGAGGTTGAGGGAAAATGACCATTTTAAAGGTAAACAGGGAATGCTCAGACACCAAATAGATTTTCCCATAGATTTTGCTGGCATATTGACTCCTTGTATATATTTAGGAATAGTGGTGTTGATACCAGATGGAGCTATGAGAAATCTGCTGTGTCTCATCACAGATCCCCACTGGCCCAAGGGAAGTTTAGTTAAACAACAACGACAAGGTTTTAAATCATATACTAATAAATGTTCATGAAGTTTAATTATGTTGTTTCATTAGATGAAAATATTTTCTGGAGACAGGATATTTCAAAATGTTGTTTTGGTAAAAAAACATTGAATAAAGTTCAGTTGACAGCCTGCAGACAGATACACAGGTTCCAATAAAATTCAGGACCCCAAGGGTCCGCCCAGCTCTTGAATTGTTTAAAATAAACATGTAATGTAGTAGTTAAGTTTTAAAACGGCTTCTCAAAACTGGTTAGTTAAGGTACAGTCATTTATGAGAAATATATTCGTGAAAGTGATTTTCGCCCTCTCAAATCGTCAGCGGAAAACTGTAGCTTCGATATCTATCAGTTGTTATAAGTTTGTTCTCACGGTCGACCCAAACCAAGGCCAAGAGTTTATTCACTTTCTTACCGTTTATTACAGATAAATAATGTAGTGTGAGTTACAGAAAATGTTGAATCGCTGTAATTTCCATTCGTTTAAATAACAATAAAACCCTATATACACTTAATTTCTTTCGGAAGAAACCTCCTCTCCCTGCCTCGGGCAGCCTTCTCCCATTTCTCCACTAACCAGTTAACTTTAATGTGAGAAACTAATTTGCACCCAACCTGTGAATGCCTTCACCTTCAGGTAGAAGAAACACTGATTTTAATGCATTTTTGCAAATAAATCATTACAGTTTAATCACACACGACTCCACACAGACACACACCCATGATTTATTATCGTTAAGCTAGTTTCCTCCTCCCCCAGCGTGAGATAACCAATTTTGCTACGTGTGGTGTCTTAAACATTAACTTCCTACGATGCAGATTTGTTTACTGATTATCTAAGACGATAACGACGATTACTAAGGCAATAACACTCTTCCGTCTCCACCTTTATTGCTTTTGGGAGGAAGAAAATCAAATAAGCGAGCACGCAAACCCAACACCAAACAAAAAATTGGCGGCGTGACAATCTACTCCCTCGGCACTCCTCTAACTCCTGGTAGCCTCCATCGATGCACTCGAAAGCTCGGCTGACGCTGCCTGGCGCTGGAACCAGGAAGGCGGTGAGCTTAAACTGAAGCAAGTTCGGAGGACGCCGGCGGCGCCCAGATTTGAAGGAACGTTTCTAGGTCTGTGGAGCCTGCAAGTCAACGCGAGGCCTGAGGCCGAAGGCCCGGACCCAGGTGATTCCCGCATCGGTAGCCCGGGAGGCGGCGCCTGCGGGTGCGCGGTTCCGAGGCCCTGGTAGGCTTGAGGCGGCGCGGGGCCTGGCGTAGTCCGCTGGGAAGGCGGCGTGGAGTCGGGGTGGAGGGGGTGTTGGGTGGCGGCCGCGAGGCGTGCTGAGCGGCACAGTACGCATGCGCCCCGCACCTGGCGCTTTCTGACCCTTTAGGTCCGAGCTGGGGCCTGTGGGTGGTGGGTGCTGGGTGGTGGGTGGCTGTAGGATTGCGTGCGGTCGCAGGCCTCAAGCTAGGCCCTTGGTCTGGAGGTGGTGAGGGAGAGTTAACTAGCTCTTCCTCCCATTCCTCCTTCACCCCCTACTCCCGCCACACCTCCTTCTCCATTCCCAGTGCCTGGTCCTAGATCACTGCTTTGGGTTTCTGTGTGGTTGGTGCTTCGTCACTAGCTCTAGGTAGGGTGGAACGAGAGGGAGGCTGCCACCTGGTGCACTGTGCCCCACTCACTCTGCTGTTGGTACTTTAGATCCACCTGCTCTTTCAATGTCTATCCTCCTTCCTGGCTCGCACTCTTGCTTAGGTGAAATAGACTTAACTTTCTTAACATATGAATCTATTCACCTTATTCGCTTCTATTTCTTTGACTTCAGAATTTGTGGCCTGCTGGTCATAGAGTAAGAGCACATGGCTACCCTTAAGCTCTGTTTACTTTGGTGAGCGGTTATAATGCACTGTTTATACGTGTTGCCGGCTCATGATTTTAGGTCAACCTTAATGTAATTTCTATCTCAGAGGTTATATATCTTTAAATGTACATTGCAAGCCTAAATTTTTTGTTAACTGCGTTTTCAGAATTACCACTAACCTATTAGAGTTTCAGCTGACTAGGTACTAGGTATTCAAATAAATTCAAATATATTTTGCGTTACAAAACAGTATTCCAGCTGTCATTTTTGGACTTAGACATAAAAGCTCTAAGAGAAAGAGTTATGCAGAGTTGTCAGGTTTAAGGATTTGAACAGATATGATAGGTGCAACCTTGTGGGGAAACTGTGTATCCCCTCCAGCTTTAGAGCCTATAGGTATTCACTTTCTTTGCAGGCAAAGGAGATTTCCTGCTAAGTGGTAACACTTTACTACTGTATGTTCTTCAATAAGAGAGCTAAAAATGTTGGAAATAGAAAAAAAAAATAAAGGCAGCTATTGATTGGCCTTACCAACTCCACCACTCTTAACAAAGAGTTGTGTTACGAGTTGGAAAAGTTGTGTAGTAAGATTGTTACAGTAGATGTATAGATATATTTTCTACCTTTCAAACCACTGGGGAGAAATATTTATGACTGATAATGTTTTTTTTAAAAAAGAGGTGCTAGGGGGCGCTTGGGTGATTCAGTCAGTTAAGCTTCTGGCTGTTAAGATTTTGTGGGGCCGCTGTTAAGTCAGTTAAGATTTTGGCCCTAGTCATGTTATCACTGTTGGTGGGTTTGAGCCCGAGTTGGGCTCTATGCTGATAGCATGGAGCCTGTTCGGGATTCTCTCTCTCCTTCTCTCTTTGCCTCTTCCCCACTCATGCTCTCTCTTTGCCTCTTCCCCACTCATGCTCTCTCTTTGCCTCTTCCCCACTCATGCTCTCTCTCACAAAATAAATAAACTTTAAAAAAAAAAAGATGCTAGTCAGCAAGTTTTTTGTGAATGGAGGAGTGTTTTGACAATTCTGTATCTCTTTTGAATTTTGCTTTTGAATTTTTTCTAATTTGCTTTCAAATTAGAATTTTACCTCAGTTTTTTCACTGTTTTTGCATGATTCTGTACTTGCTTGCAGATTTCTTCCTATGCTAAAATGATATTTTTACTTTTTTTTACTTTACGTCTTTGAGGTGGATTTCCCATTGACATGCCTGTTCTTTTCTTTTTTCTTTCTTTTCTTTCTTTCTTTTTTTTTTTTTTTTTGCCATGTGTCCAAGATAAAAAAGATTGATATACTAATGAATGAGTGGTGGAGAAATAAACTGTCATATCCTCTAGGAATCTTTGTTCTAACTGCATGTTTTCTGAAAAAGGTTAATTGCTTTTTGTACTTTTTTTAATAACTAGACAAAGGAACTATTTGTGTATGCCTTGAGCTGTCTTTTGAATGAGCACATCTTGGCTTCACATCTTCAATTAGTCACTTAAACTTTACAATGAGATGTTTTTGTGAATTGATGTCCTGCTGTAGTCCTTACCTGTCCTGGTTTCAGTTCTGTAGTGGGAGTATTTGGGTAAAGTTTACAACCAAGAGACTACAACCAGGAAGTACTAGAAAATAGAGGGAAGACAGAAAACCAAGAGCTGTATGAGTTCTGTTCCTGTACTTGCCTTTTCTGTTTATAGATAGATTGAAAAATTGTTAGCTTGTGGGACTCTTAAAGATCTCTGCCCAATTCATTGTTGCCCTTATCAGAAAGAGTTATTAATGTGTTTTACATGTACTGTACCTTAACGATGGAGTTAAGTATAAAGAATTCTTTCTTACTAGGAGTGTGTAACGTGAGTAAGTAAGTACTCATGAGTAAGTATTTTCAATTATATGCCAATGATATGAAAATCCAGAGGTAAGTATATATATCTAGGGTGGTGAGTACGATTTCAGAACCTGTCATTGATAGAGAAGACAATTTTTGGATCTCTCTTATTTGCTTTTAGTGTTCACTTTTTCTGAATAAATATTTGAAGCTAACTGTAATAAAGAAATATAGTGGCTTTTGATATCTCTTGATTAATTATACTTCAGTGGAATTTTTCTGAAATGTAAATGTGTTATTTGAAAATACATTCATAGTTTTGTGACATGGTTTTTGAACTTTCTTTTACTTAGTTCCTCTAAGGAAGGATTTTGTATCTTTCATTAACTTTTCTGGGTTAAATGTAATCATTCTTCTACTGGGGTGCATTATGTTGTTTGAAATTAAAGGAAAATTTATACCCACCTCCTATTCTCTTTCTTTTTTTTGCAGTCAACAGCAAGGTACATAATTAGATCTGTGTCATGTTCTTTCTACTTCTTTATGCCTTACATAGGGACTTAATAAGCTGGGCAAGAGTGGAGAATGGCAAACTTTCTAGTTTTAGGATTCCTTTACAACTCTATTTGTTTATTTGTTTAAGTAGGCTCCATGCCTAACGTGGGGCTTGAACTCATGACCTTGGTATCAAGAGTCAGATGCTGTACTGATTGAGCCACCCACATACCCTGGATTCCTTTATACCCTTGAAAATTATGGTGAACTCCAAGAACTTTTGTCTATGTGGGCTGTATCTATAAATACTGCCTTACTAGTAATTAAATTAGAAAATTTTGAAATGTTAATCCACGTAAAAATAATAAGCCCATTACATGGTAACAAATAACACATTTGATATGAAAAATAACTGTATTTTCCAAAACAAACTTAGTGAGAAAAGTGACGTTATTTTCCATTTTTCAAATCGCTCATGTCTGGCTTAATAGAAGACAGTTGTATTCTTAACATCTGCCTCTGCATTTAGTCTGTTGTGATGAGTTGTTACGATTAACGTATAGGGAGAAAATCTGGATTCACAAAGATATGGTATTTGAAAAATAAGTATTTTAATAGCCTTTTCAGATAGTTACTTCTTTGATACCACACCAAAACATGACAAGTAGTAGTTTCTTTTTTCTTGCTTTTCTTTCTTTTTTTTTTTTAAAGTTTATTTATTCACTTTGAGAGAGAAGATCCTAAGCAGGCTCTGCAGTGTCAGTGTGGAGCCTGGTGTGGGGTGGGGTTCAGAGTCACGAACTGTGAGATCATGATCTGAGCCAAAACCAAAAGCCAGACTAGACTCTCAACCAACTGAGCCACCCAGGCACCCTGACAAGTAGTAGTTTCCTTAAGGTTGGTTGCAATGTGATATTTGAAGCCATATCAATGACTTACATTAAAATCTTTTGGTTTGTCTTACACTGTGAGTGGATTTTTGTCATGGATTCTGTGACATCATGAGTGGGCCTTTGGGAAAATAATGGTTCACTGAGTTATGCATATCTTCTAGATTTTTACCTTATTATGTAATTTTTAAAAATTCACATTTGTTAATATCACTACTGATCTCATCAGAGAAATCTTTAGTAACTGGGAAGCTGTCAGTCTCTCTTGGTGGATACAAGTCCAAAATTCTAATTTTTGCTTGAGAGCTAAAATTTTATCGTTGGCAACAAATGTCAGTTTTCCTTGAAGTGAAAGACTCTTCGTTCATTTCTGGGAAGATGTCTGCCAAATACTCAAGTCTGAATAATCATGGTTAGTTTTTTAAAAAATAGTGTTTTAGGGCACCTGGGTGGCTTTAATTGGTTAAGCGTCTGACTCTTGGTTTTGGCTGAGGTCATGATCCCACAGTTGGTGAGATTGAATCCCATGTCAGGCTCTGTGCTGACAGCACAGAACCTGCTTGGGATTCTCTCTCCCTCTTGCTCTCTGCCCCTCCCCTGCTCATGCACGCTGTCTTGCACATTCTCTAGTAAACTTTTTAAAAACTGGTGTTTCATGACAAAAGCTAGTTCAATTTGAAATTCATTTGTACAAATGCTTGTTCTCAAGGTATCCATTATTCTTTAGTATGCAGCAGCAGGTAAGTGTATTTCCCATTTCATCATACAGAATATTAAAAAGATGTGTGCTCAAGGGTTGAAATTTAAATTTTTTGTAATGTTTATTTATTTTTGAGAGAGAGAGAGACAGAGTGCAAGTAGGGGAGGGGCAGAGAGAGAGGGAAACAGAATCCAAAGCAGGCTCCAGGCTCTGAACTGTCAGCACAGAGCTTGATGAAGGGATCGAACCCACGAACTGTGAGATCATGACCTGAGCTGAAGTCAGACACTCAACCGGCTGAGCCACCCAGGCACCCCTGAAATTTAATGAAATTAATGATTTTTACTGCTTTATCAAGGACATTCTTAAGTGAAACTGCCTTAAATTTTTTTTTTTTTTTTTAAACTGTGTGTTGCAGTGAAGAATATAATGACTACTACTAGTACAATTGGATGCCATTGCCTTGATTCTTGTTAAGGCTCCAGCAGTTTTGCCTACTATTGCTTTTATTTACATCATCAGTGCAAAAGTCAACACAGTGAAAAAGGGAAATCATGTTTCAATATTATAATGAAAATAGTTTTGACTTCTTGGATCCCTGAAAGGGTCTTAGGGACCTGCAAAGGTCTACTAACTCCATTTTGAGAATTGCTATTATAGTGGGCAAGGATTTTTGTCACTTGCTCATTGATATATCTCTTATACCTAGGCCTGTAATCATCCTGGGACTTTTCACCTGTGTCTAGTGTTAGATTTTTTTTTTTTTTTTTTTTTTCTTTTTCTTTTTTTTTTCTTGAATCTGGGTCATCTTTGTTGGTTTACTCTCTACTTTTGGTGGAGCACATCGTTTAGTAGCTTCCTAAGAAAGGGTGAGTGCAAGGTATAGTTTTGAGACTGCATATTTGAAAGTGTCTTTATTCTGATCTGTTATTACATCAGTGATTGGGTCTTAATATAGACAGGTTGAAAATCATTTTCACTTAGATTTGTGAAGGCAAGTGCTTTTTGTTTTCTGTGTTGCTGTTGAGAAGTCCTTTGTGATTCCCCCCATTTATTTCTCTTTGGAAGTTTCTAGGATCTTCTATATATGGCTGGTGTCTGAATTTTTCTGAGATATATCTGGTGTATGTCTTTTATTACTTCATTGTGCTGGGGATTTAAAGCAATGTCTTTCAATTCTGGAAATTCTTTTGAATTATTCTTTGGATATTTTTATCTCTTTTCTCCCCCTCCTTTTTTTTTTTTATGGAATGCATATTCATTGGAAATCCAACTTTCTGGATTGATCCTCTTTTATTTCCTTTTTTTTTTTCTTTTAATTTTTTTAACGTTTATTCATTTTTGAGAGACAGAGAGAGAGCATGAGCGGAGAAGGGGCAGAGGGAGGGAGACACAGAATCCGAAGCAGGCTCCAGGCTCTGAGCTGTCCACACAGAGCCCGACGTGGGGCTTGAACCCACGAACTGCGAGATCACGACCTGAACTGAAGTCGGACGCTCAACCGACTGGGCCACCCAGGCGCCCCTTTAATATTTTATTTTTAAGTAATTTCTACATCCAGTGTGGGAGTCAAACTTAAAACCCTGAGATCGAGTCACATGCCCTGCAGACTGAGCCAGCCAGGCACCCACCTCCTATTTTTTTTTCTTTCTACTTTCTTCAAGTCCTTTGACCTTATCTTCTAACCCTGTTGATTTGTTTTTGTTGTTGTTTTTATTTTAGACACAGAGTGAGAGCATGTGTGCACATGAGCAGGGGAGAGGGGCAAAGGGGGAGAGAGAAAGAGAATCTTACGTAGGCTCCAGCCCTATGCTGGGATCCATCCCATGACCCTGGGATTATGACCTGAGCGGAAATCAAGAGTCTGACGCTCAACCAACTGAGCCACCCAGGAGCCCCTACACTATTGTATTTTTTATTACAAATTATCATTTGTTTGAATTTCAAGCTTTCCTGTTCTTTGGATGTTCCTCCTATTGTTTGCGGGATCATCTTCTCATATGTTTCTGAGGATATTAACTGATTTTTTTCTGCATGTTCCCTGTTTACTAAAAGTTGCTTTTTTTTCTTTTTGTTTTGGTTCTGTTTCTTATGATGAAGGCTTTCATCATGTGATTGGTTATCTTTTGTTGTATAATCACTAAAAGGTTAACAACAAAAAAGGTTACAGAGAAAAGTTTATCGTTTAAGGTTTGGACTTGTTAACTGGTGGGTTTGGTTAAAGGGTGATTGGGTAAGGGCCTGGCCTTTTTTTCAGAGGACCTTCAAATATTTATTTACCTTTTTTTGGCTACCTATCAGTTTTTGTAAAGAATCTTCTGCCAGAATTCTTGGATCCAAGTACACTGAGTGCTGCAGTATTTACCATTAGATTATAAACCTTCATTTTCCTTTAACTTTGGCATCTTTAAGTTTAGCATCTTTCTGCCCTCTTTTACCCTGGACCTGGTGCTTCATTGTTTCATCATTTTCCTAAAATAGACCATCTTTCCTGCCGGGACTGGAGAGGAGTAGTTACTTACCTGGTTTGGATGGGGGAGGACCTGGGAGATTACTTCTTTTACATTTTCAACTAATTCTCTGTATTTTAGTCTCATGACCCATTGTGCCTGCTCTGGTATCTGGTGTCTCAAATTCTTGACCCTTTCTGATTTTTGCTACGTGAATTGGCCTTTCTCTTGTTGGAATTCTCTGCAGTTGCTTGATATTCAACTTTCTTAGCTCTAAATTCTCCATCTGGTTTTCATTTACTAAAAATTTATTGACATATCTTGTCTACTGTTCCTGTTGTTTTCTCTTCTAGTCTCTTTATCCTTGTGAATTTGTACTTCTTTATCCTTTCACTCTCATTTTAGTATTTTTTTAACCAGATAAGATTATCATAAAAACTCATCTTAATTTAAATGGTTATTTGTGGGCAAAGAAACGTCATTAACTGTCTAAGGATGAAAACAAGAAAGAAAAAAACAGGAAATAGGAAGACTTAGGTGATCGTTATCATGCAATTATGTAACATTCTTTAGTGAAAATACACATACACACACAGACTTGGTTACATGTTATATATAATGGATATGTATATGTGGATATTTAAGTGTGTATATGTGTACATTTATACAGTCTATATATGTATACTTTCATAATTACAGTATTTGGAAGCTGGAAAGGGTCATGATCGTTAGCCAGTGCAATTTCATTTTTCAGTGAGGAAACTGGCTTTGATTTACAAGTGATTTACTGAAAGTTTCAAAACCAAGTCTTCCCAATATTTTAACTGTAAAATACTAGAACTATGAACAACTTGGAGGTTCAGAACTATATTTAAAGTCTAATTCTGGCCCTAGGTAAATAGCTTGATGTTTTGAATTAGTCCTGACAGCGATTTTCAAGTGGTATTGTGATTTTCAACTTTCAGGTGGTATTGTGTTAGAGTCAGGGAGGGGATGGCTCTCCTGACCATTCTGAAAACAAAGCTGTAATTTAACACAGTGCTTTGTTCATAGTAATGTTATTAACTTATTTTGAATAAATATTAAAGGGAATTATGAGATTTATTTATCTGCTCCATTAACTGTTTATCTTAACCATCACATAGGATGGATCTTGTTTTTATGTGACACTGAAAGATAGCTAATAACTATTTTAGTAAAATAAATGAGATTGTGTGTGAGACTAAAGGCTGAATTTAAGACAGGAAGCTTCTTATCAACTAAGTTAATTCTTTAATTTTTTTTAACATTTATTAATTTTTGAGAGACAGAGACCGAGTGTGAGTCGGGGAGAGGCAGAGAGAAAGGGAGACACAATCTGAAGCAGGCTCCAGGCACTGAGCTGACAGCACAGAGCCCGACGTGGGGCTCGAACTCACGAACTGTGACATCATGACCTGAGCCAAAGTCGGACCCTTAACTGACTGAGCCACCCAGGTGCCCCTCAACTAAGTTAATTGTTTTTTTATTTTTTAATTTTTAAAAAATATTTATTTATTTTTGGGAGACAGAGAGACAGAGTGCAAGCAAGGGAGGGGCAGAGAGAGGGAGACACAGAATCTGAAGCAGGCTCCAGGCTCTGAGCTGTGAGCACAGAGCTGGATGTGGAGCTTCAACCTGCAAAGTGTGGGATCGTGACCTGGGCCAGAAGTCGAATGCCCAACCGACTGAGCTACCCAGGCGCCCCTCAACTAAGTTAATTCTTAAGAATAAAAAAGTTGTATTTCTGTATTTTTTCTCTTTTGCTTACTAAATATACAAACATTACTATAGCCATATAGAAAATAGTGTAAAATAAAAACAGTTACCCAGTTTCATCGCTTAAATATTATCAATTATTTTCATTTTTGCTCTTACTCATATGTACATATTTTGTTAAAGTATAGTCTCTGGAGATATGGTTTTAATAATGCTATAATGAATATCTTCATGAATATATCTTCCTTTTAAGAAAAACTTTGCAGATATATTCTTAGAAGTAGGATTGCTTTGTCAAAAAAAAAATCAACATTTTAATGACTTTTTTTTTTTTTTTTTTTTTACTGCTTAATTGCATTCTAGAAGGATTTATACCATCAATTTATATAGGAATTAGCAGTATGCAGAGTTGACTGACTTAACAATAACCTCATCAACGTTAGTACTTTGCATTGTTTCAGTTTGTACTTTGTTGATAACTAATGAGGTTTTATCCATTTAAAAATTTAGTATTTTTAGTTAGGAAAATGTAACTATAAAAGGTAGTAAAATATTTTTTATCTTTAGGGAATGTGCAAGGATTAATGGTTGTCCCTAACTCAGATAGCGTATAATTGATAAGTGCAACTTAAAATATAAGAAAATTTATAATAATTTATATTCGTATCCCGTTCTCAGAATTGACTCTTTAGAGAGAGTTTTGAAAAAATTATGGACAAATTTAAATTGTTCATAAATTGTAAAAACAATTGATAATTCTTGAAGACTATACTAGAGCTACTTCTCATGTCTTGTCAAAGTGCCAGGTACATTTAAAATTTTACTTTAAGACTTTTTAAATTATTACAAAGTTCTACAAATATTATTATGTTAAATTTCATCCATTGTGCCATTATGCTAGAAAAAATTTTCTTTGAATTTACACTTACAGAAATGGGACGCCGGTCATCAGATACTGAAGAAGAAAGCAGAAGCAAGAGAAAAAAGAAACACCGTAGACGGTCATCTTCAAGTAGTTCTTCAGATAGTAGAACATATAGCCGAAAGAAAGGTGGAAGGAAATCAAGGTCAAAGTCAAGATCTTGGTCCAGAGATCTTCAGCCTCGCTCTCATTCATATGATAGAAGGTAATTTTTATAATTTTTACTTATTTAGTAATGAGAGTAGCATTCTTTAGTATTCATATGTTTTTTTGGGTCAAAAAAACTTTCAATTTTTTTGGGTAAAACATCTTTTCTTTTAGAAGTTATATATTTATGAGGGTTAAGTGCCAACCCAAAAGTTTTTTAAAATTTTTTTTAGTTTTTATTTTGAGTATGCTACATTAGTTTCAGGTGTACAATTTTGTGACTTGATAGGTTTATGCATTATTCTGTGTTCACCACAAGTATAGCTACCCTCTGTTCCATTACCTTGCTATTGTAATATCATTGACTATATTCCTTATGCTCTGCTTTTTATTCCTGTGCCTTACTCGTTTCATGACTGGAAGCCTGTATCTCCCTTTCCCTTTCACCCATTTGGCCCAACCCCTTATTCTCCCAAAGGTTTTCCTTTTTGCCAGGCCCAATCCATGGGTCTAGTGTCTGTCCTTTGTCTGTTCTTTGTAGACATGTAGATATAAACTGGTGTAGTTCTCATGAAATATCGTCTGATAATATTTGGAAGGATTGTATACTGCTGAGGACCCCTAACGTGTTAATTAGTAGCTGGATCCAATCACTAAACTATGCATCAGTCATCTGACTGTTAAAGAGGAATAACATTTTATCTCTATTTGCTTCTAGGAAAGAGTGAGAAGTAGTAAAAATGAGACGATTCTTTAGAATCTAGAAGATTTCTGTCTAATGCCTGTAAAATTTTTTTTATAGCAATGACACTTGATTATATTTTATTTCAGACGCAGGCATCGATCAAGCAGTAGTTCTTCGTATGGCTCTCGAAGAAAACGAAGTCGAAGTCGTTCAAGGGGTCGAGGGAAATCCTATAGAGTTCAGAGATCTAGGTCAAAAAGCAGAACAAGAAGGTATGCTGTAGTAGATATTTATCGCTGTTACAAAGCTATTTGTAACAGACTTTCCAAATTTAGTGATCTAAAGCAACAGTCATTTATGTTTTCATGATTTTATGATTTTGACTGAGCTCAGCTGACGGTTCTGCTAATTTCACCTGGGGTCACTCATCCTCACTGGCTTCTCATTCTCTAGTAGGCAGGACAGGGCTTTTTCACACGATGGAGAACATTTTTGAAGAATGTAAGAGAAGAAGCTAGAATTTTTCAAGATCTTGCCTCAGTGTGTTATAGAATGAGTTTGTGTCTCCCGTAAATTCGTATATTGATGCCCTAACCCTCAACATAGCTATATTTGAAGAAAGGGTCTTTATGGAGGTAATTAAGGTTAAATGAGGTCATGGGGTAGAGCTTAATCCTGTAGGGATACATGTATCTTCACATGGCCTTAAAAGAAGAGGAAGAGAGAGATCTTTTTCTTTCTCTGAGTATGCATTCAGAGGAAAGGCCACGTGAAGACACAGTGAAAAGGTGGATATTTGTAAGCCAGGAAGACAGCCCTTACCAGTAACCAAATTAGTGGCATCTTCATTTTAGAATTATAATAGCCTCCAGAACTGTGAGAAATAAATTTCTGTTGTTTAAGCTGTCCAGTCTGCTGGACATTAGTTTGTTATAGCAGTTGGAACAGACTAATACACAGCTAGACTAATACATTAATACACAGTCTAATATTCCACCTGTGTTTTCTAGCTGTGCTCAAGGGCCAATAATACAGAGAATAGCCTGTCTGGAGACAGTTGTACATTTGGGCAATGGTAGAAAATTTGGTTAAGTAGGATGGGGACTATGGTATTGACAGACTTGATAAAAATAGGCATTCAGAAATTATTGAGGGTTTTTGAGCAGAAGAATGTTAGGATAAAAACAGCATTTTAGGCAGATCATTTTCTTTTCTCTGCTTAGTTCTTCATACTAGTATTAGGCTCTAGTTTTAGGGACATATTAACAGACTGGTTTTGTTACCTAGGCATGAAATTTTGTAAGTTGTATGAATCTGAAGTTGGTTAATAGCAGTAAAGTTCAAATATTTAGCTTTCTGGCCTTGTGTTATTTGGCCTCAGCCTCTTCTCCTCTGTTATACTCTATGGATAAGCCACTTTGTGTTACATACCTTTTTTTTCATACATGTCCCTGAGTTGCTAGCTTTGTTTCTTTGAGTATGCTCTTCGGCTTTCTTGCATATCTTTATTTTGAGAAATCTTTCTATCCTTTAATGCTTGGTTCTATTTAACCTTTAATTATTTCTCAGTCCTTTTTTGATTTTTTTACCTTTTCACTCCCAAGTTAAATTTAATCCCTCCTTTCTTGACCCACCATCACCTGTGGCTCCTGATTTGTAACAATTCTATTTTGAATATTATGTTTTTGTTATTCTCACATATTGTAAACTCTTGCAGTGGCACCCTCTTATTACCTAGCAAAATGCCTTGCTTGGTAAACATGTCTTGATTTGAATGAATGATTAAATGGGGAAATGAAGTTAGGTAGAGAGCTGGGTTTTGTAGCAAGAAAAAGTTTTATTGTTTTATTGATTTGGAGAAGGAAAGCTGTTTTTTTGGATGTATTGATTTGTCTAAAGAGTCTGATTACCAGAAAACAGCTTCAATTGAAATTTCCCATCATTGGGAACAAAAATAATAATTCATGTTTTCTATGGTCTTTTTTAGTTTATATTTTCACATATACTTCCATATATTTTCACGTGCATCAGTCATTTAGAGTTTGATTTCAAGCATTAGGGTTTTAACATAAGAAACTTTTGTAACCTTTGGAAGGATTCAGGGAATTAGGGAGAACTGTCACTGATTATTTTAGCTTGAAGCATGGCAGCTGGTTGTTTGCTCAGAAGTCACTGGAAATTTTAAGTACTCTCTCAGTTGGTAGCACCAAAGTGGGTGGCTGTCAAGAAACCATTCACCTGGAAGGTGTTTTTCTGCCCAATTATCTACCTACACCTATCTCCAAAGGGGGGTCTGTAATTTCCTTTGCAATGCAAGGAAGACTTTAAAAACAATAGCAGTGATGTCTAGTCAACCACAAACTAGCACATATGCATTTAGAAATTTGAGTTTTGTAACTCAATCAGGGTATCATGCGTCGTAATACCTTTATTTTGTATATCAGAAAACAAGTTCAGAGGTTTATTCAGAACAACTTTTCTGCCTCTTGGATTGACACTTTGGCATTTAACTATAATAACTAAATAATCTGTGGAGTCACTGAAAAGTCTTAAATTTTGAGAAAGTACATTATCTATGTCCTATGCACATACTATTTTAAGAATATATTTTAAGAATTTTTCAAAATATTTGAACTAAATGAGTTTAATCTTGGTTTAACAAGAAAATTGAACAACTCATTCCTTGAACAGCATGGGTAATCAAGGCTATATTTTAAACAAAAGATGAAAGTAGTCAGTTTTTCAAAGAAAAAAAAATAGAATTCTAAAGCAAAGATGTGTTGTTAATGGTCTCTGTGCTTTTTAATAGAAATGAATGATTTCAGTCATGGTAAGTCAGATACTTCCAGAAAACTTGTTACACATGTAAAAAGTAATTGAAAGATGAAGCATGTTCTGAGGGATGGCAGGGGGAAGTCAAATGTGTGAAGTTTGTTGTGGTTTCCATGGATGAGTTACAGAGTAATTAGGTGATTATGCTTTTTAATATAATTGTTTTTAATGTTTGTTTATTTTTGAGAGAGAAAGTATGTGAGAGTTGGGGTGTGGGCAGAGGATTTGAAGCAAGTTCTGCACTGACAACAGCAAGCCCTATGAGGGCTCAAACTCACAAACTGAGATCATGACCTGAGCCGAAGTCAGACGCTTAACTGACTGAGCTACCCAGGCACCCCAGCTTTTTGATATAATTTTTATGTTCTCAAAATACTCAAGTTGTGACATATTTCACTTCCTTTTGCGACAGTGAGGGATCTGCTCCTGTTATTCACTGTATGTTTATTTATTTCCTCATTCCAGAATACACAGAAAGTACTTTTAGAATTGCTGATACATACCACTGTAAAAAAACAAACTTACAAACTAGGGTTAATATTTTTTGTGCTACTTTTTATCTTTACTGTGGGGGTATATAGTTCTCTTCCCCACTTCATTATGGTTAGTTTCTTCAAAGAGGTAGATTTGTTTGTTTTTGTTTATATTTCAAGTTTTTTTTATCCTGCTACATTTTAAAATTTTATTTGTCTCTCCCTTTCTTTTAGTACGTGAAATATTAATATGGTTCTAACAGATAGTACTATACTAAAAAGGCATATGCAGAGAAATACCACTCCCCTTTCTCCCTTGTATCTTGTTTCTAACCACTCCATAGGTAACTAATTCTGTTTGTATTTTAGGTTTTACTTTTTTTTTTTTTTTTTTAAAAAGAGCAAGAGTGTGTGTGTGCATGTGTGTAAATCGCATGCCTGAGACAGGGAAGGGGCAGAGGGAGAGGAAGAGAGAATCTTAAGCAGGTTCCATGGTCGGTGTGGAGCCCAATGCCGGGCTCAATTCCACGACCCTTGAGTCATGACCTGAACTGAAACCAAGAGTTGGGTGCTTAACTGACTGAGCTATCCAGGCACCACTCCTCTGTTTGTTTTTAAACAAAGTGGTAGTATATCCATGGTATACTATAGATATTCTTTTGTACTTTGGTCTTTTTGTTTACTAGTATATCTTGGAAAGCACTCCATGTCACTTAATAGTAATCTTACTCATTTTTTCATGGCTGCTTAGTTGCTCATTGTGTGGCTCTATCATAATTTGTTTAGCCTATCTTCTACATATGGACATTAAGGATACTTCCTATATTTTGCAGTTACTAAAAAGCTGCCATAGATAACCTTGTACATGAGAATTTTTATATTGTTGGAGGTATATTTTTAGGGGAAACTCCTACAAATCGGATTGCCAGATGAAAAGATAAATAAGTTTGTAGTTTTGATAGAAATTGCTAAAATCCTGGGGTGCCTGGGTGGCTCAGTCAGTTAAGTGTCTGATTTTGGCTCAGGTCATAATCTTGCGGTTTGTGGGTGGTTCATGGGTTTAAGCCATGCGTTGGGCTCTGGGCTGACAGTGAGAAGGCTGCTTGGGTTTCTCTGTCTCTCTCTGTCATAAAGTAAATAAATAAAACTGTCAGTAGTATGTAAGAGTCCTGTTTCCCAACAGCCTCATCAATAGAATATGTTGGCATATTTAAATATTTGCCAGTGTGATAAATGAAAAATGGTATTGTAATGTAGTTTTGGTTTTCATTTCTTTTTATCATAAGTGTTGAACATCTTTTTTTATGTTTGAGGGCCATTTTTCTGTCTTTTTTGTGTGCAAATTTTCTCTTCATGTCTTTTGGGTTTTTGATATTTTTTTCCTTTAATTTTAAAGAGTTACTAGATAATCAACCCTTTAGCTGTAATACATATGGCAAATATTTTCTCTTAGTCTTTCAGTTGTCTTTTGATTTTGTTCATGCTACTTCTTGGCCATGCTGAAGCGTTTTTATGTGGTCAGATTTATCACTCTTCTCTCAATGCATCTTTCCTTACCTTCAGAATATAGAGAAATTCATTCCTTATACCCAGATAGGAGTTCACTGATGTGTCTTGTTTATTTCATTTTTTACATTTATGTCTTTTATATATTTGGATTTGTTCTTGTCAATGATATGAGGTATGGATCTATTGTTTTTATTTATTTATTTTAATTTTAATTTGTTTTATTATTATTATTTTTTTAATTTACATCCAAATTAGTTTGCATATAGTGCAACAATGATTTCAGGAGTAGATTCCTTAGTGCCCCTTACCCATTTAGCCCATCCCCCCTCCGACAACCCCTCCCATAACCCTCAGTTTGTTCTCCATGTTTATGACTCTCTTATGTTTTGTCCCCTTCCCTGTTCTTATATTATTTTTGTTTCTCTTCCCTTATGTTCACCTGTTTTGTCTCTTAAACTCCTCATGTGAATGAAATCATATGATTTTTGTCTTTCTCTGACTAATTTCACTTAGCATGATACCCTCCAGTTCCATCCATGTAGTTGCAAATGACAACATTTCATTCTTTTTGATTGCCGAGTAGTACTCCATTGTATACATACACCACATCTTCTTTATCCACTCATCCATTGATGGACATTTGGGCTCTTTCCATATACTTTGGCTATTGTTGATAGAGCTGCTATAAACATGGCAGTGCATGTGTCCCTTTGAAACAGCACACCTGTATCCCTTGGATAAATGCCTAGTAGTGCCATTGCTGGGTCATAGGGTAGTTCTATTTTTAGTTTTTTGAGGAACCTCCATACTGTTTTCCAGAGTGGCTGCACCAGCTTGCATCCCCAGGATCTGTTGTTTTCTTTTTTCAGTTGGCTGTTGTCACATCACCATTTATTAAAAAGTCCATCTTTGCCCCAGTGATTTGTGATACCCCTTTTATTGATGTACTCAATTTCATTACTACTTACGTCTTTTTTTTTTTCTTTGACTTTATGCATATTCCAGCAGCCTGCTTGTTCATTTATGCACTGGTACCACACTGCTAAGTATAGAAACTGTATAGTATACTTTAATGTTGGATAGGGCTAAGTCCTCCTTTGACTTTTAACTTTTCATTTTCGGTGTTCTCCTGGCTATTACTTTCATGTGAACTGCCTATTTTTTTCACACAAACTTTGAAATTAACTCATTTAGGTCCATTAAAAAAGCTTTTGGTGTCTTTATTGAGATTTTATTAAACTTATGAATTATGGAGACCTGACATCTTTATCATGTTGAGTTGTTCTAAGAGGAAAGGGATGGTTTTTCACTTGTTGTAGGCAGGTTTTTTATAATTCAGGAGTGTTTTAAAGTTTTTGTCAGATAAATCTTGCCCATTTCTTCTTCTTTTTTTTTATTACCTCAGCATTTATTGTGCCTTTTCCTTTACAAAGCAGTGTGTGTGTGTTTTTACACACCATGTTACATTAGTGTTAAGTGTACAACGTAGTGATTTGACAAGTTGTGTGTTCTGCTAAGTTCACCACAAATGTTATCTTTCATTTGTCACTATACAGTGCTATTACAGTACTGTTCACTGTGTTCCCTATGCTGTACCTCTCATCCCTGTGAAATATTCATTCCACCTGTATCTCCCACTTGTCCTCATATGGTATTTGTCTTTGACTTATTTCACTTAGCATAATACTATCTACGTCTTGCAAATGGCAAGATCTCATTTTTTTTATGGCTGAGCAATACTCTATTGTGTGTATGTATGTATATATGTGTATAAATCTACATATGCATAGTATTTTTATTTTTAATTTTTTGAGGCAATAGCATACAGTTTTCCACAGTGACTGCACTAGTTTGCATTCCCAGCCACAGTGCATGAGGGCTTCCTTTTCTCTGCATCCTTGCCAACACTTATTTCTTGTCTTTTTGATTCTGGCCATTCTGACCAGGTGTGAAGTGATATCTTAATGTGGTTTTGATTTGCATTTCTCTAATGATTAGTGATTTTGAGCATCTTTTCATGTGTCTGTTGGCCATCTGTATATCTTCATTTTTAGAAAACGATCTATTTGAGTCTTCTGCCCATTTTTTAATTGGATTATTTGTGGGGTTTTTTTTGGTGTTGAGTTATAAAAGTTCTTTGTAGATTTTGAATATTACCTCTTACCAAATATATTATTTGCAAATATCTTCTCTCATTCAGTAGGTTTCTGTTTGTTGATGGTTTCCTTCACAGTGCAAAAGCTTTGTATTTTGGTGTAGTCCCAAAAGTTTATTTTTGCTTTTGTTTCCCTTGCCTGAAGAGACATATCTAGAAAAATATTGCTAAGGCTGATGTCAGATTATTGCCTGTGTTTTCTTGTAGGAGTTTTATGGTTTCAGGTCTCACATTTAGGTTTTTAATACATTTTGAGTTTATTTTTTATTTTTGTACATAGTGTAAGAAAGTGGTCCAGTTTCATTCCTTTGCCTGTAGCTATCCAGTTTTCCCAGCACCAATTGTTGAAAAGACTTTTTTCTCATTGTATATTCTTGCCTCCCTTTTCCTAGCTTAAACCATATAAACATGGGTTTATTTCTGGGCTCTCTATTCTGTTCCGCTGGTCTTTGTGTCTGATTTTGTGCTAGTACTGTTTTGATTACTATAGTTTTGTAGTGTATTTTGAAATCAGGAATTATGATACCTCCAGCTTTTTTTTTTTTTTTTTCTCAAGATTGCTTTGACTTTTTGAGGTCTTTTGTGGTTCCTTGAAAATTTTAGGATTGTTTGTTCTAGTTCTATGAAAAATGTTTTTTTAAATAAAGTTTTATTTATTTATTTTTGAAAGAGAGAGAGACAGAGAACAAGTCGGGAAGGGGCAGAGAGAAAGGAAGACAGAGGATTCAAAGCGGGCTCCACACAGACAGCAGAGAGCCCAATGTAGGGCTCAAACCCATGAACCGCGAGATCATGACCTGAGCTGAAGGCAGCTGCTTAACCTACTGAGTCACTGAGGTGCCCCTGTTGTTGGTATTTTGATAGGGATTGCATTAAATCAGTTGATTGTTTTGGGTAGTATGGACATTTTAACAATATTTGTTCTTCCAGTCCATGAGCATGAAATGTCTTTCCATTCATTTGTGTCATCTTCAGTGTCTTTCATCAGTGTTTTATAGTTTTCAGAGTACAGGTCTTTCTCTTTAGTTAAGTCTATTCCTAGGTATTTTATACTTTTTTTTTTTTTTTTAATTTTTTTTAACGTTTATTTCTTTTTTGAGACAGAGAGACACAGAGCATGAACGGGGGAGGGTCAGAGAGAAGGAGACACAGAATCTGAAACAGGCTCCAGGCTCTGAGCTGTCAGCACAGAGCCCGATGCAGGGCTCAAACTCATGGACTATGAGATCATGACCTGAGCCGAAGTCGGCCGCTTAACCGACTGAGCCACCCAGGCGCCCCAGTATTTTACACTTTTTGGTGCAACTGCAGATGGGATTGTTTTCTTAATTTCTTTCTGCTACTTCATGATTAGCGTATAGAAATGCAACAGATTTCTATATATTAAATTTGCATCCTGAGGCTTTTACTAAATTCACATTAGTTCTGGTAGTTTTGGGGTGGAGTCTTTAGGGTTTTTTATATCTAATATCATCCTCTGCAAATAGTGTGGCAGTTTTACTTCTTCCTTACCAATTTGGATGCCTTTTATTTCTTTTTTTGATTGCCATGGCTGGTACTTCCACTACTATATTGAATAAAAGTGTTAAGAGTGGACATACTTGTCTTGTTCCTAATATTAGGGGACAAGCTCTCAGTTTTTCACCACTCAGTATGATGTTAGCTGTGTTTTTTTCATATATGGCCTTTCTTATGTTGAGGTACATTCTCTCTAAACCTGTTTTGTTGAGGGTTTTTATCACGAATGGATGTTGTACTTTGTCAGATGCTTTTTCTGCAGCTGTTGTGATGATCATATGGTTTTTATTCTTTTTCTTGATAATGTGTGTATCACATTGATTGATTTGTGAATATTGAACTATGCTTGCATCCCGGGAATAAATCTCACTTGATAATGGTGCATGATTTTTGCATGTATTGTTGGATTTGGTTTGCTAGTATTTTGTTGAGGATTTTTTCATCTGTGTTCATGACAGATATTTGCCTGTAGTTCCCCTTCTTTTTTTTTTTTTTTTTTTTTGGTGTCTTTATCTGGTTTTGGTATCAGGGTAATGTTGGACTCATAGAAGGAATTTGGAGGTTTTCCTTCCTCTTCTTTTTCTGGAGTGGTTTGAGAAGAGTAAGTATTAACTGTTCCTTAAATGTTTGGTAGAATTCACCTCTGAAGCCATCTTGTCCTGGACTTTTATTTGTTGGGAATGTTTTGCTTGTTTTTTTTTTTTTTTAATTTCGTTGCCAGTTTTCAGTCTGTTGAAATTTTTTATTTCTTCCTGATTCAGTGTTGGAAAGTTATATGCTTCTAGGAATTTATCCATTTCTTCTAGGTTGTCCGTTTTGTTGGTGTATACTTTTTCCATAGTATTCCCTTATAACCCTTTTATTTCTGAGGTCTTGGTTCTTGTTTCTACTTCTTCATTTCTGATATATATTTGATTTCCCTCTTTTTTGTTGTTGATTGAGTCTAGCTAAAGGTTTATCAATTTTATCTTTTATCACCTTGTTTTGTTGAGCTCTTAATTATTTTAGTCTCTAATTTATTTCTGCTTTAATCTTTATTCTGTCCTTCTACTGACCTTGGTCTTTACTTTTTTGTTTGTTAGCTCCTTTAGGTGTAAGGTTGGGTGGTTTATTTCAGATTTTTCTTGCTTCTTGATGTAGGCCTGTATTGCTATAATCTTCTCTCTTAGAACAGCTTTTGCTGTATCCCAAAGATTTTCAACTGTTGCGTTTTTATTTTAATTTGTCTCTATGTATTTTTTATTTCCTCTTTGATTTCTTGGTTGACCCATTCATTGTTTAATAGCATGTTTTTTAACTTCCATCTATTTGTGTTCTTTCCAGATTTTCACTTGTGATTGATTTCCAGTTTCATGATGTTGTGGTTTGTAAAGAGGCATGATATGATTACAGTCTTTTTGACTTTATTCAGACTTGTTTTGTGACCTAAAATGTGATCTGTTCTGTAGAATGTTCCATTGTGTACTTGAAAAGAATGTGTTTTCTACTGTTTTTGGATGGAGTGTTCTGAATATACGTTAGGTCCATCTGGTCTGATGTGTCATTCATAGCCACTGTTTTCTTGTTGATTGTCTGTCTGGAAGATCTATCCATTGATGTAAGTAGGTGTTAAACTCCCCCACAGTTATTACATTACTGTCAATTTCTTCCCTTATATGTTAATAGTTGCTTTATATATTTAGGTGCTTTCATGTTGGGTACAGAAATATTTACAATTGTTATGTCTCTTGGATTGTTCCCTTTATCATTGTGCAGTGTCCTACTGTGTCTTTTGCTACGTTATTTGTTTTAAAGTCTAATTTGTCTGAAATTAGTACTGTTACTCCAGCTTTGTTTTTGCTTCCATTTGTATGGTAAATGTTTTTCTATCCCTTTATCTTCAATCTGCATGTATCTTTAGTTCTGAAGTGAGTCTCTTGTAGGCAGCATGTTGATTGGTCTTACTGTTTTATTCATTCTGTCACCCTGTGTCTTTTAATTGGAGCATTTAGTCCATTTACATTTAAAGTAATTATTGATAGGTATGTACTTATTGCTATTTTGTTACATGTTTTATGGTTGTTTTTGTAGTTCCTCTCTGTTCCTTTCTCCTTCTCTTGCTTTTTTATTTTTTGTAGTTTGATGACTTTCTTTAGGTTATGCCTGGACTCCTTTCTCTATATTTTTTGTGTATCATAGGTGTTTGATTTGTGGTCATCATGAGGTTCATATATGCATATATCAGTCTTTATTGATGGTCACAAGTTTTAACCCATTCTAAAAGCATTTTTATTCCCCATGTTTTACGTATATGATCTCATCCTGTGCATCTTTTTATCTTGTCAATTCCTTGACTGATTTTTACAGATGTAATTGATTTTATTGTTTTTGTGCTTTAACCTCCATACTGATTTTATAAGTGATTAATCTGCTGTTATCATATGTTTGTATTTACCTGTAAAATTTTTTCTTTTCTTCATTTTCTTAATTCTGAAGATGGTTCTTTCTTTACACTCAAGAATTTCCTTTATAGGGCACCTGGGTGGCTCAGTTGGTTAAGTGTCTGACTTCAGCTCAGGTCATGATTTTGCGGTTTGGTTTGTGAGTTCAGGCTCTGCGTCAGGCTCTGTGCTAACAGCTCAGAGCCTGGAGCTTGCTTCAGATTCTGTGTCTCCTTCTGTCTGCTGTTCCCCTGCTTGCGCTCTGTCTGTCTCTCTCTCAAGAATAAATAAACATTAAAAACAAAAAAAGAATTCCCTTTAATGTTTCTTGTAAGGCTGGTTTAGTGGTAATGAACTTTGACTTTTGTTTGTTGGGAAATTCATTATCTCTGCTTTTATTCTGATGATAATCTTGTCAGGTAGAGTATTCTTGGTTTCAGGTTTTTTTCTTTCAGCCCTTTCAATATATCATGTCATTCCTTTCTGGCCTGCAATGTTCCTGCTGAAAAATCAGTTGATAGCCTTAGGGGGGGGTTTCCTTGTACGTAACTGTTTTCTTTCCTCTTGCTGCTTTTACAGTTCTCCATTTATCACCACTTTGTGCCATTTTAAACATTTTATTTTATTTATTTATTTATTTTACATTTATTTATTTTTGAGAGACAGAGAGAGACAGAGCACAAGTGGGGAGGGGCAGAGAGAGAAGGAGACAGAATCCGAAGCAGGCTCCAGGCTCTGGGGGTCAGCCCAGAGCCCAATGCAGGGCTCGAACTCACAAACCATGAGATCATCACCTGAGCCGAAGTCGGACGCTTAACCAACTGAACCACCCAGATGCCCCACCACTTTGTGCCATTTTAATTATTATGTGTCTTGTGCAGACCTCCTTGTGTTAATTTTGTTGGAAGCTCTCTGTGTTTCCTTGATCTTAATGTCCATTCCCTTTCCCAGATTATGGCAATTGTCAGCTCTTATTTATCTTTTCAAGTAAATTTCTTGTCCCTTTTTCTCTCTTCGCATTTTGAGTTAATTTTTTTTTTCAACGTTTTTTATTTTTTTTATTTTTTTATTTTTTTTAATTTTTGGGACAGAGAGAGACAGAGCATGAACGGGGGAGGGGCAGAGAGAGAGGGAGACACAGAATCGGAAACAGGCTCCAGGCTCCGAGCCATCAGCCCAGAGCCTGACGCGGGGCTCGAACTCACAGACCGCGAGATCGTGACCTGGCTGAAGTCGGACGCTTAACCGACTGCGGCCACCCAGGCGCCCGAGTTAATTTTTACATATGGTGTAAGATAGTGTCCATCTTCATTATTTTGTATGTGGATATGGTTTTCCCAACATTTATTGAATAGACTATCATTTTCCCATTGTGTTGTCTTGTTAACATTGTGAAAGTCATTTGGCTGTATACACAGGGGTTTATTTCTACTCTCCATTCTTTTCCATTATTTTATGTTAGTCTGTATGCCAATACCATATTGCTTTGATTACTGTAGCTTTGTAATATATTTTTGAAATCACAAACACATTTGTGAGGCCTTCAGCTTTGTTCTTTTGCTAGATTGTTTTGGTGTTTGGGGTCCTTTGACGGTCAAAATCAATTTTAGAATTTTCCTGTTTCTGTGAAAAAGGACTTTGGGATTTTGATAGTGTTTGTGTTGCATCTTTTGATAGCTTGTTAGTAATGACATTTTAATAATATTATGTCTCCCCATGCCATGAACGTGGGATATTTTTCTATGGTGTCATCTTTAATTTTTTTTAGCACTATTTTGCTGTTGAGTGTGTGTGTACAAGATTTTTGCCTCCTTGGTTAAAGTTTATTCCTAAGTTTTATTCTTTTTAATGCTAACATAAGTGAGATTGTTAATTTTCTTTTCATTTTGCTCACTGTTAGTGTAAAGAGACAACTGATTTTTGACTGTTGATTCTGTATCTTGCAGCTTTATTGAACTTATTTATTCTTACAGTGTGTGTGTGTGTGTGTGTGTGTGTGTGTATGTGTGTAATCTTAGGCTTTTCTACATTTAAGACTGTGTCATTATGCCATGTGAAAGTCATGATTTTACTTTTTCCTTTCCAATTTGGATGACTTTTTATTTTTTTCTATTGCCTAATTGTTCTGTCTAGGAATTCCAGTACTATGTTGCATAGAAGTGGGGAATGTGGGCATCTTTGCCTTGCTACTGATCTTTGAGGAGAAACTTCCAGGTTTTTACTATTGAGTATGATGTTAACACTGGTCCTTCTGTATATGAACTTTATTATATTGAGGTACTTTCCCTTAATTTGTTGAGTGATTTTCATGAAAAGATGTTTAATCATGTCAGAAAATTTTGTACATCAATTGAGATCACCATGTGATTTTTGTTCTTCATTTTTTTCATGTGGTGTGTTACACTTGGTTTTTGTATATTTAATGATCCTTGTATTCAAGGGACAAAACCCACTTGTTTATGCTCTATAATTGTTTAAAAAAATTTTTTTTAAATGTTTATTTATTTTTGAGAGGGGGGAGGGGGGGAGAGAGAGTAACAGACACACACACACACACACACACACACACACACACACAGCGTGAGCAGGGGAGGGGCAGAGAGAGAGGGAGATAGAATCCGAAGCAGGCTCCAGGCTCTGAGCTGTCAGCACAGATCCCGATGCAGGGCTCGAACTCGTGAGCCGTGAGATCATGACTTGAGCCAAAGTCAGACGCTTAACCAACTGAGCCACCCAGACACCCCTGTATAATTGTTTTAATATGCTGTTGAATTTGATTTGTTAGTACTTTGTTTTTTTGCATCAATATTCAATATAGATATTAGTCTGTAGTTTTCTTGTATTATCTTTGTCTGGCTTTGGTATCAGGGTAATAATGCTGGCTCATAAAATGAATTTGGAAGTATTCCCTCCTCTTTAATTTTTTGGAAGAGTTTCAGAGAGATTGGCATTAATTCTTATTTAAATGTTTGCTAGAATTCTCCAGTGAAGCCATCTGGTCCTGGGCTTTTATTTTTTGTGAGGTTTTTGATTACTGATTCATTCTCTTTCCCTTGCTACAGATCTGTTCAGATTTTCTATTTCTTCATAATTTAGTCTTGATAGATTGTGTATTTGTAAGAATTTATCCATATTTTGTTTGTTATCCAATTTGTTGGTGTATAATTATTTATCGTAGTCTCATAATCCTTTTTTTTTCTTTGACATCAGTTGTAATTTCTCCTTTTTCCTGTCTGATTTTAATTATTTGAGTCTTCTTTTTTTCCTTAATCTAGTTAGGGGCTTGCCAATTTTGTTGGTCTTTTCAAGAAAGAGACTTAGTTTCATTGACTTTTAATATTGTTTTTCAATACTTTATTTCATTACTTCTAGTCTAATCTTTATTAATCTCTTCCTTCTGCTAAGTTTTAGTGTAGTTTGTTCCTTTTCTAATTCCTTGAGATGTAAAGTTAGATTCTTAGTTGGAGATCTTTTTTTCTTTCTTAATGTAGGCATTTTCTGCTATAAACTACCATCTTAGGACTGCTTTTCTTATAACCACAAGTTGTGGTATGTTGTGTTTTCATTGTCATTTGTCTCGATATTTTTCGAATTTCCCTTGTGATTTCTTCTTTGGCCCTTTGGTTTTCCAAGCGCATATTTAAATTCCACATATTTATGGATTTGCCAGTTTTTCTGCTGTGTATATTTCTAGTTTAATTCATCTTGGTCAGAAAAGATACTTTGTATGGATTTCAGTCTTACTGTATTCGTTACGACTTGTCTTGTGGCCTAACATGTGATCTGTCCTGGAGAATGTTTCATGTGTGTTTGAGAAGAAAGTATATTCTGCTGCCATTGGGTGGAGTGTGCCCTATATGTCTCTTATATCTGGTTGGTCTGTAATGTTGTTCAGGTCCTCTATTTCTTTATAGATCTTCTGTCTCCTTATTTTATCCATTATTGAAAGTGGAGAATTGAAATTTTTTATTTTTGTGTTATTCTCTTTTTTTCCTTCTATTTTGTCAATGTTTGCCTTGTATATTTGAGTACTCTGATATCAAGTACATATATATTCACAATTGTTATATCTTCTTGGTGGATTGACTCTTATTGTTATATAATGTCCTTTCCTATTTGTGACAGTTTTTGACTTAGTCTATTTTGTCTGAAACAAGCATGTCAACCCCTACTTTCTTTGGGTTACCATTTGGATGAAATATCTTTTTCCAGCCTTTCATTTTCAGCTGATTTTCGTCTTTACATCTAAGGTGAGTTTTTGTAAACAGCATATAATTGCATCTTGGTTTTTTTACTTCATTCAGCTAGTCTGTATCTTTCCTTTGAAGAGCTTAAGCCATTTACATTTAAAGTAATTACTGATATAGAAAAACTGTTGGCCATTTTCTTAGCTTTCTGTCTATCTTATAGCTATATTTTGTCCCTCTTTCCTCTATTGGTGCTTTCCTTTGTGTTGTGTTGTTATTTTTAAATTAAAAAAATGTTTTTAATGTTTATTATTTTGGGGAGACAGAGAGAGAGAGGGAGGGAGGGAGGAAGGGAGTGTGTGAGTAGGGAAGGGGCAGAGAGAGAGGGAGACACAGAATTGGAAGCAGGCTCCAGGCTCTGAGCTGTCAGCACAGAGCCCCGTGAGGGACTTGAACTAGTGAACCGCGAGATCATGACCTGAGCTGAAGTCGGATGCTTAGCCACCTGAGCCACCCAGGTGCCCCCATATCTTCTATTAACATGCTTTGATTCCTTACTTTATTTTGTATATTTTCTATAAGTATTTTTTTGTGGTTACCATGGAACTTACATAAAATGTTAAAATTAGAAATATCTATTTTAAGCTGATAACAACTTAATTTTATATACAGAACCTCTAACTCTTTTATATCTGCCTACCCTGTCTTTGTTATTGATGTCACAAATTACATCTTAATATATTGTATATCTGTTTTTTTCTAAGTTTTTGAATTTATTTTTGAGAAAGAGAATAAGCAGAGGAGGGACAGATAGATAGGGGGACAGAGGATCTGAAGTAGACTCTGTGCTGAAGTAGAGAGTTCATGGCTTGAACCCATGAACCGTGAGACCATGACCTGAGCCAAAGTTGGATGCTTAACTAACTGAGCCACCCGGGCACCCCTGTTGTGCATTTATTAACCTAGTTTTATAGTTATTTATTTTTTTAAGATTTTATTAATTTTTATTTTTAGAGCAGTTTTCGGTTCATAGCACAGTTTAAAGGAAGGTATAGATATTTCCCATATGTCCTCTGTCCCTACACATGCATACCCTGCCGCATTATCAACACCCTCCACACCAGCGTGGTACATGTGTTATAGTGATGAACCTATGTTGACAGAGTATAATCACCCAAAGTCCATAATTTGCATTGGGGTTCACTCTTTTTGCTGTATGTTCATGGGTTTAGACAAATGCATAATGACATATATCCATCATTATACTTTCTTACAGAGTAATTTCACTGCCCTAAAATTCCTCTGCCTATTCACCCTCCTTCTATCCCCAGACACTTCTGGCAACCACTGATCTTTTTGCTGTCATCATAATTTTACCTTTTCCAGAATGTCATCTAGTTGGAATCAAACAGTATGTAGCCTTTTCAGATTGGCTTCTTTCAGTTAGTAATATGCAGCTATGATTCCTCCATGTCCTTTAATGGCCTGATCATTTCTTTTTAGTGTTATGTAATATTCCATTGTTTGGATATACCACAGTTTATCTATTTATCTACTGAGCATATCTTGGTTTCTTCCAGGTTTTGGCACTTATGAATAAAGCAGCTATAGATATATGTGTACAGGTTTTTATGTGAACATAAGTTTATAGCTCTTTTGGATAAATACCAGGGAGTGTGATTGCTGGATTATATGGTAAGAATATGTTTAGCTTTGTAAGAAACTGCCAGAGTTTCTTCTAAAGTGGCTGTTCCTGTTGCTCCACAGCCTCCCCAGCATTTAGTCTTACTAGTGTTCCAGATTTTGGCCATTTTAATAGGTTTTCAGTGGTAGTTCATTATTACTTTAATTTGCATTTCCCCGATGACATATGACGTGAAGGATCTTTTCATATGCTTATTTGCCATCTGTATATCCTCTTGTTGAGTTGTCTCTTAAGGTCTTTGGCCCATATTTTAATAGGGCTGTGTTTTTTTATTGTTGAATTTTAAGAGTTCTTTGTATATTTTAGATGACACCCCTTTTATCAGATGTGTCTTTTTGTAAATAGTTTCTTCCATTCTGTGGCTTGTTGTGTTATTCTCTTGACACTCTTTTGCAGAGCAAAAGTTTTTAATTTTAATGAAATTTAGCTTATCGGTTATTTTTTTTTTTATGGATCATGCCTTTGGTGTTATGTCTAAAGTCACTGCCATATCCAAAGTCATCTAGGTTTTCTTCTGTTTATGGAGATTATGTAGTTTTGTATTTTATACTTAGTTAGGTCTGGGATTCATTTTGACTAAGGTTTTTGTTTTTGTTTTTGTTTTTTTTAATTCTCACATTAGTTAACATACAGAGTTGTCTTGGCTTCAGGAGTAGAACCCAGTGATTCATCACTTATGTATAACATCCCCTGCTCATCCCAGTAAGTGTCCTCCTTAATGGCCATCACGCATTTAACCCACCCCCATCAACACTGTTTGTTCTCTGTATTTAAGAGTCTCTTATAGTTTGCCTCCCTCTGTTTTTCTTATTTTTCCTTCCCTTCCCCTATGATCATTTGTTAAGTTTCTCAGATTCCACATATGAGTGAAATCATATGATATCTCTCTTTGACTGACTTATTTTGCTTAACTTAATACCCTCCAGTTCCATCTATGTTGTTGCAAATGGCAAGATTTCATCCTTTTTGATTGCCAAGTAGTATTCCATTGTATATATATACCACATCTTCTTTTTTTTTTTTTTTTATTTTTTTTTTAAAAAATTTTTTTTTAACGTTTATTTATTTTTGAGACAGAGACAGAGCATGAACGGGGGAGGGGCAGAGAGAGAGGGAGACACAGAATCGGAAGCAGGCTCCAGGCTCTGAGCCATCAGCCCAGAGCCCGACGCGGGGCTCGAACTCACGGACCGCGAGATCGTGACCTGAGCCGAAGTCGGACGCTTAACCGACTGCGCCACCCAGGCGCCCCTATACCACATCTTCTTAATCCATTCATCAGTTGATGGACATTCGGGCTCTTACTATAGTTTGGCTATTGTGGATGGTGCTGCTATAAACATTGGGGTACAGTGCCCCTTTGAGTCAGCATGTTTGTATCCTATGGATAAATTCCTAATAGTGCAATTACTAAGTCTTAGGGTAGTTTTATTTTTAAATTTTTGAGGAACTTCCATACTGTTTTTGAGAATGGCTGCACCAGTTTGCATTCCCACCAGCAGTGCAAAAGGGTTCCTCTTTCTTCACATCCTTGTCAACATCTGATGTTGCCTGAGTTGTTCATTTTAGCCATTCTGACTGGTGTGAGGTGGTATCTCAATGTGGTTTTGATTTTTATTTCCCTGATGATGAGTGATGTTGAGCATCTTTCCATGTGTCTGTTAGCCACCTGGATGTCTTCTTTGGAAAAGTGTCTATTCATGTCCTTTGCCCACTTCTTCACTTGATTATTTATGTTTTTTGGGTGTTGAATTTGGTAAGTTCTTTATGGATTTTGGATACTAACCCTTTATCTGATACATCATTTGCAAATATCTTCTCCCATTCTATCAGTTGCCTGTTAGTTTTGTTGGTTGTTTTCTTTGTTGTGCAGAAGCTTTTTATCTTGATGAGGTCTCAGTAGTTCATTTTTGCTTTTATTTCCCTTGCCTCCAGTTACATGCATTTTGAGTAAGTTACTGTGAAGGATATAGGGTCATTGTGTAGGTTCATAGGTTTTGTTTGTTTGTTTGTTTTTCTTTTTGCATGTGGCTGTCCAGCTGGTCCAGCATCATTTATTGAAAAGAGTATCTTTGCTCCATTATATCGCTTTTGTTCCTTTGTCAAAGATCAACTGACTGTTTATATGGGTCTATTATTGTTCTGTTGATCTATTTGTCTATAGTATAAAGACTATACTGTCTTGATTACTGTAGCTTTATATAGTAAGACTTGAAGTCAAGTAATGTCAGGTCTCCAACTTTATTCTTCTTTGATATTGTGTTGGCTATTCTAGGTCTTTTGCCTCTCTATATAAACCTTATTTATTTATTAAAAAAAAATTTTTTTAATGTTTATTTATTTTTGAGACAATGTGAGAGACAGAGTGCAAGCAGCGGAGGGGCAGACAGAGGGAGACACAGACTCTGAAGCGGGCTCCAGGCTCTGAGCTCTCAGCCCAGAGCCCGATGCGGGGCTCGAACTCATGAACTGTGAGATCATGACCTGAGCTGAAGTTGAACGCTTAACCAACTGAGCCACTCAGGTGCCCCTCTATATAAACTTTAGAATCAGTTTGTTGATGTCTCCAAAATAAAGTGCTGGGATTATAATTGGGATTGCATTGAATCTAGAGATTTAAGTTAGGAAGAACTGTCATTTTGACAATATTGAGTCTTCCTATCCAAGAATATGGAATATTTTTTTATTTAGTTCTTTTATTAGTTTATTAGAGTTTTATAACTTCCTCCAATAGATACTGTATATATTTTGTTAGATTTATACCTAACTACTTCATTTTTGGGGATGCCAATGTAAATAATACTGTTCTTTGAATTCCACTTATTCATTACTGGTATTTAGGAAATATTTTGGTTTCTGATAATTTAACATTTTAATTTTGTAGGTGTTTTTTATGCTGTTGTCTTTTTTTTTTTTTTTTTTTTTTTTTTTTTTTTTTCAACGTTTTTTATTTATTTTTGGGACAGAGAGAGACAGAGCATGAACAGGGGAGGGGCAGAGAGAGAGGGAGACACAGAATCGGAAACAGGCTCCAGGCTCCGAGCCATCAGCCCAGAGCCTGACGCGGGGCTCGAACTCACGGACCGCGAGATCGTGACCTGGCTGAAGTCGGACGCTTAACCGACTGCGCCACCCAGGCGCCCCTATGCTGTTGTCTTTTAAATTCTGTACCGGAGTTGAAGGTGGTTTACCTATCATCATTACAATTTACAGTATTCTGTATTTGTTTATATATTTACCTTTATCAGTGAGCTTTATATTTTCTTTTTTTTTACTTTATATTTTCATATGCTTTTGTGTTGTTGTGTAGTGTTTTTATTCCTCTTGCAGGTCTAGTGGTAATGAACCCCTAGATTTATATTTATTTAGGAAGTAATTTTTATGTATTTGGGAACGTCTATTTCATCTTTATTTTTGAAGGATTGTTTTGCTGGTTCTAGTATTCTTGGTTGGCAATTTTTTAAAAAGGTTTTTGAATGTATCCTACTCATCCTACTCTTCTCTGGCCTGTGAGGTTTCTTTTGAGGAATCCACTAATAATTTTATGTAAATTATGAATCACTTTTCTTTTGTTTCTTTCAAGATAATTTGTCTTTTGACAGTTTACTTAAAATGAGTCTTGGTGTGGGCCTGTTTGAGTTCTTCCTAGTTGGAGTCTTTTGAGCATCTTGAATTTTTGTGTCTATTTCCTTCCTCATATTTTGGAAGTTTTTGACCATTCTTTCTTTCTTTTTAAAAAAAAAATTTTTTTTTATGTTTATTTATTTTTGAGAGGGAAACAGAGACAGAGTGTGAGCACGGGAGGGTCAGACAGAAAGGGAGACACACAGAATCTGAAGCAGGCTCCAGGCTCCGAGCTGCCAGCACAAAGCCTGACCCGTGGCTCGAACTTTCGAAGTGTGAGATCATGACTGCAGCTGAAGTCAGTCGGATGCTTGACCGACTGAACCACCCAGAGGCCCCTGACCATTATTTCTTTAAACAAGCATTGTGTCCCTCTGTTTCTCTTCTCATTCTGCATCTTACATGATGTATATATTGATCAACTTGTTTTTGTCTCATAATTTCCTTATGTTTTTTTTCCCCTTTCTCCATTGTGTTTTTGTTTTGCTCCTCTAACTCAGTGATTTCAAAATACCTGATTTTGAGTTCACTGATTCTTTTTGTTAGATCATGTCTGCTATTGAACCCCTCTAAAGGATTTTTCAATTTAGTTATATTCATCAGTTTCAGTGTTTCTGCTTGGTTCTTTTTTTTTTTTTTTAACATTTTTATTTATTTTTGAGAGACAGAGAGAGACAGAGCACGAGTGGGGGAGGGACAGAGAGAGAGGGAGACACAGAACCCAAAGCAGGCTCCAGGGTCCGAGCTGTCAGCACAGAGCCCGATGCGGGGCTCCAACCCACAAACTGTGAAATCATGACCTGAGCTGAAGTCGGACGCTTAACTGACTGAGCCACCCAGGCGCCCAGTTTGGTTCTTTTTTTATAGTCTCTATCTCTTTGGTAATATTCTTGTTTTGTTTATGTGTTTTTCTGATTTAGTTTAGTCAAACATCTGTTGTTCATTGTTCTCTTATTTGTATATCATTGAACTTCTTTAAGATAATTATTTTGCATTCTTTTTCAGATAATTCATAGGTCTCTCTTGTGGATTGGTTTCTGGAAATTTATTTTGTTACTTTGGGTCATGTTTCCTTTTTTCTCATGCTTTTTAATATTTTGCTGAGTTGTACATGTTTAAAAGTCAGCCATTTCTCTTGGTCTTTAGGGACTGGCTTTGTACAGGGGAATACCTTCACCAGTCAGTGTGACTAGAGATTCTGGGGGCTTTTGAAACCTTTCTCTGGTGGTTGCAACTTCTCTAGAGTTGTGCGTGTAATTTTCCCATTTTGAATTTTTCCGACTTCTTTTCCAGGAGTTTGTAATCTCTTGCTCCCTCTGGTGTGTGTCTGTGGCAGTTCAGGTTCTCTGGTGCTACAGCAACAAGCAGCCTTGATCTCCTTGTCAGTTGCCCCAGGCATCCAGAGTGTATGCTGGTTCCCCATTAGCACTCTGAATCAGACAAGACGTATATCTTTCTCTTCAAGAAGTCTCTGAAAGTCTGGAACACTGGACACTTGCTTCACTGTTCTCCTTCATGAGGTAGAAACTTCAAATGTAGGTACCCTTTTCTGGTTGTGCTGAGCCATGTTGGGCATTGTTTGCTGCACCATAGGTTCTCTGGTTTCCCAGCAAGCCACTGCCTCTCTCTTTTGCTTTCAGCAGCCCCCAGCCTCCCATCTAAACTGGGCTGGTTCTGGGACGCCTGGGTGACTCAGTTAAGCGTCTGACTCTTGGTTTCGGCTCAGGTCATGATCTCATGGCTTCCTAGGTTTGAGCCCTGCAAGCACCAGCAGCGCAGAGCCTGCTTGGGATTCTCTCTCACCTTCTCTTGCTGCCCCTCCCCCACTCATGCTGTCTCTGTCTTTTTCAAAATAAATAAATAAACATTAAAAAAAAGAGCTGTGCTGGTTCTGTTAGTGTTCTGAATCAGGAAAGACAAAACCATTCCCTTGGTAGCCTTCTGAAAAGCTGGACTATTGGATGCAGGCTTCACTTTTTCCTATCCTCACACCCTCCAAAGAAGAAGTGAGAAGCCAAGCTGAGTTGTGCCGGCTTTGAGGAGGGGGTGCTGTGGATGCAGTGATAGCTCTTCTTATCCATTTCAGTGTAGCTGTTCTTGGCTTTGAACTCACCTGGGGTACTGTAATTTTATTTGTTTCTAGAGTTCTCATAAAGTTATTTTGACCTGTGCATTGTTTTTATGTTGTGTCTGCAGGGTGAGCAGGGGGTGGGATTTCCTCTTCTGCCATCTTGTTGATGTCATCCTCAAATTATTTTTTGTGTATGGTATGAAATATGGGTAAAGGTTCCTCTTTTTCCATATGGTGATCTAACATCATTTTTTAATATATTTATTTATTCAACACATCCACTGGGTTGTTTTTTATTTTTTATTTTTTAATTTTAATTTTTTTTTTTTTTTAATTTACATCCAAATTAGTTAGCATATAGTGCAACAATGATTTCAGGAGTAGATTCCTTAGTGCCCCTTACCCATTTAGCCCATCCTCCCTCCCACACTCCCTCCCGTAACCCTCTGTTTATCCTCCATATTTATGAGTCTCTTATGTTTTGTCTGCCTCCCTGTTTTTGTATTATTTTTGTTTCCCTTCCCTTATGTTCATCTGTTTTGTCTCTTAAAGTCCTCATATGAGTGAAGTCATATGATTTTTGTCTTTCTCTGACTGACTAATTTCACTTAGCATAATACCCTCCAGTTCCATCCACATAGTTGCAAATGGCAAGATTTCATTCTTTTTGATTGCTGAGTAATACTTCATTTTATATATATACCACATCTTCTTTATTCATTCATCATCGATGGACATTTGGGCTATTTCCCTATACTTTGGCTATTGTTGATAGTGTTGCTGTAAACATTGGGGTGCATGTGTCCCTTCTAAACAGCACACCTGTATACCTTGGATAAATACCTAGTAGTGCAATTGCTGGATCGTAGGGTAGTTCTATTTTTAGTTTTTTGAGGAACCTCCATACTGTTTTCCAGAGTGGCTGTATCAGCTTGCATTCCCAGATCTAAAATAATTTTTAAGAAAATTTCATTTTCCTGCAGGGTAACTTGGTGCCTTGTCAACACACCAGTCGACTGTATGAAAGGAATTCTATTTCTAGAATGTCTTCTAGGTTCCATTCATCTATTTTTATACTAGTACTCCACCATTTTGATTACTGAATTTTACAGTAAGTCTTGAAGTCAGGTATTATTTTTTGTATTTCCATATGAATTTTAGCATCAGCCTGACAATTTTTTCACAAGGTCCTGCTGGGACTTTTATAGGGAGTTAATTGAACCAGTAGAACAGGAGAATCAACAAATTGAGTCTTCCAGTCTACAAACATGGTATATTACTCCCATTTTTGGGGTTTTCACTTATCCCAACAATGTTTCGTAGTTTTTAATGTAGTAGTGTTGTACATCTTTTGTTAAATTTACTTTTAATTTTTTGACAGTATTGAACTTAGGAATTAGTTTTAAATTTAATTTTCTAATATTTTGCTGTCAACATATAGATGTATAATTATTATATATTGTATATTATATGTTTTGTACAATGTATATTTTATATAGTTTTGGGTTTTTCAAATCTTGTAACCTTGTCACTCAAATTAGATCTAGTAGATATTTTTTAATACACCTTAGGATTTTCTGTGCAGTCATATTACATGAAAATTGAGACAGCTTTGTCTTCTTATAAAAATTTTTTTTAATGTTTATTTTTGAGAGAGAGAGACAGACAGACAGACAGACAGACGGACAGAGCATGAGCCGGGAAGAGGTGGAGAGAGAGGGAGACACAGAAACTGATGCAGGCTCCAGGCTCTGAGCTGTTAGCACAGAGCCTGAGTGGGGCTCGACCTCACAAAAGCCAAGATCATAACCAGAGCTGAAGTTGGACGCTTAACTGATTGAGCCACCCAAAGCGCCCTAAGACAGTTTTGTCTTCTTTAAACTGTATGCCATTTATTCAGTTTTCTTGGCTCTTTGCATTTTCTAGGATTTCTAGTTTACTACTGCAGAAAAATACAGCAAAGATAATGCATCCTTGCCATTTTCTCTTAGGAAGAAAGTAGTCACCTTTAAATTTGAAGTTAGCTGTTAGTTTTTGCTACTACCCTTTATAAACCTGAAGAAGAATCTTCTATATTTCTTTTTAGTTGTGGTTTTTTTTTTCGACAGTGGCTGTTGATTTTTGTCAAATACTTGATTATGGCTTAGTTTATAATAAATTTTCATCTGTTTTGTTCTTACTCATCTCTTGATTTCTTTCTTTGTTTTTTTCTTTAATTTTTTAAATGTTTATTTACTTTTGAGAGAGAGACAGTGTGAGCAGGGGAGGAGCAGAGAGAGAGGGAGACAGAATCCGAAGCAGGCTCTAGGCTCTGAGCTGTCAGCACAGAGCCTGATGTGGGACTTGAACTCATGGACTGCGAGATCATGACCTGAGCTGAAGTTGGATACTTAACCATCTGAGCCACTCAGGCACCCCTCTTGATTTCTTTTCTAACTTTGCTGGTGACTCCTATGTACTGAAGACTCCACAGTGAGCTCCCCCACCCTTACATGGAGCTAAAATAATGGTATATATTACACTATGTCTGACAACCCATTGAGTTAGATTTAGGTATAACCCAATGAGTTAGATTTGCATTCCCAGACAAATATTTCCTGGTATTATTGACTCTCTGGGATCTTTGGCATGAATCTTTTTTCTTAAGGGAGATATATTTTGATTTTGATTTGAGAAGTCAAATTGAAGACTTTCTTGTGTGATGTGAAGCGATTTCTTAAAATTGTGCATCCTCATTATATATATATGGACATAATATATGTTTTCAGTAGGAGCTTACAATAATATTTTCACATTTCATTCATTGATGTTAGATTTTTATAGAGTAATTCTAGATATGTATAAAATTGCTAGTGTTGTTTTCATATATATTGCAGTTACTGTATATAAACCATTCTGTATTTTGTAAACAAAAGGAATGGCATTCGAAATCAGCCATTTTTTTAATGAATAGTTTTGTTTCATTTCCTGTTTTTCTCTTTCATGCTGCAAAATTACTATGTAAATAGATATTGACACTTCTATCTTTAGACTTGGAGAGTTAATGTAAACTTGGAGGAATTAGTGAATTCTAAAATATTTTTTTCCTGTTCTATAACGTATAATGTTTTAATTTCCTTTCTCTTTGATTTGTTTTCCCCTCATTGTGATACATTTCTGCCTACAAGAAGCATTTAGACCATGTGGAATGATGACAAGCATACCACATGTGTGTACCTGCGCACGCACGCGTGTGCACACACACATACACACACATAGAGGAAACAAATATAGAATAAGATAGTTTAAATCTCTTGTATTCTGTAGACTACAAGTGTGAAGGGTGTTAGGGAAGAGGGGGATTACTGTAGATTAGAGAAAATTAGGAAAAGTTTCATTAAGAATGGAATTATAAATAGAATAAGTAAGAAATATTTATTAATTGGAAATAGTGTGACATAATTTCTGAAAATGTATTTATCTAATAAAATAGTGTGTTGAAAATACTTTGTAAAACCCAGTAAAAATGTTAGTGTTTTTTTTAGGAAAAAATTTATTTTTATTTTTATGATGTACTACAATATATTTGTGAGTTTGCTTTTATCATATTTTATTTCACAGAGTTTGAAAATATGTTTAATTCTCATTTTCTTCATGCTGTGATTATCTATTTAAGCAACAAAGGACAGCATTTCTGATATTTTAACTTTTTCTGGTGTCCTTTTCTGAGTATTAAGGAGAAAAATTATACTTTAACAATGTAGTATCACTGTTATTTTTTCAACTTGAATAATGCTGAATTTTTTAAATTAAAAAATTATATTAGCCTCTTTAAAATTGTAAGAATGTTACTTAATACAAAAATGGTTAAACAGATAGTCTTTGTTCACATGATAAAATCTAACTAGTAAATATCTGGGAATCCCAATTAATTCTTTACTGGGTGATCTATTCTTTTCTTGTTTTTGTAATGTTTTTCTTTTTCTCTTACACTACCTATATTACATTGCTGTGTTGAATTTCACATGTATTTTCTAATCAGTGAATGAAATCAGAGTGCCTTCAGAATTCATTTATTTGTAATGTTTTGATTTGTCCGTGAATCAAAAGAAATCATCAGTGACTGCATTAGGAAACTATTGGATATATAAACTCATTATGCTGAGGTTGGCTTTTGTTTAAACTTAAATGTAACTTTTGTACTTGGAAATTCTGTAGTTTTAAAATGAGTACAGTTTGACTTCTGGAATATATAGATATCTAGAAAATAGAAAATGAGTTAAGATGAGAATCTGTTTAATGAAAATATATGACTTTTACATTTATTCTTTTTTTCTCAGTGAACATATTAAATATCCTTTTCATATACAAACATAATATTAAAAAACTAACTCATTGTTTAAAGTTTAAACTGCCCATGAAACAGTTGTTGAACTTTCAGTTGGAGAGCATTTTAGTGAGAACATCTTAACATCTAATTATGAAAATTATAGAAGTGACCCAAATAGTTGATTTTCTATTTTCATTTTATTCTTTTATTAACCCATTGATCTTTATTTTGTCTTATATCTGAAAATAAGAACAAAATGTGTGCTTATACAGCAATTATTTTATTGAGGATACATCTTAAAAGTCAAGAAGTGAAGCTGCTTGGTAATGCTATAAATTTAAAACTGTCCTACAGCAAGACAGTACAATGCAAATATGACTTAATAAGATCACAAACTGAATTTCAGTGAAACAACCAAGATTTACATTAAATTAGGAATTTTAAAACTGATTTAGTTTGTTTTACTGAGCATTTGCTTAATAACATTTTGCCTTCTTGCAATCTTTTTAAAGACAATAATTCGTCTGTGAAATGCAGGCATATCCTCAGTAGAAAAATTGAAAGCAACAGCTCACTTTCTGAAACCACACATATAGCGATATAAAGAAATATTTCAGCTCTACAAAATTTAATAAATCATCCCATTTCCTAATTTGATCATATTAGATGCTGATGTGGAAGAAGCATTTCAAATACCATCTCCTCATTAATATACATCAGTCTGGGGAATAGAATGGAATACTTATGCAGAGATGTCACAGTTACTGTTTCTTAGTTTACTAAGTGGAACAGGTTGATGTGATACTGGGTGCTATTTGTCAATGTCTTGTTAAAATGGTTTGGGTCGAGTTATGGAGTCCAGAAAGACGGCGGCTGATAAATCAAAAGTGGATTGAGTGGACAGGAGGCAGTGATTGATACTGTGACAGGATATGAAGAAAGGAACCATGATACAAGCATGCATGATATTGAATATGAGAAGGAAAATGGCCCTGGAGTATGGATATTATTCAAGGAAATGAGAATAATAATATCAGTCTGGAAATATTGCTAGGTGAAGATTAGGATAGTCTTTATTAGAGCATAATACTTTGTTGGAATGGTAGAGGTGAAATTATGTAAAAATTTATGTGAGAATATTTTCACCTATGTCTGAAGACTCTTTAATGATTGATATTGCTTAAGGTAGTTTTAACCTTGTTTTTCCAGACTAATTCTTAAACCATTTGTTTATAGACATCCTAAATTCCAGTAAAATTAAAACATTTTTTCTTTTAGATTAACTTAAAGAGCATTTACCTTTACATCTTGATTTTATACAGTTATGTATTCAGAGACTAAACTTGTATAAATAAATAGTATTTTCTGAAATCCATTTGGTTCTGACTTCTAAAATTACATTGTTCACTTTAAATGAGAAATCTGCACTGCACAGTTTTCAGCATGTTTTAGATTAGTCATTTTTAATGGCAAATTAAAGATCTCTGACAGGTAAGTTATTTCACAAAGGTCAAGACTATATATACTGAGTTTTCTTTTATTGAATTATCAGTGAAATATTAGTGGAGGTCAGGGAGTTCTTGGTGGGAATCTTTTGATTAGTTTGACTATTGTCCTTGAAAGTAGGAAGAACTTTCTTTTGCTTCCTCACTGGAACTGTTCTGTATCTAACACTGGTAGAATAAGAAAGAGGTTCTTTGGAAAGGTATTCATTTAACTTTTAATTGTATAGTTTATGAGACATAAAGAGTAGTGGAGTTATAAATAATTATGATAATACATGATTCTTATGTACAATCTTTTTCTTCTTAAGAACTTATACCTTATGGCACAATTTTTAAGTGTGTAATAGAAAACATTTGAAATGAGGCATGGTAATAAATATTTACTCAGATACTGAAACCAGTAGTGATGAATTTACTGATAATTTTTTCTAGCTTTTTATAAAAATTCTGATAAATGTATGTAGTATTCCTGGATTCCTCAAAACTAATTTAATTAGATGAAAGTTGTTATTTTGGGGTTTATCACCTCAACATTCGATAAAGCAACATCATTGTGTTGGCTAAATAACACAGTTTGGAACTTATTTTAAGGTGTTTTTTGTTTGTTTGTTTTACTTAGGTAAAGCTGGTATGTAATATATTAGTTTTAGGTGTACGACATAATTTGATATTTGTATACACTGAAAAGTGATTACCACAATAAGTTACCATTCTTCACCATACAGTTGACCCCCTTCACCCATTTCACTGCCACCCAACCCTCTACCACTCTGGTAATTGCCAGTCTGTTCTCCTTCTCTGTGAATTTTGTTTTTTGTTTGTTTGTTCATTTGCCTTATTTTTAAGATTCTATGTATGGTATTTGTCTTTCTGTGTCTGGCTTATTTCACTTAGCATGATGCTCTTGAGGTCTGTCCATATTGTTGCAGATGGCAAGATTTCATTCTTTTTTATAGCTGAATAGTATTCTAGTATATGCCACATTTTTTATCCATTCATTTATTGATGGATATTTAGATTGTTTCCATTTCTTGATTATTGTAAGTAATGCTGCAGTGAACATAGGGTGCATATATCTTTCTGAATTAAGTGTTTTTGTTCTCTTTGGGTAAATACCCAGAAGTGGAATAGCTGGATCATATAGCAATTCTGTTTTTAATTTTTAAGGAATTTTAAGTTCTTAACTGTGCTGTTTACTACCATAAGTTGTTTTTTGAGACCCAGAATGTGATTCTGAATATTTAAAGAGGAAAAGTAATTAGTCATTTTCAAATTATAGAATAAATTTTTTGTAGTTTTCTGGAGTTTTTCCTCCATTTCATTTTTTATATAGCAGCCAAAATGCATTTTTGCTGGTACTTCTTTTATTTCAGTGGTTTAGGATACAGTCTAAAATATTAATGAAGCCTGAAGTTCTTTGTGATCTGGTTTGACCGGCCTTTTTAGTCACTTTTCTTTTATTCTCTTCTCTCCTTCCTTCCTCCCTCCCTTCCTTCCTTCCTTCCTTCCTTCCTTCCTTCCTTCCTCTTTCTTTCTTTCTTTCTTTCTTTCTTTCTTTCTTTCTTTCTTTCTCTCTCTCTCTTTTTCTTATTTATCTATCTATTTATTGAGAGAGAGAGAGAGAGAGAGAGAGAGAGAATGAGCAGGGAGGGGCAGAGAGAGACAGAGAAAAAATCCCAAGCAGGCTCCACACTGTCAGTGCAGAGCCTGATGCGGGGCTTGATCTCATGACTGTGACATCATGACCTGAGCTGAAATCAAGAGTCACATGCTTAACCAACTGAGCCACCCAGGTGGCCCCAATGTCTTTTAAAATGTTAATTTATTTTGTGAGCAAGAGAGAGTGTGCCTGCAAGTGGGAGAGGGTCAGAGAGAGTCGGTCACCTTTTAATAATTGCAGTTTATAATAGTTTCTCTGCAGTTCTTGTTTCTCTCTCAGGACCCTTGAAAATGTGGTTGTTTCTGCTTGAAATGTTCTTTTCTCTCTCTCATCACCCCCTGTGCATCTGAGGTCTTTACTTAAGGGCATTTCCTTGGGTGGCCTTCTCTGTCCACCCAGATGTGGATACATTCTCCCATCATATGCTATACTCACAGTTTGTTATCCAGGATTTTATTTTATTTTATTTTATTTTTTATGTTTATTTTTTTGAAAGAGAGAGACAGAATGCGAGCGGGGGAGAGGGGCAGAGAGAGAGGGAGACACAGAATCAGAAGCAGGCTCCAGGCTGTGAGCTGTCAGCACAGAGCCTGATGTGGGGCTCGAACTCCCAGACTGTGAGATAATGATCATCCGAAGTCAGATGCTTGACCAACTGAGCTGCTCAGGTGCTCCTATAATCCAGGATTTTAGCAAGCTTGCTAAAGCTGATCCTAGTTAGTGTTACAGAAGCATGAATATGCACTCAGTCTTACTAATTTTCAACTTATGGTTTGAACTTTAAGCTCAATAAGTATCACTTCTCACTGGATTCTTATTTCTATCATGGAGAAAAGGATTTGAAATTCTAGGAGGTAACATTAAAGACAAATTAGAAATAGCACAGAAAAAGTTCTGGATCAGCCTTTCTAAATCCCAGTGTCCTCATCTATACAATGAATATTGAACTCATTCTGGTTTGAATGTTTCTAAATTATATGAGAGTAAGTTTCATGATATATGAGTCACTTAAAAACTTTTCAAAAATCATTTGTCACTTTTGACTTTTTCTAAACTAATGGACGTGCCTGCTGTTATGCCTTATTACCATGCTTCTAAAGAATAAGTAAACACAGTTCAAGGAACTGAATATTTACTCACATTGACGTTATTGACTGCTGGTCGGTCAGCTTCTACTTGCTTCCCTACAGAGCTGTAGTTTGCTTTAGTTTCCTAAAGAGCTTTTCTTTTTTGTGTGTCTGTATTGGAAATGCTCTTATGTGAGAAGTGGCTGTGAGGCCCTAAAGAGGTGTGGATGCAGAACTTTTAGGGGTAGAGTGTTACTTCAGACTATTTCTTTTAGATGAAGAAACTGGGATTAGAGAAGTTAATCCCAAAGTTAGTAATAGCAGCAGAAATGGTTCCCCAAGTGTGTGGTAGTTTTCTGGCTTCTCGTTTCACAAGATTTTTACCCCCTCTAGTTTTTAAATGGGTGTAGATTATGCAGGATCAATAGAAGAAGTGAGAGGGGCACCTGGGTGGCTCAGGTGGTTAAGCCTTTGACTCTTGGTTTTGGCACAGGTCATGATCCTCACGTTTCATGAGTTTGAGCCCTGCATCGGGCTCTGAGCTGACAGTGCACAGCCTGCTTGGGATTCTCTCTGTCCCTGTCTCTGCCCCTCCTCTGCTTGCTCTCTCTGTCTCTCTCAAAATGAATGAATGAACTTATAAAAAAATTTTAAAAAAAGAGGAAGTGAGAAAATTCTGGAGGAGCAAAAGTTGGGCAGCATTGTTCTTGGACAGATAGTCTCAGAGGAAGCTGTCTACTTAGGGATAATAAATTGAAGGTGAAAGGACCATTGCATATAGGTACAAAGAGTTATTGGTTTGTTTAAAAATCTCTTCTTTGTTTCTGTAAGGACACAGTTAAAGAAATGTGTGTTGTTTCTTTACTGACCTTAGGTAGTGCATATTTATAAAATGTACCCAAAATAAAGATGAAGGATGGAGTTTAGACTATGGGTCTAGCCATGGATGTAGTAAGATCTCTGCTTATTTTTATTAATATGTCTTAGACTGGAACCAGTAGCAGTTTTACATTAATATTCAAAACAGATGGATTTTTTTTTCTTTTGAGAGAGTATGAACGGGGAGAAGCAGAGAGAGGAAGAGCAAGAATCTTAAGCAGGCTCTACGCTTAGCATGGCTCACTCTCATGACCCTGAGAACTGACTGAACCACTCAGGCACCCCAAAAATAGATGGATTTTTAATTAATCGTGTGGAGCTAATGAGATTATTTTAAAAAGTACTTTTGGTATTTAAATAAAAACTTAAAAACAAACAAACAATACAAAAAAAAAGAGTAACAGGAAGTTTGTTTCCTTCATACATTTGGTATCAAAACTATCATCTGTTTGTAATTTAATTGTGAGAAGCTAATACAGAGACACTTTTGATTTATCAAAGAATTTTGGGTACCAGATCAGCCTCTAAAATCCTGTATATGACATAACCCCATTAATTTTTATTTATTTATTTAATATTTATTTTTAATTTTAATTTAATTAATTAATTTATTTTTAATTTAATGATGCAGGGCATCCCAATGGTTTCAGTAGTTTCATATTTCCTACTTTTTGCATGATTTCTGCTAAAACAGTTCGTATTTCTCTTTTGCTTTTAAATAAAATGTTGATTCTAAAAAACAAAGCAAAACAAAAAAAAAAACCCTACAGAGTATTCTTCCTTCCCTGAGATCAAGAGTTGCATGCTGAACTGACTGAGCCAACCAGGTGGCCCTCAAGTTGTCTTTATTTTTTTTTAAGTCTATTTATTTATTTTGAGGGAGAGAGAGAGCGTGTGTGTGTGTGTGTGTGTGTGTGTGTGTGGTGTGTGTGTGTGTGTGTGGTGTGTGTGTGCACGAGAGAGCAGGGGAAGGGCAGAGAAACAGGGAGAGAAGGAGTGTGTTAATGCAGAGCCTGACGCAGGGCTTGATCTCATGATCTGTGAGATCACGACCTGAGCCGAAATTCAGTCAGAGGCTTGGCCATCTGAGCCACCTAGGCATCCCTCAAGTTGCTTTTAAATTAGGATTTTCTAGGTTTATAACATATAATCCAAACTGGCAAAAGGTGGACTGTTAAGTATTAGTCATGAAATTCTAGTTTTGAGTAAAATTCAAGTTTTAAATAAAAGATTCAGTGATTGACATTGAATAAAAGATTTTATGTAGTTCCTGTAGTATTGTGTTGATTAAATAAACGAGTGCTATCTTCTTTGATACTTTACTTGAAGATGATGCCTTTCCAGTTTTCTGGTTATTTTAAATTCAGTTTTAATTCTTCACATCAAAATTTGTTGTTAAGTTCCAAAGGAAGCACAGTAAAAATTAATTAGTTGGCTTAACCATCCAATATTAATAAATTAAGAAAACATAAACTAAAAAAACATTGTTTTAGTGTTTATTATTATTTTTTTGAGAGAGAGAGAGACAGAGACAGAGTGCAAGTCAGGAAGGGGCAGAGAGAGAAAGAGACACAGAATCTGAAGCAGGCTCCAGGCTCTGAGCTGTCAGCAAAGAACGGGCCCGAACTCACAAACGGTGAGGTCAAGACCTGAGCTGAAGTCAGACACTTAACTAACTGAGCCACCCACGTGCCCCAAGAAAATACAGACTTTAGTTGGCATAAGACTGGATTCTCTAATGACAAAGTAGGTGACTTTTTCATAGACCTTCTCAGCTTTTTAACTGCAGTGCTATTCTGGTTTTTCTGTTTTTTACTCAACATTGGAGCACTTTGCTACCCAGCTAAAACCAGAACCTCCCTTTCTACCTGCATTGTGGCTCTGCGTTGTGGGGAATCGTGCCTGGGGAGTCCAGAATTTAATGAATAGAACCATTATCTCTTAGCTAACTTATAACTACTTTTCTGTTTTTTTTTTTTTTGTTTGTTTTTAAAGTAGGCTCTACGCCCAACATGGGGCTTGAACTCATGATCTGAGATCAAGAGTTGCATGCTCTACTGACTGAGCCAGCCACTACTTTCCCTACTTTCCTGGTTTTTAGCCAAGTTTCACTGTTGTGCAGGGTGGAGTCATGACTCCAAATCAGCTGAGTAGATAATCTGTCCATTTTGATTTTCCATTGCTCCTCTTCACTGGTATAGAGTTCTTCACATAATATTTATCACAGTATCAACTTAAAGACTTAATTTAATACAACTTAATTTAATACATACTTTTGGTTGAGGTGATTTCATTATGGCGGTAGCTGAATTTCTTGCTGTTTCTTATGCCTCATTTATAGTGGAGCAACAGAGGAAAATCAGGAGAACATAACGTCAGGATGCTTTATTTCTTGGGCAGAACCCAGGTGAGAATTTACCATGGTTCTTGCCACAGGCACTACTACTGGATATAACTAACTGCCAATCTGTTTTATCGGGTGGCTTCTCGGATGTTGGCAGACACTTAAACTGGTCCCTGCTATAGTTGAGCTTATTGTCATAAGATTTTCTTTTTGATTTTTCTCTGTATCTTTGTCTGCTGATCCTTTTACATCATTATGGTAGAGTCAAAGATAGAAAATAATGTTTCTCATATCTTACAGTGTTTGTAGGTAGTTAAGGGTAATTTATTGAGAATGAAATTAGTTATTTCCCCTTACTCATTCCTATGAAATTGTAGGTTGTAGAATCTTGCCCAAAAAATTAATAATAATTATTTAACATTATTGAAGTAATTTAAAAATAGGTGAAACTGTTGTATATTTGTATAATGGTGTTGATTATAAATGAAAGAGTCCTTAATTATACCTTTACTTTTGTTTCTTCTGTATTTCATCCATTTTTTGATGAGGAAGGATCTGGAACATATAAATCTGTTACTTATAAGATCATATTTGTTCTACTTTATAGAAACAGGGCTTAATATTTGATGTTTTGTTCTAGAGCTTACTATCCATCTATATTTTTTGAGAGTGAATATTTTATTTTCATAAGTGTGTTTATCTTATGGATGCTGTAATACAGCTTTACAACTTAACTGTTACAACTAGAAATGTAAAAACACTGTAACTTCATATTAAATTGTGTATTTCTGATTATGGTGAACTTCACTAATTCCTTATGGTTTATTTTTTAATACTTAGATTAAATAAACTTTGTATTCACAGAGATTAGAAATGAAAATTACAAAGATATTTTGCCAAATCTAATTAGTCTTTATTTTTTTTAAGTTAAATATTGGAAGGACATTTTACACTGTAGTATTTCATAAATTTTTATTGAAATATACAGTGTGTTTTTTCCTCATAGGATTATTGTGACAAGAAATAAAGAACTTTTTGGCATTATCTACTCTATAAATTATTTCCTGCTATTTTCTTCTCTAGATTTTTAAAAAAGGGTTTTCATTGGTTCTGTTACATTGTTTTTTGTGAAATAATCTATGTTCATACTTTATGGGTTTGCATAAAGTATGCATTTGTAATCTATGCATTTTGTACCAGTTATCTTTTAGTATTATTTCCAGGCTGAAGATTCTAAAGTTTTGCAGTTCACATTCATGTGGAAGGCCACCAACCCTTACCTTTCAATAATTTTATTTTCACTTACATGCGTTGTCTGGCTCTTGTCAGAAGATGGTTTTATATGAAATAGACTTAGCTAGTATTTTCTTTTCTGTTTCCAATATGCTTTCTGTTAATGGCCACTATTATAGTTGGCCTTTCTGACTATAACAGCACATTGAAAATGTTACTCTTCAGGAAACAGTGTGTAATGACTACCAGATCTCATTCCAGATCTCTCTTATTTTACGAGCATAGTAATCCTTTCTCATTTATGAGTTTGCCTTATTTGAAATTCAGATATAATGTAGATTTACTTCTGTACTGTATATGCTTTTCAGAACCTCTGCTGGACATCTGGGTCACTTGTTTCTACCTTTGTTCTTCTGCCAGTTGCTTCTTAGGTGATTGGTCACATACATACTAAGTGTCATGAAAATATATTAGATTTTATCATCGAGCTGTGTGTATTACCATGTGGTATTTGTAGCCCTTGTGATATTGAGCAAGAAGAGACCAGAAAGAATGTTGTTTGTGCTGTCAGAGCTATTACTGCCAAGGTAGATGTCTAGTGGTGCTACAAGTAAAGTGCTGTGACAGTATAAAATGAAAGGCATATTTTTCAGCTCAGTCTCTAAATTTAGACTATGGGACTCTTCTTGCCAAAGAGGGTTTAAGAATGATTCTCCCATCTTCAGGCTTGTGGAATACCAACTAAGGAAGCAAGCTCTCAGGTTAGAGGGCAGAGAGCTGTAGCATCCCAAAGCATTCCAAAGAATTTGTAAAACTGGTATCTAGACTTTTGTAATGAATGGAATTTAAAAAGCAAAGTTTTCTGTAGAAATTAATAGGTATAGATTTGGTTTTTAATGTCTCTATTTGGAGAAAGAGCATAAGCGAAGCCTGTGAATGGACCTTCAGATGAAGTGTGAATGAATAACTATGACCAATAATGAAGTGCAAAGAGACTTTCAAAATAAGTTCACTGTTTATATTCCATGCTACATTCAAAAGATAGAGAAAATCCTAGGTTTAATGGCTTGTCAAAACAGAAAAATCTGGTTGGTGATATTCTTTTTTCTTTTTTTAAAGACTTATTTTATTGTTTTAGAGACAGAGTGTGTGTGGGTGAGCAGGGGAGAGAGGCAGAGAGGGAGAGAGGAAGACTATCAAGCAGGCTGGCTCCATGCTGCTGAGTTCCCGTGAGCCCAGTGCAGGGCTCGATCCTACCACCCTGGGATCATGACCTGAACTGGAATCAAGAGTCAGACTGTCAATTGACTAAGCCACCCAGCACCCCTTGGTGGCTAATTCTTAACCTTTCTCTGTATCAAATCAAATGTAAAGTGGGATGGCAAACTGAATGTATACAAAGGGAGAATCTGATGAAAACCATGGATCTTCTTAACAGAAAATTTCATATATTTGCATTCATAATTTTTCGTGTCCTTAAAGGGCATTCATGGACATCCTAAAACTCTCTGGGACCACTAGGTAAGAACCTTTATGCCAGTGTCAGAAACATTCAAACAACTTTCAGAAATGAACTTACATGTCTATGCAAGTATAAATATGAGCTTTATATTTATATAAAGGGAGGCATCAAGTTCTTTCCAGTAATGTCTACTCCCTTTTCTTTCCTATTTTCCGCCGCAGTAATACATCTTTTAATTTGAAAGACAAGTTAAAAGACTATAGTTCATTATCAATTCAGGGTAGGGAAATGTCTTTGATAGCTAATAGTTTGTTCTTTGTTTTCTGTATTTTTATTTTGGTGGATGTAAAACACACTTATGAAACTTTATAGATTGTCTTTCAGTCCCTTTAAAAAATTAAGATTATGAGGTCCTTATCCAAGAATTCTCCTACCATGGGTTTTTTCAAGAACTTAATTCAGGGGCGCCTGGGTGGCGCAGTCGGTTAAGTGTCCGACTTCAGCCAGGTCACGATCTCGCGGTCTGTGAGTTCGAGCCCCACGTCAGGCTCTGGGCTGATGGCTCGGAGCCTGGAGCCTGTTTACGATTCTGTGTCTCCCTCTCTCTCTGCCCCTCCCCGTTCATGCTCTGTCTCTCTCTGTCCCAAAAATAAATAAAAAACGTTGAAAAAAAAAATTAAAAAAAAAAAAAAGAACTTAATTTGACAGTGTGATAAGATACTTTATTATCCACTAAATACGTTATATTGTGCTTACCTTCATCGGAAATTTTTGTTTCTTTGTGTAATCTATCCAGTTTTTCTGTCTTGATTTTTGTTAGGTTTGGTATTTTCCCTATCTTATTCATATCAGAAGACTTCAGTATTATTTGTTCTAGGCAACCTTATACAAATACTAAATGAGATTGATCCTGTAGTCATTTGGAATCGTTCATTTTGGGATACTTTTGGCATGCTTTATTTTTCATACCAGCCAGTGAAGAAAATGCTAGTTTCTTCAAACTCTCCCTCTACCTCAAAGTTCCCTTAAGGCAGGGATCAAGTCTTAACTAAGTTTGTATTCTCAGTTCCTGGCATGCTGATACTGCCCACTAGTAGATTTCAGCAAATCCTAATAGTATATTCAGTAAGTTGAATGAATGATTTATTTCTTCATTTTCAACACAAGTATTAAGAGAAAAAAAAAAAAAAGTCTACGTGGAACCTTTGTTCAGGAGTCTTTCTGAGGTCTAAAAAATTTCCTTTGTTTGATCTCTACCTCCTGTAGAGGAGTTGTATGTATTGTCAAGTATATGATAGACCAGATCAACTCTTAAATTTGATTTCCGGGATGGATGTTGGTTCCTAAAATTCTAGTTGATTGCTTGGAGTCTTGGGAGGGAACATTGCAGAAAAATATTAATAAAATACCTTTTAAGATTATAAGATAAAGTCTTTGAAGGAGGTTGAAGTTGGTTTTAAAGTTATTCATCAGATATAGCCTTTTTAGTCTTTTTAGGAAGCACCATTCTTCAGTCTTTACCTAAAGGATAATAGATTAAGCAGTCCACACTAAGCATTTTTATCATCTAGGGTGTGGTATGGTATAACCTTCTTGATGCTCCTTTAAGAATAAATATATAAAAGTAAAAAGGTTGGAACATTGTTTACTTTTTCTTTTTTTTTTTTTTTTCTTAAAGTTCATTTATTTTGAGAGATAGACAGAGACAGAGACAGAGAATCTCAGGCAGCCTCCACACTGTCTGCTCAGAGCCTCATGTGGGACTCAAACCCACAAACTATGAGACCATGACTTGAGCTGAAATCAAGAGTTGGCACTCAACTGACTAAGCCATTCTGGTGCCCCCTATTTTCCTTTTAAATGAATATTTTGTGCTTGTTTAAATTCAGTTTAAATTCTTAGAAATCAGGGTTTATACATGATTAGGTTCATGTCTATCAAAAAATTAATAACTTTTTGGCCAATGTTGATTGCATTAAGTATTGTGTTACTGTCATGGTATTCTCTTAATTTTTTAACAGTCATGATCTCTGATACTGTTAAAGGACATAAAAACCAACAACAGCATTGAATTTCTTGAATTATAGGTAATAGGCAGGAAGGGAGCTGATAGAGAAGACTTCCATGATATCCTGAAGCTTTATGCACTAGAGAGGATATTACCAAGCTCTAATTGACTACTTTGGGAAATTAAACTTCATATGGCAAAGCTAAAGGCTCTTAAGTTATCATTAAAGACACGTATCTGCTACTTAGATGGCTTTTACTATTATTAACTTTCGAAAAAGTTAAAAATATGACTCAGTCTGTGTAATTACACTTGAGTGTTTTTTAAGTTTTTATTTAAATTCCGGTTTGTTAACATACAGTGTAATGTTGGTTTCAAGTGTACGGGTTAGTGATTCAACACTTCTATACAACACCTGGTGCTTCTCTCAACAAGTGCACTTGTGTAGTTACACTTTGAACTACATCTGCATGTAGATGACATTCTTTTTAAAACACTTTGTATTGTTTCCCTTTTTGGTACTTCATAAATGAATGTAAAATTAAAAAAAAATAAAAAAAAATAAAAGGTGAAATCGAAAAAAAAATGAATGTAAATATGTGAATATTATTTTTAAATTTTAAAGAGTTTTAGATGGAATAAAATACTTTGTTTAATTGATTTTTTTCATAAATATAAATATTTCTTGCTGATTTAGTGATTTTTTTTAATTAAGAAGAATCTTTTATTAAGAAGATTTCAAACATACTCAAGTGTAGGAGGATAATATAATATACACCTATTACATAGTTTCAACAGTTACTAAGATTTTTTTGCCATAGCTGTTGCTGCTGATGCAGCTGGTGATAGGGGTGCTGCTGTTCCTCTGACTCTTCTTGCCTTCACCCCTCCCCCCCCTCCTCCTTGTCTTCTGCTTTTTCTTTACTGAAGTATTTCAAAGCAAATTTGGGCAATGTGTTATTTCATCCACACATTCTTCACTTTGCATCTCTAAAAAGATATGAAAATTTTCTTAACGTGAGACAATGCCATTATTAAATTTATATTTGATACTGAGTTTCTAGCCATGTACTCACGTTCTTGAGGATACTTATCTTCATGTTGAAGCAACCGTCATACTTCAGGAAATCTGTGTTCCATATCTTTAAAATTCTTTCATATTTCCTTTTTTCATTTTTCAGAAGAGCTAACTTTGAATTTTATCCTGGACCATAGGGTATCGGTTTTCATTTCTCTGTAGTGTAGAAAAAAATTAGATTACTTTTCCATGTGGTTCAGTAGTATACAGTAAGTAGCCTCCAAAAAACAAATTAAAAAAATCTTCTTTCTTGAATAATATACTGGTTTCTTACTACCTTGCTGGCATGTTCAGAATTTTTTTTTTTTAAATTTTTTTTTTTTCAACGTTTTTTATTTATTTTTGGGACAGAGAGAGACAGAGCATGAACGGGGGAGGGGCAGAGAGAGAGGGAGACACAGAATCGGAAACAGGCTCCAGGCTCCGAGCCATCAGCCCAGAGCCTGACGCGGGGCTCGAACTCACGGACCGCGAGATCGTGACCTGGCTGAAGTCGGACGCTTAACCGACTGCGCCACCCAGGCGCCCCTTCAGAATTTTTTCAAATTCAGAAATGTAGGTTTCAGAAGTCTCATTTCAGGTTGAACAATATGACAAATTCTCACATTATCATTTGGCTGCATAATAAAACTAGTTGTTTTTTACATAGTTTGGCAGTCCTTGTCAGATGATCTGTTATGAAGGATTTTCCCCCCCTAAATTTTCAATCCCTTGCAGACAAATATTTTTTTAATGTAAAAAAAATGTTGTAATTATATCAAATTGCTGTAAGCTTCTAAACTATTACTCTCAATTTCTTTTTTCATCCTTTTGTGAACTCTGATAGTTTGTGGACTGGCACTGGTCTGTTGTTGAGTATCTCTGAAGTGCCACTACTATTAAACATGGTGATAACTGTGATTTTCTCATCTGTGATTGTTTCAGAAATACTTCTGGGAGAAAATAAACCACATGTTTCTCACATACTTCCATTTATCTGTCACGTTTTCAGCTCTGTTTGTAAGCATTGTGTCAATATTTGTTTAGAGTCATTGGATCATTCAGTTGGGCTGAAGGAACAACTGGATCATTCTTTTTTTATAAAATATGAAAGACCTAAATGTGTACTTGAAAGGTATATATGTTGTAGGGTGATGAGATATGGTTTGAAGCCTTAGACATGAGCCAGAGAAACAGCTTGATAAAATAGCAATAGGTTTACACTAGGAGTTACAAGACCTGGATTTTGATTCCTGTTCATGACATGAAGCAATATGATCTTGACCTCTATCTGTGCCTATTTATTTGTAAATTGTGAGGACTAACCACTCTGTTTACTTTGCAAAGTTTTGAGAATTATACTCTTGTCTTTTAATTGCTTGTTTCTACTCTAGATGTCCTTAGCAATAAGGTGTTTATGGGTTTTGTTTTAGTTCTCCAGAACTTGCCTCAACTACTGTACACATTTGCTGTTTTCACCTTACTATTTTCTAGGTTCTCCACCTACTACTGAGTGTATCTTTACCTTACTTCTTTTTACTCCTCAGTGTTTACAATAGGGCACACTTAATGGTCATCAATACTCCTTTGGTATTTCTAGTTTAGCTTTTTTTCTTTATTCTAATGGAATCATTTTCTTAGTATATCCTGGTTCAAATTCCTGAGTGAGGGAATCTGATTAACTCAACTGATTTTTATGTGAGGAGCTACAACAAGGATTGCTAGACAGCCTATGAACGGACTTCCTTTAAATCATGTGGTCTGTCATCTGTAATGGGTCTGTATCTTGGTGCAGAGTGTGGCAGGGGCTGTAGGAGGGGCATAGTTGGTGCAAGGGCTGTGGTCTGTCAGTAGATGGACTTTAATAAAAGGAAGTGAAATGCTTCAAAGTGAATAAAGGCGTGTTAACTAATACCCATTTGGGAGAAAACATTTGGAAGGAAGAGGGGATATTATTGAAGAAAATTAGGCATAAAGACACCTTTTAGGAAATGTTATACTCATTTTATTCCCATTATTTTCAATTGAATTATAATTGGTAGAAAGACCCGCCACTTATTTTAGACACCCTTCTAATTAAGGTGGTTCCATTTAGTGCATCAGTGTAGAATATGTTACTTATTTGCTTTTTTTTCCCTTGGCATAAAATTAAAGAAAAGGATAGAATTTACTTCCTATTTTGAGAAAATCACAAAGCTGAGATTTTTTTGACTTGAACACAGTTTCTAAAAATGAGAAACTTTTTGAACAAGGAAGACTGTATAAGAAATGAAATTTTCTCCTGAATATAGTAATGTAATTTGCTAACTTAAATTAAGATCTTCATTTAATAAGCTGTCTGGTCCATGTTTGCCTGTTCCACAAAATATTTATTGAGCTTATATTATGTGTTAGGCACAGTAGTAGTCCTTGATGTCAATCAGGAGGATGTAACAGAGCCCATAACGGAGGTTTGTTTCTTGGTCTAGAGTGGTAGTTGGAGTAGGAAAACATTTTTTTAAAATTTAGATATAAATGACATGTAACATTAGTTTTAGGTACACAACATAATGATTTGATACATGTATATATCACAAAATGATCACCACTAGTTAACATCCATCACTGGATCTAGCTATCATGTTTTTTCTTGTGATGAGAACTTTCAGATCTACTACTCTGTTAGCAGCTTTCAAATATACATTACAGTATTATTAATGATAGTCATCATGTTGTACATTACATCACCAGGACTTACTTATCACTGGATGTTTATACCTTTTGACCACCATCGCCCATTTCACCCACTTCTTACCTTCCCTGCCTGTGGCAACCATAGATCTGTTTTCTGTATGTATGAGGTTTTGTTTTGTTTTGTTTTAGATTCCAGATATGTGATATCATTCAGTGCTTGTCTTTCTCTGCCTGACTTATTTTACTTAGCATAATGCCCTCAGGCTCTATCCATGTTGTTGTGGTGGCAGAATTTCCTTCTTTATTATGGCTGAATAATATTCCACTGTGTGTGTGTGTGTGTGTGTGTGTGTGTGTGTGTGTACACACCAAATTTCATTTATCTATTCATCTGTCAGTAGACACTTAGGTTGTTTCCATGTCTTGGCTGTTGTAAACAGTGCTGCAGTGAACAAGGTGGTGCAAATATCTTTTCAAGATAATGGTTTTGTTTCTTTTTTTTAAAATTTTTTAAAATTTTATTTAAATCCAAGTTAGTTAACATATAGTATAGTAATAGTTTCAGGAGTAAAATTTAAGGATTAATTACTTACATATAACACCCAGTGTTCATCCCAGTAAGTGCCCTCCTTAGTACCCATCACCCCTTTAGCCCATCCCCGTCCACCCACCTCCCCTCCATCAACCCTTAGTTTGTTCTCTGTATTTAAGAGTCTCTTATGGTTTGCCTTCCTCTCTGTCTTTATTTTTTCCTTCCCTTCCCTTCCCCTATGTTCATCTGTTGTATTTCTTAAATTCCACATATGAGTGAAATCATATGGTATTTGTCTTTCCCTGACTGACTTATTTTGCTTAGCATAATACATTCTAGTTCCATCCACGGAGTTGCAAATGGCAAGATTTCATTCTTTTTGATTGCCAAGTAATATTCCATTGTACATATATACTACATCTTCTTTATCCTTTCATCAGTCATTGGACACTTGGGCTCTTTCCATAATTTGGCTATTGTTGATAGCACTGCTATAAACATTGGGGTCCATGTACCCCTTTGAATCTGTATTTTTGTATCATTTGGCTATTCAGGGTCTTTTCTGGTTCCATACAAATTTAAGGATTGTTTGTCTAGCTCTGTGAAGAATGCTGGTATTATTTTGGTAGAGATTGCATTGAACGTGTGCATTGCTTTAACATTTGTTCTTCCAGTCCATGAGCATGGAATGTTTTTTCATTTCTTTCTGTCTTCTTCAATTTCTTTCATAAGTGTTCTATAGTTTGCAGTGTATAGATCTATTGCCCCTTTGGTTAGGTTTATTCCTAGGTATTTTATGATTTTTGTTGCAATTGTAAACAATCTATTCCTTGATTTCTCTTTTTGCTGCTTCATTATTAGTGTATAGAAATACAACAGATTTCTGGACGTTGATTTTATATCCTGGGACTTTGCTTAATTCGTGTATCAGTTCTAGCAGTTTTTTGGTGGCGTCTTCAGGTTTTCGACACTCTATGGAAAGTCTGTAACTCTACAGACTTTACAGAACCTGGTCTGTAAAGAGTGAAAGTTTGACTTCTTCCTTGCCAATTTGGGTGCCTTTTATTTCTTTTTGTTGTCTGATTGATGAGGCTAGGACTTCCAGTATTATGTTGAACAACAGTGGTGAGAGGAGACATACCTGTTATGTTCCTGACCATAGGGGGAAAGCTCTCAGTTTTTCCCCATTAGGGTGATATTAGCTGTGGGTCTTTCATGTTTGACCTTTATGATGTTGAGGTATGTTCTGTTTATCCTTACTTTCTTGAGGGTTTTTATGAAGAAAGGATGCTGTATTTTGTCAAATGCTTTTTCTTCATCTATTGAGAGGATCTTGTGGTCTTTATCCTTTCTTTTATTAATTTGATGTATCACACAGATTGATTTGCAAATATTGAACCAGCCCCACAGTCTAGGAATAAATCCCACTTGATTTTGGTGAGTAATGCTTTTAATGCATTGCTGGATTTGCTTTGCTAGTATCTTTGAGAATTTTTGCATCCATGTTCATCAGGGAAATTGGTCTATAATTCTTCTCTTTGTCAGGGTTTGGAATCAAAGTAATACTGGCCTCATAGAATGGGTTTGGAAGTTTTCCTTCCATTTCTATTTTTTGAAATAGCTTCAAAAGAATAGGTATTAATTCTTCTTTAAATGTTTGGTAGAATTCCCTTGGGAAGCCATCCAGCCCTGGACTATTTATTTGTTGAGAGATTTTTGATTACTGCTTCAATTTCTTTTTTTCTTTCTTTCTTTTTTTTTAAATTCATTTTTGAGAGAGAGGGAGGGAGAGAGAGGGAGAGAAAGAAAGAAAGAAAGAAAGAAAGAAAAAAAAAAAAGAGCGAGCAAGTGCAGGAGGGGCAGAGAGAGACAGAGACACAGAATCTGAAGCAAACTCCAGGCTCTGAGCTATCAGCACAGAGCCCGATGCGGGCCCTACGAACCATGAGATCATGACCTGAGCTGAAGTTGGTTGCTTAACTGATTGAGCCACCCAGGCGCCCCACTGCTTCAATTTCTTTACTGATTTTTGGCCTGTTCAAATTTACTGTTTCTTCCTGTGTCAGTTTTGGTAGTTGATAGATTTCTAGGAATTTATCCATTTCTTTCAGATTGCCATTTTGTTGGCATATAGTTGCTCATAATATTCTCTTTATTATTGTTTGTATTTTTGAGGTGTTGGTTGTGATCTCTCCTGTTTCATTCGTGATTTTATTTATTTGGGTCCTTTCCTTTTTCTTTTGGATAAATCTAGCTAGGAGTTTATCAATTTTGTTAATTCTTTAAAAAAATCAGCTCTTAGTTTCATTGATCTGTTCTGCTGTTGTTTTTTTTTTTATTTTGATATCATTGATTTCTGCTCTAATCTTTATTATTTCCTTTTTTCTGCTGGTCTTGGGCTTTATTTGCTGTTTGAGTGGTTTTGTTTTTGTTTTCCTTGGATAAATACCCAGAGGTGGAATTACTGGATCATATGGTAGTTCTATTTCTAATTTTTTGAGGAACCTCTGTACTGTTTTCCATCGTCACTGTACTAATTTACATTTCTAATAGCACACCAGTATTCCCTTTTCTTCACATCTTCACCAACACTTGTTATTTCTTGTGTTTTTGATTTTAACCATCCTAACTTACCTCATTGTGGTGTTGATTTGCATTTCTCTGATGAGTGATGTTGAACAACTTTTCATGTACTTGTTGGCTGTTTGTCTTCTTTGGAAAAATATATTCGTTTTTTTTCTTTTTAAGTTGTTTCATATTAGTTTATTGAGGGGTTCCATTTTTACTCCTCAATAGATTCCATGTATTTCTCATAAGCTTCTTCACTCATTAATTCATTAAGTTCTGAAGGATTACTGTGTGTTATCTGGATCAGCCATCCATCTTCATAACAATGTTTGTTGACAAGTCCTGGATTTTCTGCAAGAGTTTCATTAACTTCAGTTACTTCTCCTGATAGAGGAGAATAGAGTTCATTAGCGGCTTTCACAGTGTCCAAAGCACCAAATTAATTTTGTTTGTTCAGTTTTGTCCCAATTTCAGGAGAGCACAGCCCATGTGCTGTGTCCAGATGGTGCCTGTCCTCAGCTCCCAGGGCCCCCGGCAGGCAGGGTGCAGCAGGTGTGGAAACAGTGTGCAGGACCCCTACTGCTCCTAGCACCAAGTTCACAGAGGTGTGGGAGTCACAGTGCTGGAAAAATGTATTCAGATACTCTGCTTATTTTTAAATTGAATTGTTTTATTTTTTGTTGTTGAGTTGGATGTGTTCTTTATTTATTTTAAATAGCCCCTTATCACATATGTGATTTGCAAATATTTGCTCCCATTCTGTATGTTGCCTTTTCATTTTGCTGATGGTTATCTTGGCTCTATAGAAACTTTTTAGTTTGATGTAGTTCCACTTGTTGATTTTGCTTTTGTTGCCTTTTTGTCTTATTTTATGAATATAAACATTGCTGAGACCAGTGTTAAGATTACTCCCCTGTGTTTTCTTCTAGGAGTTTTATGGTGTCAGGTCTTATGTTCAAGTCTTTAATCCATTTTGAGCTGATTATTTTGTATGGTATAAGACCATGGTCCAGTTTCATTCTTTCGCAGGTAGCTGTCCAATTTCCCAACAACATTTACTGAAGAGACAACCTTTTACTCATTGTATATTCCTGGATCTTTTGTCATAAATTCATTTAATGTACATGTGTAGGTTCATTTCTGGGCCTCTATTTTGGTCCATTGATCAATGTGTCTGTTTTTATTCCAATACCATACTGTTTTGATGAGTGTAGCTTTGTAATAGAGTATGAAATCAGAAATGTGCTGCCTCCATCTTTGTTTTTTCTCATGATTATTTTAGCTATTTGGGATCTTTTGTGGTTCCATACAAATTTTAGGATTGTTTGTTCTGTTTCTGTGAAAAATGTCATTGGGATTTTGATACAGATTGCATTGAATCTGTAGATTGCTTTGGTTGTATGGACATTTTAACAACATTAATTCTTGCAATTCATGATCGTAGAATATCTTCCCATTTATTTGTGTCTTCAATTTTTTTTTATCTGTGCCTTTCATATGATTTTCTTAATTACATTTTCATTTTTCTAGCTTACTTTATTGTAAGAATACAGTATATAATACAGATAATACCTAAAATATGTGTTAATTGACTGTTTATGTTATTGGTAAGATTTCTGGTCAATAGGAGGCTTTTAGTAGTTAAATTTTGGGAGTCATATGTGGGTTTTTGCTGTGCAGGGGGTTGACTCCTCTAACTTCTGTGTTCTTAAAAGGTCATGTGTATTTTGTTTATTTCTACTCCGATCTTTGTTATTTCCTTCCTTTTATCTGTAGGCTTTGTTTATTCTTCTTTCTCTGTTTCCTTGAGGTATCAAGTTAGGTTGTATAATTTGAGTTCTTTCTTGCTTCTTAATATAGGCGTTTATCACTGCAAACTTCCATCTTAGAATTCCTTTTGCTGTATCCCCTAAATTTTGATATATTGTACTTCCATTTTTATTTTCTCGAGATATTTTTTGATTCATTTTTTGATTTCTTGTTTGACCCATTTTTTGTTTCAGTAGCATGTTGCTTAATCTCCACATATTTGTTCGTTTTCCAGTTTTCTTGTTACTGATTTCTAGTTTCATCCTATTGTTGTTGGAAAAAATGCTTGATAGGATTTCAGTCTTATATTTGTTAAGACTTGTTTGGTGGCCTACAATATGATTTATACTGGAGAATGTTGCATGTGCACTGGAGAAGAATGTGTATTTCACTTTTGGATGGAATGTTCTGTAAATGTCTGTTAAGTTCCATGTGGTTCAATGTGTTGAAGTCCAGTGTTTATGTATTGATTTTCTGTCTGGATGATCTATCCATTGATGAAAGTGAGGTATTGAAGTTTCCTACTGTTATTGTATTGCTGCCTATTTCCCTCTTTTGATCTGTTGATATTTGCTTTATATACTTAGGTATTCCTATGTTGGTTGCATAAATGTTTTCAAATGTTAGATCCTTTTGTTGGATCAACCCTTTTATCATTATAAAATTATCTTCTTTGTCTCTTATTACAGTCTTTATCTCAATCTGTTTTGTTCAATAGAAGTATAACTATTTTAGCTTTTTTTTTTTTTAGTTTCTATCTTTTCCATCCTTTCATTTTCAGTCTGTGTCCTTAAAGCGGAAATGAGACTCTTATAGACATATAGTTGGGTTGGTTTTTGTTTTAAATCTGTTCAGCCACTCTGTATCTTTTTATTAGAGAATTTAGTCCTTTTACATTTAAGGTAATTATTGATAGGTATTGGCCTGACATTTTGTTAATTGTTTTCTGGCTTTTTTCCCCCTTCTCTTACTCTCTTTTGTGATTTGATAGCTTTTTGTGATTTTATGCTTAGATTTCTTTCTCTTTTTCTTTTGTTTACTTACTATAGGCTTTTGCTTTGTGGTTACCATGAGGCTTATATGAAGCATCTTATACTTATAACAGATTATTTTAAGTTGATAACAACTTAAATTTGAAAGCTTTCTAAAGCTCTACATTTTTAATCTCCCATGTTTTATGTTTTCAGTGTCACAGTTTACCTCTTTATCTTGTGTATCCATTTACAAATTATCATAGTTTTTGTTATTTTTCCTGCTCTTGTCTTTTTTTATTAAATTTGTAAAAAATGTTTATTTATTTTTGAGAGAGAAGGAGAGACAGAGTGTGAGCGGTGGAGGGGCAGAGTGAGAGGGAGAGACAGAATCCGAAGCAGGCTCCAGGCTCTGAGCTGTCAGCAGGGAGCCCAATGTGGGGCTCAAACTCAGGAACTGTGAAATCATGACCTGAGCTGAAGTCGGCACTAAACTGACTGAACCACCCAAGCACCGCCTTCTTTTGTCTTTTAATCTCCACAGTCAATTTATAAGTGATTAACTCATCACCTCTACAGCATTAGATTATTCTGAACTTGTGCATTTACTTTACCAGTTAGATTTCTATTTTTGCATGTTTTCCTAATACTAATTAGTGTTCTTTTGTTTCAGTGTAAAGAAGTCCCTTTAACATTTCTTGTGAGGCCAGTGTAGTGGTACTGAGAGAAAGCATGTTTGAGAAGTATCTTGGGATAGAATCAATCCTTACTTTGTGGAGTTTTGGAAGTCCATGGAGATGCATTTGAGACTGCTGTTTTCCTCTTTTCTTTGTGGTGGTGGTGGTGGTATTAGTGTTATAACTGGAGCAGATCTCTATCTAATTATCTGACATTTTCGAGTTCTATGTAGGATATCATTTGGGAGTGAATTCTTTGTTTAATAAAAAAATGAGATGAATAGAATATTAGAATTACATTTAAAATTATGTTTATAATTCTACCTTTAGGTTCTTTCTCCTTTAACTTCCTAGTAACTTTCTAGTCTATCCCAGTCATGTTATATTTGCCTTGAAATACTTCATTGAGGTTATTTATGTATATCACTATCTAAATTGTAAACTCTTAAGAGACTTTTATACTTGATATTGCTGTATATCACATGTATATATTCTTGGAATGACTACATCAAGGTGACAGGTCCTGTGCTACAAGTGTGAATACAAAGACAAGATTTTCAGGGAGCTTAGAATCTGGTGAAAGGACATATATGGACATGATTATAATTATGATATATAAATGCTACACTTTTAGGTATCAGAAAAGTGTTGAGAGGACAGTCTTTATAGGTAGTAAACACTATACAAGTATTGTTGAACAAATGAATGTTAATTAAAATATGCTAGCATAATATAAGAAATCTAAGTCCTTGGCATTATATATGCTATAATTAAAACATTTAATATATAGATAATATTTAAATAACATAAAACGTTTTATGTTTTAAAACATAAAACATTTTAATTATAACGTTTTAGTTACATAGCATATGTTTAATATTGTATAGTAAAATGAAACGTTAGGCTCTTTTTTTTCAAGGATAATTGGTAAATTAGAACCGGTTACTGGCTTGAAATATTAAACTTCATATATTATGTATATTTTATTTTCTATATTCATCAGAAAATTAACTCATTAAAATTCACGTATCTTAAGGGCAAAATGTTTTCGTTTTCAGTTACGGCATAATGTAGAGGATAAGACCAAACTATGTTTCTGTTATTAGATGTTTGACCATAGTTAAATAATTTAACTTAGTTGAACTTCATTTTATGAAAAATCTGCAATATGGGACTCAATAATAAATAGTGAGCTCCTTGAGAACAATGTCTGTGCCACGTTAATTGTTGCTAGAGACTGACCAACCATACTGGCTTGCCTGTGACTTTGTTTTGGTAATGAAAGTTCTGTATCCCAAGAAACTCTTAAATCTTAGGTGAAGCAGAATGGTTGGTCCACTCTAATGATATTGGTGGTGTCTGGCTTGTAGCTAGGAATTAGTAGGTTAGTGACTGGAATTGAATGTCTCCTCTGTCTTTTTCACTTGATGTGTAAGAGTCAAATGATACTTTGTGAAAGTATTTTGAAAACAGTAAAAGCTGTACTAATGAAACTGATATTGTTCTTCTTATCATTCTTATCCTGAATTCATCTCTGAACTTTTGTGGAAAATAATTTGGTCATTACTTGTCTAAAGTGAGCTACATATGATGATATGTTATCTTTTAAAGATAGTTCTTTTGGAAAGGTGATGAGAGTTGAACTAAAAATTGAATCATGATTCTTTAGTCTTAGAGTTCTACATTTAGTATGATTTTTTGTTAGATTGGAAGAACTGATTACACTTTAGAATATGTGACCTGTGTTCTTTTTGATTGTTGTACACATTTTGTCTTGGGCTAAGCACCATTTATAGGGTGTTATTTGAGATCTAAGTAGATCTAATAAACCTATCGCTTGGAAAATCTAAGCAAGTACAAAGTTTCCCAAGTGAGCCCTACATGTATCTAGGAACTACTCTGTAAATGTCTCAGGTGTGGTAGGGTCTTGAGGAAAGCAGGTGGAACTTTCCATATGTTCCACAACTGAGTTACCTCTGAGCAAACCCCCTCTCCTTTTTTAAAGCAAGTTCTTCTCTATACCTTCTCTGTTTGTTTGTGGTTCCATAGTTAGATTTATTTTTGATCACATTTGCTTATTTGCTACTAGCTGTGTAGATTCAGTTTGTGTCAAGTTAGTAAAATTAAAAAAAAATTAATGTTTATTTTTGAGAGAGAGAGAGAGAGAGAGAGAGAGAAAGAGAGAAAGAGACCATGAGCATGAACATGTGAGAGCAGGGGAGGGGCAGAGAGAGACAACACACACAGCAGAATCCAAAGCAGGCTCCAGGCTCTGAGCTCTCACCACAGAGCCTGACGAGGGGCTTGAACTCGCAAACTGTGAGATCATGACCAGAGTTGAAGTCGGACACTTAACTAACTGAGCCACCCGGGTGCCCCCCTCCTCCCACTCCCCAAATTTTGTTTCATTAAAAAAAAAAAAATTAATGTGGCATGGGATTGTATTGCAGGGTAACACTTACTTAATAGTGCTTTTAAGAGTTCCCTTGAGATTGCTAGAAAGCTAAGGAACATGATTTGAAAAGATAGTGTATAGGAGTAAATAGTTGGGGGAGTTACTTGGTAGTCCTGCTGTCTTGATCTTAGATCTTGTTAGATCTTACAATCTAAGAAAGATTGGCTTTGATCAGAATTTGAGTAAGTGACCTTCAAGGAGAGCTGAGTACCTCAAGCATTGTGTTCATTATGTTGGCCCTTTACTATCAAGTTTTGTGAGCCAAGATTATCTTAGATTCAAGGACATGCTTTTGAGAGACTTTATAAATCTTTATTATTGTTGGCATATAAAGCCTCTGTCTCATCTATTGCTCATTTGCTGTGTGTCTTAGATTACATTTATGTGACTAGAGTCACATTATGAGTTTGGGATACATGTTTGCAAAATGTAATTTTTGGAAAGTATAGCTTTCTATTCTTTTCTCTGTAGCTGTTTACCCAATAAAACATAACAAAATCCCAAATCTGAAACAACTTGAATCCTTAACTGTATCTTATTTAGCAAATAGAATTTTTTAATGTTTTGTGTGTTTTTAAAAGAGAAAGAGCATGAGCAGGGGAGGGGCAGAGAGAGGGGGAGACAGGATCTGAAGCTGGCTCTGCGCTGACTGCAGAGAGCCCGATGCAGGGCTTGAACTTATGAACCTGATGAACCAAAGTTGGACCCTCAACCAACCAAGCCACCCAGGCACCCCAGCAAATAGAATTTTTAACAAGTTAGATGCCTCTAGTTTTTCTTTGTTATTGTTGAAACTTTGTAAAGCATCCAGCACAGTTGTAAGAAGTGAAGAAATAGTAGATAAATTAAAATTTGAGATATTAGTATTGAGTTATAATAATAGTAATAATGAAATACCTATTAAAGTACTCACTAAGGGCCAGGTACCAAGGACTTGTACCAAGGACTCACGGCAATAAGGACAGACCTGGAATTTTTGAAGATAAACTTAGTGTGTCTGACCCCAAAGCCTGTTCTAAAATTATGACTCAGTGTGGGAATATGACAGGTGTCTTTGATTGTAAATTCTCAGTTCTGGTCATCATGACCAGAAGCAGAACTGGATTGGAATAGAACAGATCTTTCTGGTCAGAGACCCTGAGGTTCTGGCAGTGTCATACTTCTCTGTAGGTTTAGTCTTCTTCCACTGTGTGAGAAACAATTAAAAGCAAATGATACAGTGAGAGAAAGACAAATATCATATGACTTCTCTCATATGAGGAATTTAAGATACAAAACAGGTGAACATAAGGGAAGCAAAAATAATATAAAAACAGGGAGGGGGACAAAACAGAAGAGACTCTTAAATATAGAGAACAAACAGAGGGTTGCTGGAGAGTTTGTGGGGGGGGGGGATGGGCTAAATGGGTAAGGGGCATTAAGGAATCTACTCCTGAAATCATTGTTGCACTATATACTAATTAATTTGTATGTAAATTAAAATAATTAATTAAAAACAAAAGCAAGTGATATATATATAGCCCATTTGGATTATCAGTACTTTGATTTTACCGATTTTTAACTGTCTGTATTTAAACAAAGTAAGGTAAAAAAGCTTAAGGTCTAAGAGTCTCAAAGATGTTCTCAGAAATATTTATTTATAGACTATGAGTAGTATGCTCATTTAATGGGTTATGAAGTATGTACAGCCGCATTCAGAGTCTTGATGAAGTGCTGTATGAATTCTTACCTTTGCTTTCCATGTAGCATTTAACTTGTATTTGAAGAAATCCATAGCTGTGCCCTAAGATAATATATTTTTAGAAGACGTACTCCATTTAGTATTCATTTTAAACAATTCTAAAAAGTTTTCCTAAGACAGCAAACTCTATACATTTCTTGTAGAACTCTCTTTTCCTCTGTTAGAATAGAATACCTCTACCCCAAACTGCCTCTTTTCCTTCCTCCTTTCACTCTGAGCTGGCAAAACTCTGGAAATGAGAAACCTGGATCAGTATTTCTCAAAGCTATTGAGTATTTTTGGTCTTTTTAGAAATAGGGGTGTCTTCTTCCCATAAAACATAGCTTCGAAAGCACTCTTTCCTAATGGTGCCATCTGTTCTACTTTTGTTCTTACGTAGAAACCAAAAATGTCGGCCGTGGAGTACTAGCTGTCCAGACACTTGCTGGTCTAGGAAGGTGCAGCTGTGGGTTTGCCTGGCTTGGCCTGAGATTGCAGGGTGTGAAGCCAGAGTTCGGAGACAGTAAATTGTACATTAGAGTGGTCTAAAGAAAGAATGTGTGGGTAACAAGGTCAAAGCCAGGTCACCAGTTTTAGGAGGCAAGCAAGATATGGGTTGAGATGGGCTACCAATATGAAAATAAGGAGTAGCCATTGGGACAAATTGGAGGTGGTCTCTAGAATTCTAGGACAGAATATGATGGCTATGTGTCTGGCAAGCCTCGTTCATCTAAATGTCTTTTGAAGCAAAGGAGTCAGTGTCAAAGGCGGGAGAACATGAAGACCAGTAAGATGATTGTAGGAATATTAGTGTAGCCCTTTAGGCTTGTGTACAAAAATAAACTTTCACACACACTTGTGGTGTGTTCCTCACAATATTTGAAGGAGTTATGATTTATCCCCATTTTATAAATAGAGGAGGCAAGTTACATTGTCACTTTCAAGCACAGAAAGCCTAGTTTGATTGCATTGTGGTTGTTTTTTGCAGGGAGAGGACTAGCAGAATTCAGATGAGCATAGCACATTTTTGCAGGTAGGAGAGTAGAAATGCAGCCAGTGGGTTTGAAAGTGTCTTAAGTGGAGAAGCCTCAATTAAGTTAAAGAAATGATTATTCTATTATTCCATATCAAGTAGCTATACACACAAATACAATACAAATATGTATAACTTTTTTTTGATGAGAACTTTAAAAAATTTTGAGCCCTTTTTAAAAATGTAGGTGAGATCCTCAATCATGAGTTTGTCTTTTTAAATCATATTTTTGTTTGTGGCCAAGCATTTAAAAATAAACATGAACATCACATAGCTTCAATTATTTTTGCTTAGTGTCTTGTGAGAGTGTGTGCACACATGTGTATGTATGCGTGTTCATGTCAGTCCTATAAAGCTTGAATGTTCATTGCAAACTATGGTGGCCAATGCAGTGATAAAGCAACTGGTGTTTAAATGCATCTACTCATACTGCATTTGATGGGAAGCCTCCACTTTGTATATTTGTGAGTATGAATGAGAAAGCAAAGTCTGCCTTGGGAATTTTGTAATGAATATGAGAGAGATCCTGCCACAGGTAGTTATTAAAACGTCCCCTGAAGTCTTTTATGATGAATGATTGCGACTGTGTCTGAGTCTTTGACCTTCCCTGAAGCCTCTGTTTTGTTTTTTTTTTTAAAGAAATTATCACTACCGCAAGCTATTCACTTATTAAAATTTCAAAAATAAATTCCTGCTACTAAGTTTTAATTTGTTTAGTGCATCTTGTGAATATCTCAAATAATTTTGTAAGTATCATTTGATCAATCTGCTCTGTTCTTCTGAAATGGAGGAAATATGTGTTGATTTAACTGCTATTATCTTTTTTGAGGAAGGGATGAAATACAAAGAAAAATAGGAAGGAAAAGATAGTGGAATGTTCTTCCTGTTTTTCCTGTAGAAAAATGTATCATTGTGAAAAACTTAAGATTTATGACAGGAAAGGGAAAGATGATTGGTAGGATCTATGAGAAAGGGGATGGTTCTTTGGCACAAATATTCTGGAATTACTTTAACAGGTATTTAAAGTTTAATAAAGAAAATTGGGTTACCTATTTGCATGTAATAAATTTTGTGAAAGTTTGTTGAAGTTAAAAAATAATAGTTTGACTTATAGCCAAGTAAAATAAGAGGGAAACTAAAATTTGTTCAGTATATTATATGTTAGGAATTGGGGGATTGTGTTATCATGATAGGTTATTTTATATGATTGCCACGGCAACTTTTCTAACTTTCGAAGTCTGTATTTACCCTCACTTAACAGATAAGGAAACATACTACAAAGTTCAAATAAGTTGGTCATGCCTTCATGGCTGGAGCTGGGGGTTCAGAACACTTTGGATTTTGAACCCTTGTTCTTGCTCCCTTTGCCCTGTTATCTACTGGGCTTGATCTTTGTTCAGTTTTGACTGGCTCCGAAGCCCAAATACCCTCTGGTGCTAGTAATGTCTTTGTGTCAGTCAGCTATTGCCACAACAGTGCTACATAGTAACTATCTCACAACTCAATGGCACACACCAAAAAGATTTATTTTTCACAGACATTTGTGCGTCAGCTGGGCCTCTTCTGTTCTAGGCTGGGCTCCTTGGGCTTGGCTCCAGTCTGGGGGGTTGAGATCAACACCACTCCTTTTATCTCTTATCATCACTGGATCAGCAGCTAATCAAAGGAGGTTTTTCTTAGACAAAAGGAAAACAAGCCCAACTTCGAAAGTACATTTAAATTCTCTGCTGTGTCCTTCTGCCAACATTTCATTGGCCAGAACAAGTCATGTGGCTAAGCTTAAAGTCAGGAATAAGGAAGAATACTCTGCCTATAGTATGGGTGGGGAAAATGACTATATTCTGAATAATAATCAGTACTACCAAACTCTTGATGAACCTTATGAAGAAGATACAACTGGATAAACAGCTCTCTCTTCTGTTTAATGTCTTGTGTGGATTCCTTAAATACTGTAAGTTAATCATGTCTGTGAAAGGTACTTAGATTCTTATATATTAAAACTAAGGTACCTGGAGACTCAATACCATTAATTGGCACCATATGAGCTATAGATATCAGAACTCTTCTCATAGAATACTTTTAGTCTGGCCTACTGGTATGTGCTTTCCTCTGTTTCACTAACTGGAGTGAGGAAAGGGCATGTTAATGCTTTTGTGATCTGTTGCTTTTATTTTTGTCATTAGTATCTATGTGATGGTAAAGAATTAACATTACTTCCAATCCAGTAGTTAGGGGAATTAGCATTTTATTTAACTCTCAATTTAGAGCCTAATCACATTTACTAGGAATGTTAACTATTGAAATCCATTTAAATTTGGTTCATTAGATTCTAAGCTTTTAGATTGCTTACTTTTTTCAGCTTTTCATTATTCCCTGTTAGGAACCTTTGCTTCCAATTCGCTTAAGTGAATAAAACTGTTGACACAGGAAGAAATTTTAGACCAAAGAGAAAATGGATTCTGAGGGGCTAATATCACATTATTGTGAGGTCAGGTAATTATGGGATGCTTTGTTGTGTTGCTGAAGATGTTCACTAGCTTTCTTTCTTTAGATTAAAAAAAAATTATATTTATGTTTATTCGTTTTGAGAGAGAAAGAGCATGCTCGTGCACATACACACAAGCAGGGAGGGGCACAGAGAAGAAGAGACAGAATCTCAAGCGGGCTCTGCACCATCAGAGCAGAACCCAGTGTGGGGCTTGAACTCACAAACCATGAGATCATGACCTGAGCCAAGATCAAGAGTGGGATTGGGATGCTTAATGGACTATACCACCCAGGTGCCCCTAGATATAATTGTTCAATGGGGGTAGGGGAAGGAAAAGGAAGGGAGGGTAAATGGTGAGAGTATTCTAAAACTTGAACACTTTCAGGATAAGCAAAAATTATATCCTTTAACTTCTCTAGATAAAAAGGAAGAATAATTCCTAATCTCTTGGATATTGTGTCATCTTATCACCATTTCCCTTTGAAAATGGTCTCCTTTCCCCTTGAAATGATAATTATTTTTTAAACAAAAATGAGTTAATAAGTTTTGCAGTGAGAACTTTGATTCTCATTTTGGAATTGTTGGAGACCTCTTGGAGTGTTACAAAAACAAGACTGAGGATCACTGTTCTGTGCAAATAGGTAAGGTGTCATTGAAGTGGTTAAAATTTAGACGATCAGTATGCCAAACCTAATGTTCTCATAGGTACATTTATATTCATATTATGTGCCTCTGAATTGCATGCATTACTGTTATAATGGTACAACTTGGTGCCTGTGTTGTATTTGGCTCAGCACTACACAGATAGATAAGCTAATATGTCTTCTTTCAAGTATCTTTTGCATCTATAAGGGGATTGACACTCTGGATGCCCCTTGATGGCAATCTACATTATGGTTTTAAAAGCTAAAACCAACCTGTTTCAGTGTTGTAGCAATGTTTCTTTTAAGTAACTAGGGGTGTTTTATTTAAAAAAAAATTAGGCTCAACTTCATTATGGCAGAGCCCATGCCTGTCATATTCACCACTGTAACCTCAGCATCTTGAAAAGTGCCTAGAACACAGAAGGATGAATGAATGAAGGTTGCTGTAAAACATGAAATCTTCCCTCATTGTGGGTCTTTACCCTTCTTATTTAATTAGTCTCTATAATCAGAAATTTAAATGTAGAAATGCAAAATCACTGTGGTTTTGTGCAAAACATGTTTTTGACTTTATTCTTGAGAAACTTATGCTGGAAATTACACTTACCATAATTCTCTATAAAGAAACTTTTAGAATTTTGCTTATAGATTGAATATTTTTTTTTTATTCATAAATGAAACTTGTTTTTATGTGGGCTTATCTTACAGAAGACGAGGAGGAAGATTAATGAGCAATAGCAAATTACAGAGAAGCAGGAGACATCTATCATATGTGGAACTATAGCTTTATTATTAACTGTCAGGACTATTATACTAATAACTATTCTTTTTTATTTAAGGATTTAACTTATTTCCCAAATAAATTGTTTTTGTTGTTTTATTCATGGAAAATAGAATTTGTTTTTTAAAAATTAGGAATATTTTTTTGTGTTTTGAACGATTTACAGAATTGCTTTAAAAAGTTACAAAATTATAAAAATATTCATGTTTATAAAAAATTATTTTGCATCCTATTTTGTCTTTTGATAATAGCCAGTGTTTAAGTGCTGTATACTTTGTAGCACAGAATTAGATTTCTGTTTTTTAAAAAGCACATACAATAGCTATGCTTCTAAAATGATATAAAATATTGGTGATCCCAGGATATGTGTAAGTGTTTTCTTTGATGGCTGACAATTTATATTGAGTAATTGTTTTATAGTGGCAATTTAGCTAGGTAACCTAATATAAATTTAAATGCATTTGTTTTAATAGCATATTTAATCTTTCTTGTCTTATTTTCTAATTGAAGAGAAGGGGCAAAAGCTAAGTTTGTATGGAATTTAAATTCACTTGGATATAGTCCTTAACCATATTAGTCAATTTTTATCAAAAAAAGATGCAATAAAGTTTTCCTATTAAGGTTTTAAGATTATTGATTGGAAAAGAGTTTGAAAATATCTTTTTGCCCCTGTTTCCCCTATATAGCCTTCTTGAAGTTTCTCTAAATTAGATTTTAAATGCCAATTAGGAGGTTGAGTATACTAAAATAAAAGCAAATGCAACCAAAATGGCCTCACCTTATGGCTAGTTAGGCTTTTGAGAGAATAAGTGGAACCTTTGCTCTGAGCATGGCTTTGAGAAAGATATTCATCTTAATGAACACATTAATTAGAACCATAACTATTTATAAGATAATTAGAAACGAAGCTTGGTAAACTGAGCTTTTCCTGCAATTAATGGAGGATTAATTACTGGAGGTAATGAAGTGGATTTTTAAATGCATTAAGGTGAAGTACAGAGATGAGCAAGGCTTTGTGATAGTTGCATAATTATTTCAGGCTGTTTGAGCATAGCTCATATGAGATCGTTAATAAGCATCATTGCATCGTTATGTATGCACTTAAAAAGACTTACCACCAAAATGACTGCCTAATTATTTCTAATTGGCAGGACTCTGTGTAGTCATTGAGCTGTTTGTAGCCATTTTAAGGTTCATTTAACTATCCTTGGGGCCATGTGATAGATGGAAAAAGCTTCAACTACATGCTGGCCTTGGCTGGCGCCGTTAATCAATTTTGGTGGGCTTCAGTTTAAATGCATTTGCTCATGCAGAGGTCAAAACCTGAAGTAGTCCAAGCAAAGTTTTGCTTTTTGAAGCCACTTGACTGTATTCATTAGCAATTAGTAAAATAATTGTGTCTGTCACTATATTTGGATTTCCATATGACTTTGGTATTCTTTTATCACTGTCCCTTCTTATTCCATATTTGCTCCACTGGAAACCAAATATTCTTCCAACAAACCCTTTTAGCGACTTCAGTGTAGTGGCATATGTTCTGCTATACTACCTTTCTTCATTCATTTGTTAGCTTAAACAGTGTAGTACATTTCAACACAATCATCTAATTTGCTTCTGATTGATTGCTGGTGAAAGTTTCTACCCAAGGACAACATTTTAGGGCTTTTAAGGACATCTCTGAGGAATTAGTCATTAAGCATTAAGAGAGGAAGTAAGAAGTAGTCAAATCGAATCCTGACATTTACCAGAGTTTTGTACTTAGAAACATCTATATCTAGGATGTTGAAAGCAAAAAATATATACATATATATATATATGTATGTGTATATGTATATATATATATATGTATGTGTATATGTATATATATTTATATGTATATATATGTATTTTTTCCACTGCCCCCCCTCCCCCAAGGGCACATGCTGCAAGCAAGTTGTGTGATGGGGATAAGCTGTGTAAGGTCTACATGTGTTTTTAAAACTGGTTCTAAATAAGTATATTTCTAATCTAGTGTTTTTATGGAATTTGGAAATGTTTGAATTTCTAATTTCAAATGATATGTCTTTGTTTATAATATAATATAAAGTTTTTGAATCTTATATCAGATTTAACGTGACATCCCATTAGCTAAGCATCTGTAAAGGTTTTCAATGAGCTTGTTGTCTTGTTACACATAATCATAACCATCTGTGGGATGTTGTCAAGGTATATATGCCATTAGAGTGGTTTAAGAAAACAGTGGTGAAGCAAATTGTAAGCTAATAAAATGAAGGTCAGTTATACCCCTTTGTTATGAAAAATGTGGTTTTAATCATTTCCTTAATGCTTAAGGTTAAAATTATTTATGCAGAATAAGGTATTGCCAACTTTATTGAAACTAGATGTGTGTATTTAGTTCCCTTAACAGTTTCATTATTCAGGAATTTGGGGGTTTAAATGTCAATCAGGCAGTGCATATTTCTTAGGAATTGACTTAATTACTGTGGATTTTAGTCTATTGTTTCAGTATTTAGAAACAATGGATTGAACTACTTAATCTCTCAAATCAATCAACCTGTCCCCTGCTAGAATTATAAACTTCTTTTTAGTTTTTGATAATGCCTTTTGAGTATACTTAACACATATTTTAAGAGGAAGAGGATGGACTCATGAAGCTTTTAGCAAATGGATTGCTTGTTTACAGTAATGTATCAAATTCTACAAACTTAGACTGTATGTTAATAGGATTTGTTTTGTCTTTGGTTATTCAGAAATGTTAATCTGCTTTTAAAACATAGAAAAAATAATTTAAAAATTGGGATAGAATTTCCTTTTTTTGCAATTAGAAATTCACATTCTGTACATTGATCAAATTGTCACAATTGTTCTCATTCTTTGACTTTGTAAATTGAAATTGAAATCTTGGATAAGTGTCTGTTTTATTTGTGTGGTAGTATATTTTCTGAACCTAGTTTTAGGTGCTTCTTTAAGGGAATTGTGGTTGTGAAATTCTTATTGCTAAATTGAAATGGGCAAAATGTTAATGTTGCACTTTAAATCCTTTTTATTTTTCATAAGTTTGTAAAGAGTGTATTTATGAAGGGTGCCTGGGTGGCTCAGTCAGTTAAGCATCTGACTTTTGATTTCTGCTTAGGTCATGATCTCACCGTAGGGAGATCAAGCCCCATATCGGGCATGGAGCCTGCTTGAGATTCTCTCTCCCTCTCTCTCTCTGTCCCTCCCTCGCCCCTCACATGCATGCACATGTGTGCTCTCCCTCTCTGTCAAAAAAAAACAACAACAACAAAAAACGTATTTATGAGAGTATTATTAACTGTGCTCTAGAAAAATGGGACATTATATTAATATTATATTGTTGGCTTTAAATCTGCATATTCAAGTGTACTGTGAAATGTGATTCTACAATTTTACTTGTGTAGATGTATTAATATATTTGCTAATTATAACATGAGAGGGAAAATATTACTGTAGGATTCCCATTTACTTTACTTTCTTGAAGTGCATAGAAATAAGTAAGGCAACTATGCATCCTGGGTCTTGCCCTGCCCTTGAACTATGGTACAACTCTGTCAAGAGACCCTGGTTAGCCTACTGGAAGATAGAAACTCATGGAGAAGTGAGACATCCCAGCTGAATTCCCCTAAACCTATCAACCTATGTACTGTCAGGTGAGTGAGGCTGTCTTAGACCAGGTGCCAGCAAACTAGAGTTTACTGGATTTCTGCTTGTTTTTATAAATAAAGTTTTATTGGAATATAGCCAAATGCATTTGTTTGTGTGTTGCCTGTGGCTGCTTTCCTGCAGCATGGCAGAGCTTAGTAGTTGCTACAGGACAAGAGACTTCATGTCCTGCAAGCCTGAAATTTTTACTATCCCATTGAGAAAAAGTTTGCTGACTATTGTCCTAGACCATCCACCCACACCTAAGCTATTCAAGGTGTCCTAACTCATCCTGGTAACCACTGAGATAGTTGCCAGCTGAGACCAGATAAAACTTGTGAGAAATAAGTTTGTTGTTTTAAACTTCTAAGTTTTGGGTGGTTTCTATGCAACAAAAATTAACTGATATAGCACTGAAGTGTACCTATAAGAAAACAAGAGTGGTTTTTCCATATGATTTGTTTAATCACTATAATTTTGGCATTCATATTAAAACATCTCAAGTGATTTTCATTATTTTTATTTATAGATTTTTAAAAACCTTGGCAAAATTTTTTCATAAATATTATTTAAAATTATGGGCATGGTTGAAAATGGCTTATGTTATGAATTGATTATTATTCATTTAAGTTGTAGTGTTTGTAATTTTGATTATCATTTTTTGGTGCAAGTGCCTCAGGATTTGTTATCTAGATAACAAATCTGCATTTAGTTTCTTGGATAACTGCATTTAGTTTCTTGGATATACAACTTGTATACTTGGGTATATAACTGGTTTATTAGTTGTATGTTGGAGGTTGTACCAAGTAGTTAACATTGCTCAAAAAATATTTTGGAATGCTTTATTGATTTTCTTGTATAGGAATTGTGAGCATTTGAGTAGATTTTCTTTAAACTTCTTTTAAAGTATTGCTTCCATATTTTTCTGTTTTGATTGTACTCTTCTTCTTCTTAATGTTCAAGCAGATCGAAAATTTTGAAAGAAATCTTGGCTCTAGCCCCAGCTGCTTCTGTTGGTTTACCTAATGAATGGGGTGGGTTTATTCCTCCTGTTTAGACTCTAGTCTTTTTTATTAGGGTCCTCAATTTCTTGTAAGAAAGTACTGCTTCTATCCCCATCTGGGTTGACTGTTACCATACATATCTCTGTATTTACAGTAGCTACATAAAATAGTTGTCCAATAGGTACTTGTCACGGGATGTAATCTCAAACTCACTGCTATGCAGAACCTTTAAAACCTTTGCCAAGAAGAATAATACGGGTGAATGATTAAAGGATATATAGTGTATCTATTTCTTTTTTAGTTTAAATTCTACCTCTGGTTTAAGCCTGAATCTTATATCTAGACCCATCATATTGACCTCTGGAACCAATGTTACTAATTGTTTTTGGCATGTGGCGTATATTTTGGGAAGTTATTGCAAATTATCGTGTGAAATTTATTAGAGGGTTTATTTTAACAATGGTATATCAGGGTCAGGGATAGTTGTATCTGATTTGATAACCTGGTTTATTTTTATTCTGTGAACATTGTGTTCTTCTTTTGAGGTAGCTGTTGGAAAGCTTGAAGCCAGATTTGATTTAATTCAAGCAAATAAAAGGGACCTACATTCTGTTTTCATATTAACTTTTTCTTAATTCTATCTTTCTTTTCCTTTGTTCTTCCCCATTCTCTGTTAGAAAATTTTTGTCTTACCTTACCATATTATCTGTCTATCTGTCTTTTGGAACAATGTGTGGGGATATAAATCAGTTATACAGTCCTTTGGATTTATGGTGCCTGAAGGGTATTTAATGTATCAAGCTTTATAAGATAGAGTAAGTCCATTTAGCCTTTCTCTCCCACTGATAGAACTTAACCTCTGAACAAAATGCTAAAAGAGGCTACTTTGTGGCTGGGGACAATAGCAGGTAGATGGGGGAGGAGAGCCAAAACATGAAGTGACCCAAGGGCTCAGAGTTGCCCATTTTTATTTCCTCTTTACTATCCCAGATTTGATCCAGACAAGGCTTCTTTGCAGAATTGTGCAGTAAGCAGTAAAACCTCTTAGAGAAACCTCATTATGTCTGGCTAGAAGAAGGGAAAAGGAGACCCTGTGAGTCAGAGAAAGTAGGGGGAATCCTTGTTTTTGGTTTTCATCCCCCACCCTTTTCTCTCTTGGCCCTGCCCTGAGGACAGCCCCAGATGTGGACTGCGGAATCCCTGTTATTTTTTGATTCCTCTTTTCTCTCCTGCTTTGTATGCCTCCAGTGACATCCTGTTCATGTAGAACATGATGGCAGCAGAGGCAGCTAAAACTCCAAGAAAAGCCCCATATTTCCTTCCAGAGGCCTGGAGAAAGGAGTCCCTGTGAGCTGGAGATATGGGGATAATCCCAGAAAGGAGAGCGAGAACTAGAGAAAGAGATCCTCTCATTCTGTGTATGACTGCTCACCACTGAGCTGTACATAAGTACACAGACTATAAGCAACATAACAAAAGCTTTGAAAACTGAACTGACATTGGAACTACAGCCCACAGAAAGTGAGGCAGAACTTTTGATCTAAACACAACCAGGTTAGTTGCCTGCAAAAACAGCAAAATCAGTCTACAGAGAACTTTAACAAGACCCAGAGTCTTGCAACATAATATTCAAAATATCCAGGATACAAGCCAAAAGTACTCAGCATACAAAGAACTAGAAAAAACTATCCAATATTTAAGGGAAAAGACAACAGATGCCACCTCCAAAGTGAACCAGATGTTGGACTTAAAGTCAGACAAAGACTTTAAAACAGCTATTATAACTGTGCACATGAGGTAAAGGTAAACCCTTTTGAAATGAATAGAAAGGTAGAACTTCTGAGCAGAGAATGGAAACTTTTAACAAAGAAAGCTAAATAAAGGTTTTAGAACTGAAAAATACAATATCTGAAATAAAAAAATGTACTGAATTGGCTCAATATTAGAATGGAAATGACAAAGAAAAGAGTCCACGAACTTGAAGATATATAAATAGAAATAATCCAGTCTGAAAAATAATGAGGAAAAGTATTAAGCAGTGAATGAAAAGTCAGGAACATATGGAACAGTAACAAAATAACTAGCGTGCATGTAATTAGAGTCCTAGAATGAAAAAAGAATAGAAAACATATTTCAGGAAGTAACGGACAGAAATTTCTCAAATTTGATGAAAGACATACTTTTTTAGAATTAAGAAATTTGGTTAATCCCAAATAGAATGAACTCAAAACTACACCTAGACATCTCTCTTTTTCTATGGTTATTTATTTATGAGAGAGAGAGAAAGTTCAAGTGGCGGAAGGCAGAGAGAGAGAATCCTAAGCAGGTTCTGCATGGTCAGCAGAGAGCCCATGTGGGACTTGAACCCATGAACTGCGAGATCATGACCTGAGCCAAAGTTGGACACTTAACTGACTGAGCCACCAGGCACCCTAGACACATCTTAATGAAACTGCTAAAACCCCTAAAGAATAATTGTTTTAACTATTCATGATCTTACTGTTGAATGAAATATTTATCTTTTTATTATGTATCTATTGTACTTGGCCACTCAAATAGACATTAGTATGCTTCCTGTTGTGCTTAACTGGGAAGAATAAGTAAGGAAGAAAACAGTATTTTTCCAAGCAATTATGAAGATAATTTTTTAAAGAACAACTTTTGCATGTTGTATTGAGTGAGGTATTAAAAGAAATATGTTAGCAATACATCTTTCTTCTAAACTTATTTAGAGTTAGCTTGATAGTTCATTGATTTAGTTGACCACTCTGGGTTGAAAAGGTTAGTATATGTTTATTTACATTTTAATCCAGGGAATGAGTTTTCAGGCCATTGAAACAGTTCCTAAAATTAAACATAGTTACTCAGTTATTCATCTGTAGGATGTTTAATCTATTTTTTGTGTTAGTAATGATTAATAGCCTTTATTCGGAATTTATGTTTGTTTGTTTTAACACATTAGGATTTACATATATATGATTGGTGGGGCTGGAGCATATAGATCATTTGCTTGTAATGCAGTCCTTCAGTGTCAACTGAATTTTTCTAACTGTGCAGAATCTGTTGCTTTAACAAAAATTGGATGCTTTGCATCAAACACGAATTTGAAATAGTTGTTTTTAATAAAAACACACTTAGTACTGATACTCAAGTCTTATGATATTTTACGGTTAAGCTTGATTCTTAAATTTTCTGTAAGTCCTTTCTTGACCAACATGCTTGCTTTCTACTTAGATTTTGTACATCTGTCGATCTGTCTATATGTCCATCTGTCTTTCTCATTGAATATACATTAATTAACCAAGAAAGTTAAATATAAATTTACCATATGAATCAGCAATTCCACTCTTAGGGACTTACCTAAGAAATGAAAACATACATCCATACAGAGTTGCACGTTAGTGTTCTCAATAGCATGATTTATAATAGCCTAAAGGTGGAAACAACCCAAATGCCCACCAACTAATAAATGGATTTAAAAATATGGCACATGCATGGTGCACCTGGGTGGCTCGGTCGGTTAAGCGTCCGACTTCGGCTCACGTCATGATCTCACAGTTAGTGAGCTTGAGCCCCATGTCAGGCTCAGTGCTGACAGCTCAGAGCCTGGAGCCTCCTTCGGATTCTGTGTCCCCCTCTCTCTCTGCCCCTCCCCTGTTCATGCTCTGTCTCTCTGTCTCTCAAAAATAAACATTTAAGGGGCGCCTGGGTGGCTCAGTCGGTTAAGCGTCTGACTTCGGCTCAGGTCATGATCTCACGGTCCGTGAGTTCGAGCCCCACGTTGGGCTCTGTGCTGACAGCTCAGAGCCTGGAGCTTGTTTCGGATTCTGTGTCTCCCTCTCTCTCTGCCCCTCCCCTGTTCATGCTCTGTCTCTCTCTGACTCAAAAATAAATAAACGTTAAAAAAAAAAATTAAAAAAAAAATAAACATTTAAAAAAATTAAAAAAAATAGAACCTATCCAAATAATAGAATATTATTCAATAATACAAAGGTACAAGCTCCTGATAGGTACTATGACTTGTGTGGACCCCAAAAATGTTAGGCTAAGTGAAAGAAACCAGGTAAAAGAGATCACATACTATATGATTTCATTTATTTGAAATGTCTAGAAAAGGCAAATCTATGAAGACATAAAATAGATTAGTGATTACCCAAGGTGGAGTGAGGAATTGGAATTAATAGTAAATGAATATGAGGGATCATTTGGGATGATGAAAATGCTCTAAAACTAATTTTGGTGGTGATTGCACAGCTTTGTAAATTTGCTAAAACGTCATTGGAAATTGTACAACTAAAGTAGGTGACTTTTACGATATGTAAAATGTGTCTCAATAAAGTCATTAAACAAGAAAAAAACCACCCAAGAGTATGTATGAGATAGTATTTATTATCTCACTGTTGGCATTATAGCCACATCAAGACTTACCTTAATGCTTGGCATTTTGATAGGTGCTAATGAAGGGTTAATTTAAATTTTAATTAGTTGAGCTTTCAAAATTAAACTGAGCCTAGTACCTAGGAAGATATCCCAGAAAGATGAGCCTCAAGCCAATAAGTAAACTAGGTGAAGTTTATATAGTTAAAGCTTTTTATTCATATCAGATAATGGATTAAATGTAGAAGTCATAAGTGTTCGGCTCGATGAATTATCAAATAATGAACATACCTTTTAAATACGACTGAGGTCTAGAAATAGAATATTAAGAATACCCTTGAATCCCTACTCTCACTCCCTCACAATCATTACCATTTTTCAGTTCTTCACATATGCTGATGGATAGTCAAAGCTAGTCATTCTACTGACTTCTAAATCCATAGATTAGTTTTGCCGGTGTTTAAACCTTGTAAAAATGGACTCATTAGATGTGTAATGTTCTTTATCTGGCTTCTTCTGTTTAACATTGTTTATGAGATTCATTTATGTTTTTTCTTGTCAGTATAGTTTATTATTGTATGTCATTCTATAATACAAATATACCACGGTTTATTATCTACATTACTGTTGATGGGCAGCTGGGTTGTTTCCATTTTTGGTATTACAAAGTATGGTACTAAAAATATTTTTCTACATGTCTGGTTAACTTAACCATTTTGATGGATATGTAATAATATCTGTTTGGGTTTTAATTTTATTCCCCTGCTGGCTTAAGCACATTTTCATGCCTTTATTGGCCGATATTCTCTTTTATGAAGTGTCTGTTTCAATCTCTTGTCTATTTTTTATATTAGGAGGGCTGTTTCTTAATGATTTGTAGCAGTTTTAAAGTTTTTGTTCTTTTTTAAAAAAATATATTCTGGTCATAAGCCATTTGTCTATTAATATGTATTTTAAGTATCTTTTTTCTGCTCTCTGGCTTGTCTTTTTGCTTTTATAATGGTGTCTTTTGATGTTCAGGACTTCTAATTTTAATGTAGGCTTTCCTTTGTGGTAAGTGCTTTTGTGTCTTTGTAAAGAAATTGTTGCTTATCCCAACATGAACAAAACCTCTTAGAAACTCTGTTGTTTTACATTTAATACTTAAATCTGGAGTTTATTTTTATGTGTGGTATATAGAAGGTACAGTTTTTTGTTTTTAATGGTCATTCAGTTTACCAAATATTACTTATTGAAAAGACTTTACTTCTATTTATAAAGTAAATAAGACTTGGGGATGTGATGTATGGCATAGAGAATATAGTCAATATTATGACAACTTTGTATGGTGATAGATGGTGCCTAGACCTATTGTGACCATTTTGTAATTTATAGAATTATCAAATCACTGTGTTGCGCACCTGAAACTAATACAATGTGGTTTGTCAATTATTTTTCAATAAAAGAAAGAAAAGGCTTTCCTTTTTTCACTGCTCTGTATTGTCCTAATCAAGTGTCCATATGTGAGTGGGTCTTATGAATTCTGTATACCATTCCATTGATCTGTTTATCCTTACACCAAGACTACACTGTCTTGATTACTGTTGCTTAAATTAAGTCTTGATATCAGATAAATTTTTCGATCTAATTCTTTTTCCATAAGGGTATGTTGGCTAATTTTGACCATGTGTATATCCATGTAATTTTTAGAATCATCTTGCCCATTTCTCAAAAAAAAAAAAAAAAAAGAAAAGAAAAAAAGAAAAAAAATACTGAGATTTTAATTGGAGTTTTATTGACTTTGTAAATCAATACAGAGAGACTTGACATCAGATTTTCTAATTTTTATGTGTCAGGAGTTTAGTTTATTCATTGAATTTAATTTTTCAAATTGATTCACAGGAAGTTGTTTCAATACCTCTTTATTTTTCTGATATCATAGACTCTGTTGTGATGAGCCCTTTTCCATTCCTGGTAGTAGTTACTTGAGGTTTCTTCGTTTTTCTTGATCAATATCACCAAGGATTCATCATTTTTTTTTAATTAAAAAAAATTTTTTTAAGTATATTTTCAGAGAGATAGAGACAACGTGAGTTGGGGAGGGGCAAAGAAAGAGGGAGAAAGAGAGAGAATCCCAAGCAGGCTCTGCACTGCCAGCACAGAGCTCCATATGGGGCTTGAAGTCATGAACCATGAGATCATGACCTGAGCCAAAATCAAGAGTCATACGCTTAACCCAAAAGAGCCACCCAAGCACCCCAGGGTTCATCATTTTTTAAATTAAAATATAATTAACATACAGCACTTTATTAGTTTCAGATGTACAGTGTAACTATTTCAACATTCCTGTATACTTCTCAGTGCTCATCAGAAGTATATTCTTAATCCCCTTTATTGTCAGTGTGGTTTTGATTTGCATTTCCCTGATGATGAGCAATGTTGAGTATTTGTTGGCCATCTGCCTGTCGTCTTTGGAAAATGTCTATTCAGGTGCTGTGCCCATTTTTAACTGGATTATTTGTGTTTTATTGTGTTGAGTTTTATAATTTATATATTCTGTATATTAACTCCTTATTGAATTTTCATTTGCAAATATCTTCTCCAATTCAGTAGGTTGCCTTTTTGTTTTGTTGATGGTTTCCTTCTCTGTGCAAAGCTTTTTATTTTAGTGTAGTTCCAATAGTTTGTTTTTGTTTCTCTTGCATGGGAAGACCTATTTAGAAACGGTTTCCACAGTTGATGTCAAAGGAATCACTTCTTATGTTTTCTTACCAGGAGTTTTATGGTTTCAGGTCTCACATTTAGGTCTTTAATCCATTTTGAATTTATTTTTGTAAATATACATAAAACATATGTATATTTATTGTGTATATGAAGTGGTCCAGTTTCAACACCATTTGTTGGAGACTGTCTTTCCCCCATTATATATCCGTGTCTCTTTGTCATAGATTAATTGACCATATAAGCGTGAGTTGATTTCTGGGCTCTCTATTCCAGGATTCATCAATTTTTAAAGTTTTTTGAAAATACTGACTTTGTTTTACTGACCTTTCTCTTGTTTATATTCTAATCATTAATTTTTGCTTCAAGTGATTTCTTCTTCTCTTTGCATTTGATTTGCTGGTCATTTTTAATGAGTTCTTGAGATGGGTGCTTACGTCATTGTTTTGTTTTTTTTTTTCTCTAATATATCCATTATGGCTATACATTTTTCTCTAAGCACAACTTTAACTGCATCCTGTAAGTTTCATCTAGTATTAATCATTATTATTCAATAAGGGATATTTTCTGATCTCCATCATAGTATCTTATGTGACCTATGGATTATTTAGAAGTTCATCTTGAAATTTCTAAGCATAAAGTGCGTTTTTTAAAAAAAATTATCTTTCTGTTATTATATTCTAGCATAATTTTTATTATGGTTCTTTGCTCAGGGAGCATATTCTGAACATTTTTAGTCCTTTAACATTTGTTGGGACTGCTCCATGGTTCAACATGTATAAGGACAACCTTTGTAAATGTGATAAATATATATTTAAAAATGTGTATATGTTCAGTTATTAGTAGAATTAGTGTCTGTTGATTAGGTCATATTACATTTTTTTACATTTGTTTTTTATTTTTGAGAGAGAGTGACAGCACAAGTGGGGGGCGAGGGGGGAAGAGAGCGAGGGAAACACAGAATCTGAAGCCGGCTCTGGGCTCTGCAGTGTCAGCACAGAGCCTGACGGGCTCAAATGCATGAATCGTGAAATCATGACTTGAGCTGAGGTTGGATGCTCAACCAACTGAGGCACCCAAGTGCCCTTGATTAGGTCATATTTTTAAATCTTGTACAGATTATCTGTTGTTTTCCTTATCTTTTTTATGTTGGTTCTCAGTTACTGAGAATTATGTGTTAAAATTTCTCCTTCATATTCATAAATCTTGAGGCTATATTATACATGCCTACAAATATGAATTATTCTCTTGAGCTTTTTGTCATTACAAGATGTTTGTCTTCTGCTGTAGTAAATGCTTTTGGTCTTAAAATCAAGTTTGTCCTATGTGATTATTTTGGTTAATGTTTGCCTGGTACATATTTTCTTCCTTTTCATACTATCAAACTTTCTATGTCCTCATGTTTTATATATGTTTCTTGAAAGCAACAATTCATTTTGTTTTGTTCTTCAGTCAGTTGTTGGTTTTTTTGTTTGTTTGTTTGTTTGTTTGTTTTAAGAGAGTGAGAGAGAGCGTAAGTGGGGGAGAGGGACTGAGGGAGAGAGAGAATCCACACTGGGTGTGGAGCCCACTTGATCCCATGTTGGGGTCATGGGACCTGAACCAAAATCAAGAGTCAGATGCTCAGCCGACTGAGCCACTCAGGTGCCCCTATCAGTTGGTTTTTAATTGTAGCACTAGCTCTTTATCTGTGATAAAGTTTCTCCTATTTTGAGTCAGATTTAGTAGTCATATACCTGGAATTTTGGACATAATCAGAGAACCATTTCCTACATCCACGTTATAGGTGAATTCATACATGTGCTCTTGTTGTACTTTTTAGAATTTTTAGAATTTTTTAAATTTTTATTTAAATACCAGTTAGTTGGGGCGCCTGGGTGGCTTGGTCGGTTAAGCGTCTGACTTCGGCTCAGGTCATGATCTCACGGTCTGTGAGTTCGAGCCCCATGTTGGGCTCTGTGCTGACAGCTCAGAGCCTGGAGCCTGTTTCAGATTCTGTGTCTCCCTCTCTCTCTGCCCCTCCCCTGTTCATGCTCTGTCTCTCTCTGTCTCAAAAATAAATAAACGTTAAAAAAAAAATTAAAAAAAAAATAAATACCAGTTAGTTAACATAGTGTTATATTAGTTTCAAGTGTACCATTTAGTGATTCAGCACATCCATACAACACCTGGTGCCCATCACAGCAAGTACACACCTTTTTTTTTTTTTTTTAAAGTTTATTTATTTATTTTGAGAGAGAGAGACTGGGGGAAAGGAGAGAGAAAAATAGACAGAATCCCAAGCTGGTGTAACACTGACAGTGTGGAGCCTGACACGAGGCTTGAATTAACTGTGAGATCGTGGTGTGTGAACAAAAATCAAGAGTTGTATGCTTAATCGATTGAGCCACCCAGGTGCCCCAACAAGTACACTCCTTAATTCTCATAACCTATTTCATCCATCCCTCCACCCATCTCCCCTCTGGTAACCATCAATTTGTTCTCTATAGTTAAGAGTCTGTTTCTTGGTTTGTCTGTGTCTCTCTTTTTTAACTTTGCTCATTTGTTTGTTTCTTAAATTCTATATATGAGTGAAATCATGGTATTTGTCTTTCTTTGATTTATTTTGCTTAGAATTATATTCTGTAGCTCCTTTCCTGTCATTGCAAATGGCAAGATTTCATTCTTTTTTTATGGCTGAATAATATTCCGGTGGTGTGTGTGTGTGTGTGTGTGTGTGTGTGTGTGTGTGTGTGTTATCTTCTTTATGTATTCATCAATCAGTGGACCCTTGGGTTGCTTCCATATCTAGGCTTTGTAAATAATGCTGCTATAGGGGTTTGCTAGTATTTTGTTGAGGAATTTTAGTTCCTTAGGGATATTGGTGTATCCTTTTTTTTTTAGTGGTGTCTTTATCTGGGTTTGGTAATTAGGGTAATGCTGGCCTCTTGAGTGAATTTGGAAGTTCTCCTTTGTTTTCTATATTTTTTGGAATAGTTTGACAAGAATAGGTATTAACTCTTTCTTAAATATTTGATGGAATTTGCCTGTGAAGCCATTTGGTCTTGGACTTTTGTTTTTTGGGAGTTTTTTGATTACGGATTTACTTTCTTTGCTGGTAATCAGTCTATTCAACTTTTCTGTTTCTGTTTTGGTAGTTTATATGTTTCCAGGAATTTAGCCATTTCTTCTGGGTTGTCCGATTTCTTGGTGTATAGTTTTTCACAATACTGTCTTCTTATTGTTTGTATTTCTGTGGTGTTAGTTTTTATTTTTTCTCTCTCATTTATAATTATATTTGAGTCCACTCTCTTTTTTTCTTGATAACTCTGGTTAGAGATTTATGAATTTTATTGATTTTTCCCCCCAAAGAACCAGCTCCTGGTTTCATTGATCTGTTATGTTGTTTTTTTAATTTCTATATCATCTGCTCTAATCTTTATTATTTCCTTTCCTCTGTTGCTTTTAGGTTTTTGTTGTTGTTGTTCTTTTTCTACCTCCTTGAGGTGTAAGATTAGTTTGTTTAAGACTTTTGTTTTTGCTTCTTGGCCTGTGTTGCTATAAACTTCCCTCTTAGAACCACTTTTGCTGTATCCCAAATGTTTTGCACCATTGTGTTTTCATTTTCACTTGTTTCCGTGTACTTTTTAATTTCTTCTTCCTCCTCTTCCTCTTCCTCCTCCTCCTCCCCTTGTTGTTGTTGTTCTTCTTCTTCCTCTTCTTCGTCTTGTCTGCTCCTCTTCCTCCTCTTCTCTGATTGACCCATTTATTGTTTAGTAGAATGTTGTTTAACTTCCATGTATTTGTAGTCTTTCCAGATTTTTTCTTGTCTTTGACTTCTAGTTTCATAGCTTTGTGGTCAGAAAAGATGCATGGCTGGGCACCTGTCTGGCTCAGTTGGTTGAGTGTCTGACTCTTGATTTCAGCTCAGATCATGATCCCACAGTTGTGGGATTGAGCCCCATATCAGGCTCTGCACTGAGCATGAATCCTACTTAAGATTCTCATTCTCTCTCCCCTTCTGCCCCTCTCCCTTCTCGTGCTCTCCCTCTCTCCTTCCTTCTGCCTCTCTCCCCTGCCATCTTTCTCTTCCTCTCCACCTCTCTCTCCAATAAATAAATAAATAAATAAATACATACATAAATAAATAGATAAATATATGACTTCGATCTTTTTGAATTTGTTGAGGCTGGTTTTATGGGCTAATTAGTGATCTATTCTGGAGAATGTTCCGTGTGCACGTAAAAAGAATGTGTATTCTATTGTTTAGGATGGAATGTTCTGAATATATATGTTAAATCCATTTGTTCCAGTGTGTCATATAAAGACATTGTTTCATTGTTGATTTTCTCTTTAGATCAATCTGTCCATTGATGTAAGTGGGGTGTTAAAGTCTCCTACTATTGTTGTATTATTATTGATTAGTTCCCTTATGTTTGTTGTTAACAGTTTATGTATTTGGGTGCTTCTGTGTTGGGTGCATAAATATTTACAGTTGCTATATATTTTTTGTTGGATTGTTCCCTTTATGATTATATAGTGTCCTTCTTTGTCTCTTGTTGCAATCTTTGTTTTTTTATTTGTGGTGTTTTTTGGGTTTTGGCTTTTGGTTTTTTTGTTTTGTTTTGTTTTTGGTTTTTTTTGGTGTTTTTTTTTTTGGTGTTTTTTTTTTTTTTTTTTTTTTTTTTAGCTATTTATTTATTTTGAGAGACACAGAGAGCATGAGCTGGGGAGGAGTAGAGAGAGAGGGAGAGAGAGTCCGAAGCGTGATTCTCATGATCCTTTCTTAATTTCTCACAGAAACCCACTCTATCAGCACAGAGCTTATATGGTCTTTGTTGTAAAGTTTATTTTGTGCCTTACAAGTATTGCTACTCCAGTTTTCTTTTGCATGATAGATGTCTCTCCATCCCTTCACTTTCAATTTGCTGGTATCTTTATGTCTTAAATGAGTCTCTTGTAGGCATAAGAGAGATGGGTCTTCTTTTTTTCTCCATTGTGTCATCCTGTGTCTTGATTGGAGCATTTCGTCCATTTGCATTTGAAGTATTATTGATAGACACATATTTTCATTTTATTAAGTGTTTTGTGGTTGTTTCTGAAGAGTTTTCTCTGTTCCTTTCTCTTCTTATTCTTTCACAGTTTCCTGATTTTCTTTAGTGATATATTTGGATTTATTTCTCTTTATTCTTCTCATGTTGTTATTATTTTTTGATACATTGTTACCATTAGGTTTGTTTGTAACCTTTTCTGCATATAGCAGTCTATATGAAGTCCACAGTCATTTAAGTTTGAACCCATTCTTTACTCCTCTCTTCCTCACTTTTCAGGTATATGTTGTTACATTTTATATACCTTGATTTTGTGAGTTCCTTTGACTGACTTTTTATCAAAATATTCATTTTTACTCCTTTTTTTTGTTTTTAACCTTTATAGTGTCTCTCCTATCCACTCAGAGTCTCCTTTACTATTTATTTCAGGCCTGGTTTAGCAGTCATGAACTCCTTTAGTTTTTGTCTGGGAAACTTTTTATCTTTCTATTCTGAATGATAGCCTTGCTGGACAGTATTCTTGGCTGCAGATTTTTCCCATTCAGCACCTTGAATATATCATGCTACTTCCTTCTGGTTTGCAAAGTTTCTGTCAAAAAATCTCCTGTTAGCCTTATGGGTTTTCCTTTTTAAGTTACTGTACCTTGTCTTGCTGCTTTAAATATTTTTTCTTTATCACTATATTTTGTGTTTTCTGTATTATTTGTGGAGTTTGTTCTGGCAGTGTTCAGATTGTTCTCCAGTTTATTTGGATGTGGATGATATCTAGCTATAAATGTAGGATGGGATGAACTCAGTGTCCTCCTATTTCACCATCTTCCCTCAAAATCTTCTGATTCTAATTTTTATCTTTACATGTGATTATTTGTTATCTGTATATACTCTTTGATAAAATTTCTTTTCATTTGGTTTTATTTTCCAAGGGAATTGTCTTTTTTTTTTTTCTGATGAGTTTTGAGGGTTTTGTTTTGTTTTTTTTTACTGTTGTGTTTGAAGAGTTCTTTATATAGTCTAGATGTTAGTCCTTTGTCAGATATATGGTATGCAAACATTTTCTTCTAATCTATAGTTTGTGTCTGCATTCTCTTGATGGGGTCTTTTACAGAGCAGACAAAAGTTTTAAATTTTCACAAAGTCCAATTTTTCAGTTTTTCCCTTAATGAATTGTGTTTTTTTATATCAAATCTGATAACTCTTTGCTGAGTACTAGATTCCAAAGCTTTTTTTCCAGTGTTTTCTTCTAGAAATGATACAATTTCATGTTGTACTTTTTTCAAAAAGGTTTATTTATTTTGAGAGACAGCATGCACACATGAGCCAGGGAGAGGGAGAGAGAGAATCCCAAGCAGGCTCCATGCCCAATGCAGAGCCCTGTGTGAGGCTTAATCTCATGACTGAGATCACGATCTGGGCCCAAATCAAGAGTCAGGCGCCCAACCAACTGAGCCAGCCACATGCCCCTCATGTTTTACTTTAAGTCTGTGATTTACTTTGAGTTAATCTTGTATAAGATACAAGGTTTTAGTCAAGGTTTATTTATATATTTTTACTTTTTGCCATAAGTATAGTTTTAAAAGCTCAGGTAACTGACGACGGGCTGAAGTTGACACTGGTTGAACTAGATGATCAGTAAACTCATGTGAGTCCTGAAAGCTTATGAAATGCTTTTCATAAACTGTATTGAGGAGCACTAGTTATTAATTAGGGCTTTAAGGATAAGGAATCAAAATGAATTTGATAAGTGTGGCATAGTAAGGATCCTTCTTGGAACTCCATATTATAGATTAGATTAGAGTAAGTATTCTGTGTATATGAGAGAAATTTCTGTCATCTGGGGTAAGCATCTGTGTTTGCAAGGGTGTGATGTCAGAATGGTCCTAGAGTTGAGAAATGCTGCAAATTATGGCTCTTTATGGACTGGGTTACTGTCTCAGTTCCTTGCAAAAAATTAGGAATAGATGCATTTGTTTTATTGAAAACTAATGATAAAAAGTTTTCACTTTATTGCAGTTTTCTTAATGCGTTTTCTGCAGTGTTATTATTATAGTTTGAAAGATACAATGCAATGAAAATTTGAACCAAAGTAGTGTATATTGTTATTATAATTTTTCTCTTAGCTATACATATGCCATTTTATTAAGAAGAGATGTCATTACTTTCTAATATTAAGATAATTTGGACACATGGAAAGGACAAATTAGATAACAAATATTTAAGTGAATTTATGAAGGAAAAATATTAAACATGCAATTTTCTTCATGTGTCAGTTGGCCATCTGGATGTCTTCTTTGGAGAAGTGTCTATTCATGTCTTCTGTGCATTTCTTCACTGGATTATTTGTTTTTTGGGTGTTGAGTTTCATAAGTTCTTCATAGATTTTGGATACTAACCCTTTATCTGATATGCTGTTTGCAAATATCTTCTCCTATTCCGTCAGTTGCCTTTTAGTTTTGCTGATTGTTTCTTTCTCTGTTCAGAAGCTATTTTGATGAGGTCCCAATAGTTCATTTTTGCTTTTTTTTCCCTTGCCTCCAGAGATGTGTTGAGTAAGAAGTTGCTGTGGCCAAGCTCAGAGAGGGTTTTGCCTGCTTTCTTCTTGAAGATTTTGATGGCTTCCTGTCTTACATTTAGGTTTTTCATCCATTTTGAGTTTATTTTTGTGTATGGTGTAAGAAAGTGGTCCAGGTTCATTTTTATGCACGTTGCTGTCCAGTTTTCCCAGCACCACTTGCTAAAGAGACTGTCTTTATTCCATTGGATATTGTTTCCTGCTTTGTCACAGATTAGTTGGCCATACATTTGTGGGTCCATTTCTGGGTTCTCCATTCTGTTCCATTGATCTGAATGTCTGTTTTTGTGCCATTAAATAATCATGCAAGATGAAATTAGAAGACAGGACAAAAAATCAGTAAAGTAATATATGAATTTATTTACTTACTCATTTTTAACAAATATTTTAGTCTCTTCTATGTGACTAGACACTTGGGATATGTCAGTTGATAAAAGAGATTGTCCTTTTAGAGCTTATGTTCTAGCGAGGTTAGTTCATAGACAATAAATATAAGTAAATTATATGAATTTTAGGTTTAATGAAATGGAAAAAAGGAAAAATAGAACTAGCTATGGGGAATTGGGTGTTGTGGAGGTTGGGGACAAGGTCAGATTACAGTATTTAACAGAGTGGCTGATATAGAGGTTAATGAAAAGTTGACATTTGGACAGAGATTTGAAGGAGGTGAGGGAGTCTGATATGTCCAGCAACATTGTGAAAACAGTGGGAAGAGCCATGGCAAATGGCATAAGGCAGGAATGTGTCTGGTGTGTTTCTGTCTTCTCAGTTTTATACATTAATCACAAATCATCTATGAAGTTCATAATGTCTAATATATTATGGACATTTAATGAACATAAACTGATTTTATAAATATCTTTTCTTAGGGTGATAGGGAATCCCCAACTGGATTTATATTGGCTTGTCACTATGACTAAGAGCATAAACTTTGTTTTAAATCCCTTCATAAGATATTTTTCTTGGTATTCTGGAGTCTGGCTTATTCAGGTACAAACGTGAGCACATAAGACAGTCTTAGGTTTCTTCAAACTCCCAGAGTTAATGTTGTAGGCTATGTGTTAGTGGAAAATACTTTGAGTGTTTGTGTGGAAACCTTTTTTACTTTAAGCTAATTTTTGTCCAGATACAGTACTTTGTGTTCACAGGAAAGAATGGTTCAAATTGTAATTAGAATTCTTTTTTTTTTCTGATTTAATATGTTTTGAATACTATTCCTTCCTTAAGAATAGGTATTTTAGGTTTTAGTTTTCATGAATAGCAGTTTTGTTTTTGTTTTTCTTAAAGTTCAAGTCCAGTTGTATTCTGTTTTTGCTTATGATTTGGGACCCTTATGAATATAAACTATGGCATGTTATACTGAGCTGTATAGTAATGCTATAAAGTGCATTTTTGACTAGTAGACTGTATAGTTCCACACTATTCTGATTTGATAGTTCCAGTGTCTAAGTTTTAAGTTTATTCTGTATTATTTTATTATTATTATTTGTTTTATTTTAATTCCAATGTAGTTAACATACAGTGTTATATTAGTTTCAGGTGTACCATATAGTGATTTAACAATTACCATACATCACCAGAGCTCATCGTGACAAGTGCACTCCTTAATCCCCATCACCTATTTCACCCAGCTCCCCACCTGCTTCCCCTCTGGTAACCATCAGTTTGTTCTCAATAGTTAGGAGTCTGTTTCTCTCTCTCTCTCTCTCTTCCTCTCTCTCTTTTTTCCTTTGCTTTTTTTTTTTTTAATTCCACATATGAATGAAATCATATGGTATTCGTCTTTCTCTGACTGACTTATTTCACTTAGGATTACACCCTGTAGCTCCATCCATGTTGTAAATGGCAAAATTTCATTTTTTTAAAAGTTTATTTATTTCTTTCGAGAGAGAGAGAGAAAGAGAGCGTGTGTGTGCCTGTGGGGGGAGGAGCAGAGAGAGAGGAGAGAGAAAGTCCCAAGCATGCTCCGCACAGTAGTGCAGAGCCTGCTGCAGGGCTTGATCTCACATACCATGATCTTACACAATCAAGAATAAACTAATACATACCTCAATTTTAAGGATTCATCTTGTACCTGAGTATACAATTCAGTGCAATACAATACACAATAATGCTGGGCATGGCTGACCCTGGTTTTCACTAATAAAATATGGTGAGTATTGAGATAAGTTTCATGCTGTAGGTGACTTGTTTTCTCTGATTGTTTTATTACCATTAATTGGCTTTGTCGTGCAACTTGTTCATAGTTTGGAAGAGCAGCAAAAAACAGAACTGGAAGACTTACTTGAAGGCATCAGAATGCCTTTAATGTTCATTTAAGTTTTATGTTTTATGTGTTTGTATTGAATGAAGTCTTGCAGCAAGTTACTGCAGACATTTTAAAAATAATATTTAAAATGTTTTTAGTAAATATCTTTAAACATTTCAATGTCTTAAGATTTTCCTCCAACTTTATAATCATAGAATTTGCTGTATAATTAAAGTATATTTAGATTTTTGTTCACTTTAGTTTTTATCTATAATGAATAAGGATAATGGAAATGAATTTTATTTATTTATTTATTTTTAAAGTTTATTTATTTTGAGAGAGAGAGAGAGAGAGAGAGAGAGCGCGCGCATGGTAGGGGCAGAGAGAGAGGGGAGAAGTGAATTCCAAGCAGGCTCTGCTCAGTCAGTGCAGAGCCCGACGTGGGGCTTGAACTCACAAACTGTGAGATCACGACCTGAGCCGAAATCAAGAGTCGGACCCTTAACCGACTGAGCCACCCAGGCGCCTCAGGAAATGAATTTTAATGGAACATTTTAATTTAAAAAACCTAATTATTTTGGGGCAAAGTGATCTGTATTTTTCCTCTGTTTTAGTTTTGAATATGAAGCACTCATTATTAATGTTAATTCTAGAACACAAAGTTATCAGAGTTTGATTTTATAATCAAATTTGTTATTAAAAATTTTTTGTTGGTGCAAGGACTCCGTAACTTTTAACCATTTTCATATACAAATATAAATTTTGCAAATTAGGAAGTGTGTTAGGTTGATATTTTATTGCTAAAAATAGGATGTTGATATAAAAATTCATGTATGGTAATTTAAATTTACTCATAAGGACCTTATTATTTAAAAAAAATTTTGAAGTTTACATGTCTTTAATACGTAAGTGGAATGGTCCATTATTTAGCTAGGTGAAGAAACATTAAAATGTTTTAGATTCACTTAGTTGATAAGCAAGCATTTTGCTCCTCTCTAATTCTTCTGCACACATACAAACAGTGCAGGAATTTGCTTTATTTTTCTATTTTATTTTGGAAAATTTTATTTTCCTTCACAAACATTACTCTATTAAGGACTTCCTAACACATTTGCCTTTGAAAAAAATAACATTTTTATAGTATTTAAAAAATAATGATAAATATAGCCTACTAATGAAATTATTGGCTGGGTAAACATATTAATTTTTAAAATTATGTATTCTACTTATATATTTAAAGTGATGATTTTAGTGCTAATAAGAACTAACAAGTGTAATCTCATACTTATTATGGGCATCCATAAAAAGCTTCATGCAAAAGTCATGAGGTTTAAAATATAATGCTGGTAGCTCCCAGCTGCTAAAGAATTTTCATTTACCAATTTTATTATTTTACTCCTTTGTAATTTAAATGCCTTTATTTAAAAAGTTTAACTTAAGGATATTGTAAAGTATATAGTATTTTAAGATTAGATGGTATCCAGAACATACAGTCCAATGAGTTAGTCCAATGTAATTGGAGGAATTATTAAATGACACTGACCTCATTTCCTTTAGAACAATGAAAATTAATAGTTTCACATTTTATTAGGCTGATATTCCAGATGTAGTGTACATTTAATTAAGTGTAGTTTCCTTTTAGTTATGGTATGTGTATCTGTTTTTTGTCGCAAATTCTTTCTAGTTTTACAGTTTTCCACATGTTTTCTTTCACCATTTATGATTTTTTTCAAAGCAGAGCTATAAGGACTTAAATCACTTTAGCATGCAGCAAAACAGTTCCCATTCAAACAATAAACGCCATTTTAAAAAGCCTTTAGATCTTCTGTCACTTCATAAATATAAATGTATAAAAACGTTATGCAGTTGTAGTGCCCACCTGCTAATTAAATGCAGATTTTCTCAAACTTGCTTAAAATCTGTCTGTTTGTTTCAACTCTGTCTCTGTTCAGAATACATATGGCCCTTGTGAAACTAATTATGCTTATGGAACAGCTGTTAAATTTAGTGCAACTAATTTTATCCAATATTTTACATTTTAATTGATTACCTGTGAAGAAATTAGCAAATTAACACTTATTGTACAGTAACTGAATGGTCTTTTATGGTTACTTTCAGATTTAACAAGTGAACCAGGCAGTGATGGAATAAAGACATTACTAAGATTTTTAGATAGGAAAGTTATTGGTGGACCTTGATTATCTGGTGTGAAAATTTAGGAAGACTGATGAGTGATGCCAAGCATCTGTGTGTTCTGTATCTTAAACATGAGAAGCAGATTGGAAAGTAATAGCTTTTTCTTAGAATTTTGGTAACATATGGGCTTATCTGGATCTAAGAAGTCTTTGAAGATCTTTGAACTTGACTAAATGACTTAACCTTTGGCATAGTGGGTGGGTTATATGCTTTTTTAGTGGGGGGAGGCACTGGCATTCCGCAATTCTCTTTTGCTTTTTTTCCTCTTCCCAACTGTATGTTTTAATATCTTCTCTTAAAAATCAAGGCACTAGTGATGATGATTGGGAATTTTTGAAGATTGACATGATGAGAATTCCAAGATACTTAGTTGAATGGATCTACCTGTAATAAGGTGGATTTAAATCTTTTGGTAATGTTTTGGAAATGAGTTTTTGCATAGATATTTATTTTCTGTTTTATAGAGTTTTTTTTTGAAAATGATACTGCAATCAGATATTACTGGCAGTGTGTTGTAGTTGAAAGGATGTGGAGAAGCCTGGGTTCAAATTTCAGCTCTATCACACATTGGCTGTGTGAACTCTGAAAAGTTCAGAGTTCAGTTTTGTCAAAGCAAAAAAACAAGCCAAATCAACCCAACTGACCAAAACCAAAACAAAACACCCAAAAACCCCAACCCTGCCTCCACCCAAAGCAGGAAAAAATCCAAAAGGAGAGGACGATAACAAGTATATGTTTAAATACTGTGTAGAATTAAAAGTTAAAAGAGATTAATATAGCCAGCATGCTTCTTAGCACATAGAAGATACTTAGTAATAATAAGGACAGATTTTATGTCCTGTAACATTGCTAAATAAGAGGTGTAATAAGCAAGTATATCATTACACATATTTTAGAGCATTAGCTATCATGGTAAATGAGAGATTGTTATCGATTTTTATTTACTAGGTTTGAAGTCCGATAAGTCAGTTGTAAAACTTGATGTGAGTTATAGGGCCAGGTAAATGTATCTGGAATTTTGATAAGAAACATTTCAGTTGGGGCACTATAAATAGGGAATTACTGTGTCAGGAATACACAAGCAATCCCTGTTTCCAATCATTTGATCTACCACAGCTAGAGGCTTGATCCTCAGCCCCTGGTGAGGACAGTTGATCTTGGTTCTGCAGTTTAGAATAATTGGCAACTGTACTGATCTAGATAGATTTTTCTAAGGCAGATGTAGGGTCCATTAGTGACCAAAGCTGAAGAATATTAACCCACTAACTTTATCTTAGTTAAAACTCAGAACGTGTGTGTTTTTTCCAAAGAAATAGCATTATTGTTGGTGTGTGTATTTGAAATAGTCTTTTGGTATAAGGTATCAGGTACTTTGTGTTAATAGGTTTATGTGAATTGGATTGAAAAACCGTAGTGATTTGTATGGTGAGTTTTGAATAACAGACTTATAAATGAAATGTCAAGTAATTTTTTTTTTTAGCCTTTGATTGGAAATTTTTAAGCATCCATTGAAACGGAAGTATAGAACACCCTCATGTAGCCATGATCTAACTTCATTAGGTGGTATTTTGCCAATATCAAGGCTTGCGTTTTAAGCTTCAGAATGGGTCTAGAGTACCTTTATGGGTTATTTGGTTCTTTTATCAATACTTGACTCTTTACAATGCCTTATGTACAAAGTGTCTTCACTCTGGCTGGTGGAACATGATTTCTCCCCCTGTAGGGTATTCAGGATTTCTGTTGCTTTCCAGTGTTCTTTTCCCCAGTCCTGTGGAATTTCACCTCATATATCTATAGGTTAGAACTTGTCAGAAGATCTAGGGGAGCCCATGGCAGATTTCTGGATCCCTCTCTCTCTGTCCAACTTCCTTCTCTGACTCCTCCTCCTTCTTTTTTAAGAGAGAGAGAGAGCGAGAGAGGGGCAGAGAGACAGGGACAGAGAGAATCTTAAGAAGACTAGCATGGAACCTGATAGTTGTGAGATGGAGACCATGACATGAGTTGAAATCAAGAGTCAGATGCTTAATCCACTGAACCACCTAGGCACCCCATCCAACTTCCTTCTGATGCCTTGGAAATTCTAACCACCTTGGCCTCCTTGAAGATCTATCTCTGTCTCCTTAAGTCAACAAGTCTATGGAAGCTCTGTTTGGGTTCCCTCTCCTTGCTCTGTGGCATGGAAACTTCCTCAAGGCAGTAAGTTGGGGACAGTCCTAGGTTTCCCTTCCTTGTTTGCCTTTTCTTGGGTATTCACAGTTTTGTGCTGCCTTATTGTTCAATGTCTGAAATAGTTGTTTAATACACTTTGTCTGCTTTTTTAGTTGTTTATGATGACATGGCTATTCTCATAGCCTTTAACGTCCCTGTGTGTGAAAGGTCATTTAACTATAATATTATTTTATTTGTGATTTTTCTATTTTTTTTGGTTGTTTCCACTGAGAGTTTATCAACTTTATTAGTCTTTTCAAAAAATCAACTATCTTTGGCTCATTCATATTTGCTTTTATTTCTGTTACTTTACCTTCTTTGAGTATAATTTTGTGGTTTTTTCCCCCTCTTTGAGATGGCTGCTTAGATTATTTATTTTACCTTTTATTATTTTCTGATATGTGTTTTTAATGCTGTACATTTTCATCTTTACTGTGCTTTAGCTATAGTATTTTTGATATGTCAAATTTTAGTTTTTATTCGGTTCAAATATTTAAAAAATATCTATTGTGGTTTCATCTTTCCCATGGGTAGCATAGAAAAAATTACTTAATTTCCAAACATTTGTAGGTTTTTCTAGTTTTTTGTTTCTTTCTTGCTTAATTTCACTGTAGTCAGTATAATCTGAATGCCTTTCATTTTCTAATTTTTATTTAATTTTAATTTATTATTTTTTTATTTTAGAGAGAATGAACACTAGCAGGGGAGAAGGGCAGAGGGAGAGAATCTTAAGCAGGCTCCATGTTCAGCACGGAGCCCACTGTGGGGCTTGATTCCACAAACATGAGGTCATGACCTGAGCTGAAATCAAGAGTTGGATGCTCACCTGACTGAGCCACCCAAGTGCCCCAGTTTTTTTTTAAGATTTTATTTTTAAGTAATGTCTGTACCTAATGTGGAGCTTGAATTTATGAGCCTGAGATCAAGAGTAGCATGTTTTACCAACTAAGCCTGCCAGGTCCCCCTGAACACCTTTCATTTTTGAAATGTGTTGAGATTAGATTTATGGCACATCATAAGGTTTATTTTAGGAAATACTACAGATGTACATGGTAAGAATGAATATTACACAGTTTTGGAATGCAGTTAAATAGGTGAATTTAACTACCATTTGTTTTAATCTTTTATATCTTCCCTTTTCTTTTTTCCCTTTTAGCATCTCAATTTATCAGTTATTGGCAGAACTCAGAGACAAATCCTGATTGTAGATATGCAAGTTCAGAATTGTTTTATATTCTTTTTGGAGTGACCTCATCATCATGAGTTGTCTCTATTTCTACCAATATTTTTTACTTTGAAGTCTATTGATATTGATATAATCTTACCATTTTTTTCTTATTAGTGCTTGTGTGATATTTTTCCCAAACTTTTACTTTCTAACTGTCTTTGTTTTATATTTAATATAGTCACTTTGAAAGGTGTCTATAATTTGCTGTTTTCAGTCTGAGAATCTTTCTTTCAGTTGTATTATTTAGTCTATTTATGTTTATTGATTACTGTTATATTTGGATTTAAATCTCTCTTCTTCTTTGTTTTATTTGTTCCAGTCCATTTTCTCCCCCCCCCCCTTTTTTTCTTACCTTCTTTGGTTTAATTTTATTGCAATTTCTTCTCTCTTAGCTTGTTAGCTTACATTCTTCTAATTTATTTTGAGTGTGCTTAACCTAGAAATTGTAGCATGTTCTTGACTTACTAGATTTAACATAAATTAGTACTTTTATCACTTATTTTCTATAGCTTTATACTTGAAGGATAATTTGACGAGATGTAACATTGTGAACACACTTTTTCCCCCTTGAGTTCCTTAAGGAAAATTAAAGCCATTGTTTTGCTATTTATCTTGCATTTGAGAAGATTGATGCCCATGTTGCTTTATTTTGTTGTTAGTGACTTGATCAGGGTATTCTTTTTTCTTTATTGTTAATATGTAGTACTGCATCAGGATATATCTCAAGAGTTGACTGTGGTTTATCCATATCCCCAGATACACAGTGGACCCTTTCTACATATAGATTCTTTTAGTTCCAAAAGTGTTCTTGGATTATATTGTAATGTTAGTTCTGTCCCTTTTTTTTTTTTTTCTTTTCTGTAGCCTCAGTTAAGTTGGATGTTCATTGTCTACCCCTTATTTCTCTTACTTTTTCTGACTGTTTTTGCTACTTTTATATCTTTTAACTTTTTTTTCCTTGAATCTTTATCACTAACACCGTGTCTCTTATTCTATGCTGTATTTAATGTTGGAGTATTATGTTATAGTCTCCTCTGCTTCAAGGGTATTTTTATGGGGTATATCTGCTTCACCTGAAAAATTTAATTCTAACTTTGTTTTTTTTTTTTAAGTTTATTTATTATTTGAGAAAGAGAGAGAGAGAGAAAACACGAGTGGGGAAGGGGCAGAGCGAGAGAATCCCAAGCAGGCTCTGCATTATCAGTGTGGAATCCAATGCGGGACTTGATCTCATGAACCATGAGATCAAGACCTCAGCCAAAATCATTAAGAATTGGTTGTTTAACTGAGCCACTAAGGTACCCCACTTTGTTTCTTTTTTTATACAGTTGACTCTTGGGATGCCAATCCCCCACTCAGTCAGAAATCCACTTACAATTGTTGACTCCCTAGAAATTTAATCAGAAGCCTTACTGATAACCTAAACAACTGATTAACACATATTTTATATGTTATACGTATTATGTTTTATATTCATGTGATAAAGTAAGCTAAAGAAAAGAGTTATTAAGAAAGTCATAAGGAAGGGAAAATACATTTACAATACTGTAATGCATTTATTGAAAAAAATCTGCATATAAGTGGATCCACGCAGTTAAAACCCATGTTGTTCGAGGTTCAACTGCAGTTGCTTTGTATGGATGTCAGATTCTTTTTGTTGTGGTTCATGATAAGGCGGAGAATTTTCCTGGATCCGCAGTAATAGGCAATTCTGTGAATACACTGAAGGTTTTAGGTGACTTATAAGGTTTCTTGAGTGGCACTGTACGTTATTAATACAGGGAGATGGAAGTTTCTCTAATGAATGGGGAACTTTATGAGAAAAGCTAAGCTTATTTTCAGATCCTTTGATGTTTTATGGAACCCTGAGCTTCAGCATTTTGTTTTCTAGTTGTTTTCCACCACCAAGCCACCAGTGGACACTTCCCTTTTCATAATATATTTCTTTCCTAGAGTGTGCATCCTTTAAAAAAATTCCGCTGGTTGTTAGGTTTTAGTTGGATTTCAGTTGGGGTTGAAAGTAGATGTCCATGTTCAAAACGTCATCTTGACATGGAATTCGTGTAAATTTATTCACTGTATAATTTTAAAATTTAATTTTAAGTACAGTTTTACTTTATGGTAAATATAGTCTTTATTTATAGAACTCTACTTAAGAGACTACTTGAAGTATTGTAGTTATTTTTTTTGAAAGATAAAATATTAGGATATTTGTTTTGATTACATGTGTTTAGAACTTATTAGCCAATTAAGAAACTTGACGAATTGGTTTTTGAGGGCAGTAATTCATTTTATGTAGGGATGTTATGGTGATTGTTCCTATTCTGTAGATATTGAAAGCATTTATCTGGTATAATAGGACATCTTGCTGTCCATTTATTGCTTATATATTGTGTGTTCTAGAATGCCACATTTTTTATCAAATGTTTCTTTGCTTATAATATATCTCCATTTTAGTTATGGTGCTCTAGAGACTTCTAGAGTGATTTATCAGAAGGGTATTTATTTAAGGAATGAAGGACAAATAACATCTTAAATTTTAGTGTAGTTTCTTCAACTTTTTGTTTCTCTGGTCAGGGTAGGAAATCTCTTTACTGTGATCTGTTACTTTCTTCTTGACGGAGATCCTTTAAATACATAGTTAAAGTTACTTAATAAAGTAAATGGGGTTGTTCATATGTCTGGGATGTGCATTTTACTCAAAATTATGTAAAGTAATTCTCATGACAGCTAAGAAGTCAGCTTAATTCACTTTGAGTCTTTGTTTGATTTTGTGGTTCTTTTTTTAACAGCTTTTAATACTGTTATTTTGCTATTTTTTGGACTTACTGTCTTTTCTCCATGTATTCTCTCCAGAGTCATATTTTGCTTCTTGTAGCCTATAAAACTTGTAGCCTATAAAATCAAGAGGCCTACAATATGAGAATTAACATAACAAACATTAAGACAGGGAGAGAAAGATCTAGTAGTTTATATTGTACACTGTGATATTTTAAAACTTACTATTTTCTTTAGACTTGGCATCATGGATGGCTTAATTTATAGTTCTGCTATTGCTGTCATAGTTCTTTGAGCCACATCAGTAATATTTATAGGACAGTATTCCAAAATGGCATGGGTTGCATGTATTGACATATGGTGAATAATGAGCAAGATGTTTTGGACAATGACAGGCATAGGTTTTCTACAGTGGGATTTTGTGTTAGGGAAAACCATGGGATGATTTGGAGATAATTGTGTTTATTTTATGAATTGGGTACATTGGGAGGAATGGAGATTGGGAAAGTAGGTGCTATGGGGAGGGTGGGCAGATAGTAATTGATATGGAAGGCTTCTAATTGTGGTATCTAGCTTTGCTGTGATGGTGATAGAGTGATCATACTTTCTGGTCTCTCTGGGACAGTACCAACTTAGACATGTTGTCTTAATGTTATACTGCCTGTCTTGACTATTAAAAATCACCCTTTTATCCTTCAAAAGTTTGTATGATAGGTGATATGGTTTTTCTATTAATAGCAAATCTGTGAGGATCGTGTATTTGGCTGCTGTGGGTTTTCTGTGAAGATATGGGTTATTGGCCAAGATGGTTATTCTTTACCTTCCTTTATAAAAGAAATATATTGAAACTTGATTAATCCTTATTCCAGCTTTAAGATTTTATTTTATTTTTTTAACATTTATTTATTTTTGAGAGAGAGAAAGAGACATAGTGTGAGCCGGCGGGGGGGGGGGGGGGGGTGCGCACAGAGAGAGGGAGACACAGAATCCAAAGCAGGCTCCAGGCTCTGAACTGTCAGCACAGAGCCAGACGCGGGGCTCAAACCCACGAACTGTGGATCATGACCTGAGCTGAAGTCGGACGCTTAACCGACTGAGCCACCCAGGTGCCCCAGCCAGCTTTAAGATTTTAAAGATCTGTCAAAATCAGAATGCTGCTCTTTAGTGGTTTAGCTTTAGTATGAGGGAAGCAAACTTAATATGCTTCTGATTCAGATTTTACTCCTTCATTCAGATGAGCACATCCCTCAGTTACGTCTTTCTAATTGCCTGCCTGGTCTCACATCACTTGTCTGCGATCTCACAATTCAGTTAGGTAACCCTGAAAGTAGTTATTATCCCCCTTTTGTAGATAAGGAAACAGATGCCCTCAGAGGAAATAACTTGTTCGAGGACACTACTATGTAAGGAATCCTTTATTTTTTAACTTAATACTTATAGAAGTTTGAATATCTTAATGACAGATACATCTGTTTTTATAAGATACAGTGAAAAAACATGATTTCACCCAAATATACCTCATTTGTAATCTGTGAATGGTTGCACATTTTTGTCAAGTTGTGTATTCTGACAAAAGGGCAAACCGGTCAGAAATGAGCTTATATTAAAGATTCATTTAAAAAGAGAACTCTTAGTTTTGTTGTTAGAGTTTAAACTAATGTTAACTCACTTATTTTTGTTGCTCCACATTTTCATTAGTTGAGTGAAAAGTAATTGCAAGAATCATATTTTGTTCCTGAAAGATGTAGAACCAAATTAAAATAATATACTCTATGTGTGTATACACGGAATGTATATGTATAGTGATTGAGGCTGTCACAAAAAAGGCCCCCCTCCATTTTTATTATCATAACTTTCTTTTAATAGAAAACTTTTAATTATATATGATTATTGTTCAAAATCTTAGAAGAATATGTTAAAATTTGTATATATTCACATATAATAGAAGATTTAATTAGAAATGAATAAACTAACTTTTGTGGGGGAAATAAATTATGAGGATAAATTAAAACATGTTGAAGGGCACTTGTATGGCTCATTTGGTTAAGTGTCCCGCCTTGGCTCAGGTCACCATCTCACACTTGATGAGTTAGAGGCCTGCATTGGGCTCCGTGCTGACTGTGCGAAGCCTGCCTGTGATCTTGGAATTCTCTTTGTCTCTCCCTCTTTCTCCCTCTGTCTCTACCCATCCCCTGAAGGTGCATATCCTCTCTCTCTCTCAAAATATAAATAAACTTAAAAAAAAATTTTTTATGTGGAAAAAAGCCATGTCAAAATTAAGAGAGGGAGTAATTAAACTTAAAGAGATAGAAATTTTATTTTTGTAAATTAGTATAATAACCCATGTTGACATCCCTAGCAATAAATATTGTAACTTCTCAAAATCACATATTAAAAAAAGTTTGTGACCGTATTCGGATAATACTGCTTTTCATTCAGTGAGTAAACCAATTAGGGATGAAAGAGGTAAGACATTACCACTACTGAAATCCATGTTAATTGTCTTCAAGACTTACATATGTCCTAAATTCTCAGGACTAATTTATGCAGTCTCTCTATCATCCACATTATTTGGAGGAAATAATTTGTGTTTGCTGTCTTCTCTTTCCCCCTAGTCAGTCTAGCTAGGGATTTACCAAATATATTGACATTCTCAGAGAACCAGATTTTGGCTATTTTTCTTTATCGCTTCCTATTCTATTGATTTTTCCTCATTATTTAATGTTTCCTTCCTTCTACCTACTTTGAACTTACTTTCCTCTTCTTTTTCTAGCTTCTTAAGATGAAACCTTAGGTATTTGATTTTAGACCTTTCTTCTTTTCTAATATAAGCGCTTAAAGCTGTAAGTTTCCCTCTAAATATTGCTTTAACTTATCTTACAAATTCTCCTATGTTGTATTTTCATTGTCATTCAGTTAAAAATATTTTCTAATTTTTCTTGTGATTTGTTACTTGATCAGTGAATTATTTAGAAGAGTATTCAATGTCTATTTTTTTCTAGATGTTTTATTGTTATTAAACTCCAGATCTGTTGTGGTTGGATAAACATATTTTGTATGGTTTCTATTTATGAATTGATCCTATAATCATGAAGTATCCTTTTCTTTTCTTTTTTTGGTGATACTTTTAGTTTCTCAAGTTTATCTGATATTAACATATTCATTTCAGCTTTTCTGTGCTTACTGTTTGCATGATAAAATAAAACCTTGGTTTGTGTCCATAATTCTGGAAACATACTTGTAATCCAAAGCACTTGTATAGCAAAGCGAAGTTCCCCGTAAGAAAAAGGAAACAGATGATTTGTTCCACAACCCACAAATATTCGTATAAAACTGATTATAATACTGTAATATAATACAAAATAAAGAGAAAATACAAAATATAAAGAAAAATAAACAAATTAACCTGCATTTACTTTTGAAAATCTTCATGGCTGGTATGAAGGAGATGAGAGAGGAGGGTTATTGTGTAGGACGGCTTTCACTATCACTAACGGAATCACTGCTATATATTGGCTCAATGGAACCTTTTCTTTTCATGGAGCTTTAACAAGAAACCTATCCAGTGACACTTGCTTTTTCCTCCTTTTGAGGATTTCGCGGAAATGTGATGTTGTATTGTTGTTAAACAGATTCATTACTCGCACTGCTACAGCCTTATTCAGGTCATGCTTTTCTACAAAATTTTGTACTGTTTCCCACATTTTACACATCACTTTAATCTCGTTTGAAGTGAGGGATTCCTCCACCTTCTCCTCCTCCTCTGCAGACAAGATGCAGACGTGCACTTCTTAGAAAATCTTGCAATTTCGGCCACTCGCGTACCTCTTTTGTACTTCTTGATGTGTTTCTTCCTTACTTCCACTATAATCATCTTCTCCTTCAATGCATTCAACCTTTCTTTTTACCCTTTCTGCATGGGGGCCATTGTATACGCTGGCACAGATGTTGACTACAGTACAGTAAACTCTTGTCACATACTGTATTTAATGTAACTGGCAATAAGGCAGCAGAGGAAAGGGTCTGTATCTGCAGGCAGCCTGACCTAGAATGTAGTAAAGCCTTCCTAAGCTTACTCTTGTACAGAAAAGCAAAGGACTGTCCATAGGTGCTTTGAAGTGACAAAAAATACCCTAGTGCCAGTTGTGGGCACGTTCCAATGTTCTGAAAGATCGCTGATTTCTGCCAAACACTGTGGCCTGAGACCAAGCATCTGAGCATGGGAGACGATCACACACAACCCTGCAGAGAGAGAGAGAGAGAGAGAGAACCACCATTGGCTCAGTTGTGATCACGTGACTTTGGGTGTCACGTACTACTTGTATTGCAAGACATTGCTTGTTTATCAAGTTAAAATTTATTAGAAATGTTTGCTTATCTTGTGGAACACTCACAGAACAACATTTGCAATCCAAGGTTTTACTCTATATCTGTTTTTAGCCATTTACTTTGAACCTGTATCTGTATATTTAAAGTAAACATCTTGTAGACAGCATGTAGTTGTGTGATGCTTTATGATTCATTTGGACAATCTCTTTTTATTTAAAGTATTTATTAGTATTTAAGGTATTTATTGATATATTTGGTATATATATTTGATATTGATATATTTGATATATTAAGTCTACTATCTGATATATCTCTATTTTATGTATTTTATATGTATGTTTTTATGTATTTTATGTATTTTATATTCATTTAATATATATTTATTTTATGTTTGCCCCTCTGATTTTTGTTTCTTTGTACTTCTTTTCCAGCCTCCTTTTAGATTAATGAATATTTTTAAGAATTCTTGTTTAGGGACACCTGGGGGGTTGGTCAGTTAAGTGTTGGACTCCATATCGGCACTCAGGTTGTGATCTCCTGGTTGTGATCCCAGGGTCATGAGATTGAGTCCCATGTTGGGTCCATGCTGATTGTGGAGCCTGCTTGAGATTCTTTCTTTCTGGCTCTCTCTGCCCTTTCTCTGCTCTCAAAATAAGTAAATAAGCATTTTAAAAATATGAATTCTTATTTAGCTCATATTTTGGCTTTTTAGCTGTACATATTTACATTTCTTCTTTTATTTCTTTAAGTGATTGTTCTAAGGATTATATAGATGCCCTTACCATTTCAGTGTACTTAGAGTTAGTATTTCACCATTCATGCAAAATGTAGAAACCTCAGGTTTCCATTTACCTGCTGCATAGTTTTTTTTATAGAGATGATATATATTCTATCTACTTTCATTATAAACTCTACAGTGAAACATTGTATATTTTTATTTTAAGCACATATATGTATTTTAAATAAAGGAAGTGGTTTTTTATATTTCCCATATATTTACCATTTCCAATGGTCTTCATTCCTTCCTAAAGATCCCAGGTTTTCATCTGTCATCACTCTTTTCATCCCAAAGAACTTATTTTAGAACTTACTGTAGTACAGATCTACTGTTGATGATTACGGTTTATTCTTCCCGTTACCTCAAAAATGTCTGTATTTTACTTTTAGTTTTTGAGGCATGTTGTTGCTAAATATGAAATTCTGGTTTGAATGTTGTTTTCTTTCACTATGTTAACTAAGAACTTTGTTCTACTGTCTTCTGGTCTCCACTGTATCTGATGAGAAGCCAGCAGTAATGACTATCATGGCTCTCCTTCCTGTATGTAATGTGTCAGTTTTTTTTCTGAATACTTTCAAGATTTCTCTTTACTTTTGGTTTTCATTGGTTTCATCAATAGTCATGATATCTATGTTTATCTTGGGGTTCACTAAACTTCTAGGATCTGATAACTTGTTTTTCACTAAACTTGGGGATATTATAGCCACCACAAAAATAAATTGTTCTTTATTTTATTATTTTCTCTCCTTCTGTATTTAACTGTGTTAGACATTTGGATATTGTCATGGAGATCCTGGAGGATCTGTTTTTCTTATTGACGGTCTTTTTTTTTTTTTTTTTTCTTCCCTCTTAGTTCTTTAGTTTGGGTAGTTTTGATTGATTTATTTCCAAGTATACAGATTCTTTCCTCTGTTATTACTAATTAGTAGACTTTAATCTTATTCAGCATAATTTAAATTTCAGATATTATATTTTTTAGTTATAGAATTTTAGTTATAGAATTACTATTTTTTTCATTTTCTAGTTTTCCTGCTGAGATTTCTGTATTTATTGCAAGCATAGTTATGCTTTTTTAAAATCCTTGTGCTGTTGCTAACATTTGGCTCATCTCAGGGTTAATCTCTATTGACTATCTTTTCTCTTCAGATTGGATCACATTTTTCATGCTTTGTTATATTATCTAATAATTTTATCCTGGACATGGTGAATGTCATATTTTGAAAAGTCTGGATTCTGCTATATTCTTCAAAAAATATTGATTTTTTGTTTACTTGTTTGTTTTAGCACGAAATTTAGTTGAATTAAAATTGCAAAAATCCTGTCTCTCTGGGGGCATTTGAAATTTTTAGTTCTTTTACCCTTAGCTATTTGGAGTTGTTCCCTCATTTGCAAAATGTAGGGTTTAGCCCAAGATTTGAGTAGAGTATATACATCTAGAATTTGTGGCTCCCTCCTCTCAGTCTTTCAGGATTCCCCTTTCATTTTCCTTTTGCGATGGTTGCCCTGAGTCTTTCTATTGGTTTTTCTGGCTGGAAATCCTAAAGTTTTCTGTTGGAGTTTTAGCTGCCCTACGTGGGCACCCCCCATCAACCCTCAGTTCTCAGTTTTTAAGAGTCTCTTATGTTTTGGCTCCCTCCCTCTCTAACCTTTTTTTTTTCCCCCTTCCCCTCCCCCGTGGTCTTCTGTTAAGTTTCTCAGGATCCACATAAGAGTGAAAACATATGGTATCTGTCTTTCTCTGTATGACTTATTTCACTTAGCATAACACTCTCCAGTTTCATCCACGTTGCTACAAAAGGCCATATTTCATGCTTTCTCATTGCCAAGCAGTATTCCATTGTATATATAAACCACAATTTCTTTATCCATTTGTCAGTTGATGGACATTTAGGCTCTTTCCATAATTTGGCTATTGTTGAAAGTGCTGCTATAAACATTGGGGTCCAATGCCCCTATGCATCAGCACTCCTGTATCCCTTGGGTAAATTCCTAGCAGTGCTACTGCTGGGTCTACTTTACAGGGTAGGTCTACTTTTAATTTTTTTGAGGAACCTCCACACTGTTTTCCAGAGCGGCTGCACCAGTTTGCATTCCCACCAACAGTGCAAGAGGGTTCCCGTTTCTCCACATCCTCGCCAGCATCTATCTATAGTCTCCTGATTTGTTCATTTTAGCCACTCTGACTGGTGTGAGGTTTTGATTTGTATTTCCCTGATGAGGAGTGACATTGAGCATCTTTTCATGTGCCTGTTGGTCATCTGGATGTCTTCTTTAGAGAAGTGTCTATTCATGTCTTCCACCCATTTCTTCACTGGATTATTTGTTTTTTGGGTGTAGAGTTTGGTGAGTTCTTTATAGATTTTGGATACTAGCCCTTTGTCCAATATGTCATTTGCAAATATCTTTTCCCATTCTGTTGTTTGCCTTTTAGTTTTGTTGATTGTTTCCTTTGCAGTGCAGAAGCTTTTTATCTTCACGAGGTCCCAATAGTTCATTTTTGCTTTTAATTCCCTTGCCTTTGGGGATGTGTCAAGTAAGAATTTGCTGTGGCTGAGGTCAGAGAGGTTTTTTCCTGCATTTCTCCTCTAGGGTTTTGATGGTTTCCTGTCTCACATTCAGATCCTTTATCCATTTTGAGTTTATTTTTGTGAATGATGTAAGAAAGTGGTCTAGTTTCATTCTTTTTTTTTTTTTTAATGTTTATTTATTTTTGAGACAGAGAGAGACAGAGCATGAGCGGGGGAGGGTCAGAGAGAGAGGGAGACACAGAATCTGAAACAGACTCCAGGCTCTGAGATATCAGCATAGAGCCCGACGTGGGGCTCGAACTCACGGACTGTGAGATTATGACCTGAGCCGAAGTCAGACACTTAACCGACTGAGCCACCCAGGCGCCCCTAGTTTCATTCTTCTGCATGTTGCTGTCCAGTTCTCCCAGCACCATTTGTTAAAGAGACTCTTTTTTCCATTGGATATTCTTTCCTGCTTTGTCAAAGATTAGTTGGCCATACTTTCATGGGTCCAATTCTGGAGTCTCTATTCCATTGGTCTATGTGTCTGTTTTTGTGCCAATACCATGCTGTCTTGATGATTACAGCTTTGTAGTAGAGGCTAAAGTCTGGGATTGTGATGCCTCCCGCTTTGGTCTTCTTCAATATTACTTTGGCTATTCGGGGTCTTTTGTGGTTCCATACAAATTTTAGGATTGCTTGTGCTAGCTTCGAGAAGAATGCTGGTGCAATTTTGATTGGGATTGCACTGAATGTGTAGATTGCTTTGGTAGTACTGATATTTTAATAATATTTATTCTTCCAATCCATGAGCACAGAATGTTTTTCCATTTCTTTGTATCTTCTTCAGTTTCCTTCATAAGCTTTCTATAGTTTTCAGCATACAGCTCTTTTACATCTTTGGTTAGGTTTATTCCTAGGTATTTTATGATTCTTGGTGCAGTTGTGAATGGGATCAGTTTCTTTATTTGTCTTTCTGTTGCTTCATTGTCAGTGTATAAGAATGCAACTGATTTCTGTACATTGATTTTGTATCCTGCGACTTTGCTGAATTCATGTATCAGTTCTAGCAGACTTTCGGTGGAGTCTTTCGGGTTTTTTATGTATAATATCACCTCATCTGCAAAAAGTCAAAGCTTAACTTCGTTTTTGCCAATTTTGATACCTTTGATTTCCTTTTGTTGTCGATTGCTGATGCTAGCACTTCGAACACTATGTTAAACAACAGCAGTGAGAGAGAATCCTAAGCAGGCTCAGTGCTATCAGCATGGGACTCCATCCCACGAGCTATGAAATTGTGTCCTGAGCCAAAATCAAGAATCAGATGCTTTAACCTGCTTAACCAACCAAACCACCCAGACACCCCTCCCTCATGTCATTTTAATTGAGTGTACTTATTCATAAAGAATCCTATACAGATGCTTACTTCACATAGTTAGTTACTAAATCCATAGCTAAAACTAAATCCTTTTCTTTCAGATAGTTTTAAAGAGTATTTGTATGTATAATACAAAATATAATCTAAATGAATGTAATAAACTCTACTTATTATAGGTCTAGGTCAAGACCTCGTCCACGTTCTCATAGTCGAAGCAGTGAAAGGTCCACTCACCGAAGAACCCGTAGTCGGTCTCGGGATAGAGAAAGACGTAAAGGCAGAGATAAGGAGAAAAGAGAAAAAGAGAAGGATAAATGCAAGGACAAGGAATTACACAACATCAAACGTGGGTAAGTTGAAGTAAATCTTAAGCAGTGATGAGTCAGTGATTCCATGGCAATATTCAAACTGAATTTTCATTCTCTGAGGTTTTTCTTAGAAGGATAAAATAGAAGAATACTGTAGATAAAGAAGAAAGGATAAAATCAAAATGGTTATCTCAGATTTTTACTGTTCTTCCTTTGTATTCCTTTTTTCATTTAATACTTACATAACAAGATTTAGAAGCACAAAATAAATGGCACTATCAAAGCTTAGTATGTCAATAAAGGAAAATTTACATAATTCTTTAGGAGAGTTCTATATTCAGTTTCCTTATCATGAATATGAATTTAAAATTTAAAGACTAGCTTATGATTAAAAATGTCTATTAATTTATTGTAAAGCTGTTAGGAGAAAAGGGTAAAGGTAAAACAAAGGGAAAGAACCATGTTAGTAACCATGTTACTATTGGTTAGGCCTCTTTCAATGTAGAATGGGACTTGGTCACTGTTAAGGTGTGTGTTTATTAGAATGAGTGTATGTGTGTGAGGCCCAGAATTTATTTTTTCCAGAGTTGGTATTAACCAGTTATTCTAGCTTTGTACATTTGGAGGTTGGAATCCATTCATAACTATGTATTAGATGTTAAAATGAAAGAAAATCTTGGTTGATAGTATAAATTATAGCTTCTTATTTGTTTTATTCAAAACTGACATTGGGGTCTTTTATTTTATGAAGCAGAACATCTTGGAATTTATCCCCCTTTGTGAGTCTTTCTACGCCCCATGTATATTCACTGTGATACTTGAGTACAAAAATGTTTTTCTTTATGGATCAGTTTTCAGTGTTAAAGAACTTATCAGGGTCTTGAATGTAGTTCCTTGAGATCTTGATTCTGTGAGGAATTAAATTTATTAAAGAATGTGGAACTCATCTCATCCTTTTTCACAGTTGTCTGTTAATTTCTTATTTTCAGATTTAGTGATATTATTTAAACCTGCCAGATTCCTTGAAATGATAAATTTGTGGTGGATTTTGGAAGAGGATAACATTATTATGTGACTTTCTTTTTCCTGATCACCTCACAACCATGAATGCACATAGACCAGTTGTGCTCCTGCAAAATTCTAACTTCTGTCTTTTTCTAGTTTTAAGGGTTGTTGAATATTATAGGAGAGGAGATAGGGTTGGATACCTGGCCATAAGGCTAGGGAGGCTATGTTAGCTCAAGTGGTAGATTGGAATTAAGATCAGAGAGGATGTGGGAGAAATCTGTTGGTAAAAGGAGAAAGTCAGAAGGAAGATAGATGTGGAGGACACAGAATAGGTTTCTAAGACTGGAAGATACTGACTGAGGATGAATAAATCATGTCAGTCAAGGAACTGCTTTGCTCCTTGTTCTTTTTTTGTTTTCCTTTTGGTTTACACTTTAGATAGTACATGGCTATGAGAAGACTGAATATGATTTTTACTACTCATTAAATTTTTGCTTTCCACCTCACCAGAATAATTATACAGTTGTACAAAATTGAAATTACATAAAGCATTATTTTGGGGATGTTAAAGGTAAGAAAATTGAGTTCATGGATAAAAAAGGGAGGTTGGGTGGTTTCAGGAAAGATTCTCATATGGTTAACATCAATCTTGAAGGTCTGGGTCAGCTAGCTTTACAGGTTAGACTCAGTGTTCATTATGTTCAAAGGACTGAATTCTGGATGATAGATCTACAAGGTAATAATGTTGTATTCATCATTATTTTTTAAATCTCAACAAAGGTAATGAGCAAGGTCAAATCAAGAGGTGTCAGGGTGCCTGGGTGGCTCAGTCAGTTAAGCATCCAACTGCAGCTCAGGTCATGATCTCGCGGTTCATGAGTTTGAGTCCCGCATCAAGCTCTGCACTGGATTCTCTCTCTGCCCTTCCCCCTTGCGCTCTCTCAGAGCGCAAGCGCAAACATAAATAAATAAATGTTAAATGTTAAATGTTTAAAAAAAAAAAAAAACACAATAGGTGTCAGTTGAAGGGCTCTGGGAACTGATGTTAAAAAGCTGTGCGTAGCTTGATTCAGTAATTTCCATGGTTTTAGTGGACCATAATATAGAGTGGTGTTATATCGGGATATTTTCTCTCCTGGTCAGTGTTGAGGACACCAAATTCTTACCTTTTGGTATAATCTAAAATCAGAATTTTTTTAGGTCAGTGTACACATTTAATATGGTAGTGTTTATATATGTACAGATATACCTGCTTCGCTTCAGAAATAATTTATCTTTCTTTTTTTTACATGTTTATTTCCTAAACCTGATTTTTTAAGCCATTCAGGGCAGTGAATGTATCTTACCTCTTTTTTATCTTTTAGAGTACCTAATGTACATGTTACTTGTTAATAAATATTGATTGGCTTTTGATATATACACTCATTAATTTGTTTGCTTGTTCAGGCAACAATATTTACATGCCTTCTATTTGTCAAGTAGTATGTTGGTAATAGGAACATAATAGTAGGCCAGTCCTACTTGGAGAGTTCATGCAGATGGCAGAATAAGCATAGATAGAAGGGAAGATGTATAAGTAATTACAGTGAAATCAGATGGATGTTTCACTAGGAAGTTATGGAAACATTGTATGAGTTAGGATGCTTTCGGTCATAGTAACAAAACCTAACCAACAGTAGCTTAAACCAAGGACAGCATATTTTTTGTAAAGGGCTAGATGGCAAATAACTTAGGCTTCTTAGGCCATATGTCTCTTTTGCAACTACTGAAGCGTGTCCTTTTAACACGAAGGCAGCCCATAGATAATGTTAAATGAATGATATGGCTGTATTGCAATAAAAGTTGGCTTACAAAAATGGGCAACTGGCTATATTTGGCCCACAGGTTGTAGTTTGTCAGCATCTAGCTTAAACCATGAGCACATACCTTGCTAATATAACAAAGAGTTTAGAGGTAAGCAGATCTGGGCTGTTTTACCCTTCCAAAAGGCCAGTCTCAGCATCTTGGCTTTCATCCTCAGTCTTGAGGATGAACATTGCAACATTGTGGTTGCAAGATATTTCCATGAACAATAAGCTGGTTGATCCAGACTAGTTAGCATATGAGGGAAGATCTCTCAGAAGAAGTGGTGTTTATACACCAGAGATGTATACACTCATCTCAGAGATGAGAAAGAATGTATGTGCAAAATGAACTTCCTGTGAAAGACAGGCAAGCAGGGGGGGTATGGCATGTTTGAGGAACTAAAGTCTAATGAGGCTTGGTTTAGAGTTGAAGAGGAATAATGGTGAGAGATGATTATTGGAGTACCTTATAAGTTATGTTAAGTTTGGAGTTAATTATTTTTTTTAATTTTTTTAATGTCTATTTATTTTTGAGAGAGAGAGAGAGAGAAAGCACAAGTGGGGGAGGGACAGAAAGAGGGGGACAGAGGATCCAAAGCGAGCTCTGTGCTGACAGTAATGAGCCTGATGTGGGGCTCAAACTCATGAACTGCGAGACCATGACCCAAGCCAAAGTCAGACACTCAACTGACTGAACCACCCAGGCGCCCCAAGTCTGAAGTTAATTCTAAAGGCAATGAGAAGCCAATGAAGTTGCAAGTAGGGTAATGATACGATCAGGTCTATCTGAGGTATGAACAAAAGGTTTTATCCACAGTGGACATAATAAGTGTCTAACATTAAAACAATTTTTTTTAACATTTATTTATTTCTTTTGAGAGAGAGAGAGAACATGAGTGGGGGAAGGGTAGAGAGAGACAGAGACACAGAATCTGAAGCAGGGTTCGGGCTCTGAGCTGTCAGCCCAATGGGGGCTCGAACCCACAAACCATGAGATCACGACCTGAGCCAAAGTCGGTTGCTTAACCGACTGAAGCACCCAGGCTCCCTTGAGTCTCTATCATTTTAAATATATTTTCTAAGTATCAGGAATTTTGCTAAGCAATTGACATGCGTTAGTTATCTTACTTAGTTTTCAGTAATAACCTCATGAAATAGGTACTTTTATTATCCTTCATATAGATGAAAACTTGTGATCACAGAACTAGTAAATGACAGAGTTAGGCTTCTAATTCAAGTTTACTGACAACAGCAACTTGCCTCTTCAGAGTACATTGTCTTCACTTCTTGGTAATCCATAATCACTGATGATGAGAATATAATGAGATTAAGTAATTAATGCTATAGCTTAAACTGCCCTAGAAAATACCTAAAGAGAACTGAAAGAATTTTCTGTGCCTTATTTTTCTCTGATCAGGTCAGAAATCTGTCATTAGTAAAAGATCGATTCCTTCTTTTCTCCCTCCCTCTCTCTTACTTATTTTCCCACAATAGAACATTTCGTCTGTTTATTTGAATTACATTTAATTATATTTAATAAACACGCAAAATTTCTAGCCCTTAATTAAATTTATTTCTGTGATTATTTTGTTACCTGTCTCTTGCCAAATGATTTCACACACGCTCATGCGCGCGCGCACACACACACACACACACACACACACACACACACACACAAAACCTAGGTGGAGAGAAAGGAAAAAAATTCACAAACCATATAATTAGGACTTCTATATTAGTTCGTTGTGGTTGTGCAACCAGTGACACATATTTAGAGTATACTAAATAACCTAGCTGCTTCTTCACATAAGAGAAAATAACAACTTGCATACTTCTGCTTCTTTATGCATAACAATCTTTGTTTTTATCAATCCAGTTTGAAAATATCAGTTATATGAAAATCGATACAACATAGAGCATATGCTTATAGAGTACAAAGTAAGAAGAGTAAGAACAATAATGGTAAAGGATTTTATGATTTTATAATTTTTTAAATTGGGAAAAATAAAAGTAGGAGAGAAAGGAATGCTCAAGAAGGAATTAATGAGCCTAATAATAAGGAAGAGGTCTTTTATTAAACTTTTGAAGAAAAAGATACTGAATTAGATAATTCTAAAAAAAATTTTGTAAATATAGCAGTGAATTAAGTATAGTTCTTGGAATTCCTAGGACATTTGAATGACTATATCTTATACCGTTGTAAATGGACCTATTCATTTTATTAATCTACTGAATAAGGAAGGCTGAATAAAAGCTAGGAGGGTATCAGGGACCCTCCTTATTATTTCTAAAATAATAAGACTAATTATTATTATTCTAATAATTATATTAGAAGGGACTAAAAGGTGTTTTTCCTTATAATATTATGTGAAAGACTAATTTAAGAAAGACACCAACTGAGCCTTGTCTTAGATTTTTTCGAAAAGGTTTAATGATGTTAATTTTTAATGTTTTACATTTATAAAATTCAGTTTTTAAGAATATTTTATCTTTAAACATTGATATAGCTTTTTCTTATTATTATTAGCTTTTGTCCCAAATTTTTAAAACTTAAAATATTTATCATATCATTAGATGTTTGTATTTACTTTATGGAGACATGTCTTTGCAATATGAAAACAAATTTTATTGATAATAGTTACTGAGTTGAAATTGGACACTTAACATTATTTTGTTAAGCACACTATTACTGCGAGTCAAAAATCAGAAATACGAAACTTAGTATGGCATATCATAATTACAGCTTGATCTGATGATTGTGAACATCGTACACCCCATCTGAGTCTTCTGTGGATTCATATTGTGCGTCCTTTAGCAACATTTTGATCAAACTCCATAAAGTATAGTTGGCTTTTATAGACTTCTGTGAAAAATTTGTTGTGAATAAATATGTCACTACCACCAGTGACATTCTCCTATATATTTTAAATCCTAATGCTATCCTTAAGAGTAGGATTTGGATGGATTGGATTTAAGTCTATTTTTCATCAGGATTTATTGCCTGGTAAAGTGCTTTCTTAATTTGAGTAATCTAGGATTCATCAGTAACCTGATTAGGTATTCCTGAATGTATTCTCCTTTACGATGTGATACCATGAAAGGTTTCCTCTTATTGCCTTTTCTGTGGATGGATGAATGGATGGTCTCAGAAATGTGCCCATCAAAACTTCTGGAATATTTTGCTCCAACATTTGAGTTTATACTTTTTTTCTTTTCTTTCTTTATATAATTTTCTGAAGCTTTGTGCTTTTAAAGAGAGGTAAGTATTTCCTGATCCAAGCATACAAAGCCATACCTGAACAACTGAAACGTTCTTTTTGGTGGGTAATAGAAGGGGAATATGTTTAAATAGAATTTCTTATATTGAAGAGTGACTCCCACTAAATCAATTGTCTTTAAATCTCTCTGAAAATAGATTAGAAGCCACTGGGACAGCAGTGAAATCAGGCTTCAAATATAGCTTGTATGTTACCTATTTATAAAATCTTTCATTAAAAAGTTTACTGTGCAATTTACATTGCTTGTATTGAAACTATTTCTGGTATGTCTTTTTTTTTTTTTTTTTTTTTTTTTAAATTTTTTTTTTTTCAACGTTTTTTATTTATTTTTGGGACAGAGAGAGACAGAGCATGAATGGGGGAGGGTCAGAGAGAGAGGGAGACACAGAATCGGAAACAGGCTCCAGGCTCCGAGCCATCAGCCCAGAGCCTGACGCGGGGCTCGAACTCACGGACCGCGAGATCGTGACCTGGCTGAAGTCGGACGCTTAACCGACTGCGCCACCCAGGCGCCCCTCTGGTATGTCTTTATAGACTAGAAGTACAGAAAGCATACCAACAGAAGCAACATATACTTTTTGTTCATAGAAATTACTGTCTTTGAACACGTATTCTGAATTACACACACACACACACACACACACACACACACACACACACCCCATACATTTAAAAGAATGGTAAGGTATTTAGATTCTGGGAAAGTTAAATTAGCTTGCAGAAATAATAATTTTTACTCATTTTAAATCATTTATATTTTTTTCCTTCTAGAACAAGGTATTTTGAGCCTTAATTTATTCTTCTGTAAAATGGGGATAACAATATTTAAAAAGCTAGAAGTATTGCAAACAGTGTATCTAAGAAATCTAGTATTACATAATAATCACACTTTATAGATATACGTTGGTTATGGCTTTGACCTGGCAATGTTCCAGAGTCTTCAGTTGTAGAGTTTCATGTACTAAGTTTCTGTTGATGAGATTTTTCCTACCTAGTGCTTGGCAGAAGATGTTGGAAGTGATTTGGGAATGCTGGACTCTGAGTTTTGACAGCAGTTACATACTCTTAGAGGCTGTCATATTTTTCCTTACCTCTTATTTCTTTATGCAGCAGGAAGTCATTTATGCTAATTTACCCCTATTTGCATATAGGTTATAGAGTTCTGTGGTGCAGAGCGTGCTTAGAACTCCTTTTAAGTGTCTGTTTGGATCAAAGCAGGGCTGTGTGATAGCTGTTGTCTGACACCAAGCTGTGTGGTGTTGTTTTCATTAAACATTTATCACACTTCGAATGTGACAGCAGGCAACTTTGTGCCAGTATAACATGTTTTCATGCAAAATTTATTGAAAAAGACGAGACTTTGTAAAGAGATCTTGTTGCCTTTCACCAGTGGCGAAGGGTAAATGTTTGGTTCGAAAGAAGCGTATACCTTTAACACATGTCATTGTAACATGCAAAGGAAGCTTCGTACTGTCAATTTTGTTAAGCAAGTAAACAAGTACATTTTTATATAAATGTGTGCACTGGATTTTTCTTCCCTTTTAAATTAAATTTTTTACAATTTCCTTGTGAACTGAATGAATACCTTAACAGTGTCCCTTTATGTTGTTGGGTGTTTTTTACAGCAATAAAACTTACCACCCAATTTCTATTGTGTAGGTTTGCCACTAGGTATTAGTTTTGTTCAACAGAAACAATCTGTAATTTTTTCAAAAAGACGAGGTCAAGAAAGGGAATCTAACATAACAAAAAGAATAATCAGCAAAAGCAGGAGGCAAGGGTTTTAGAAGTTCTCCCCCAAGTCACCACCTTTCTCTTATTCATTATATCAGTACATTTTAATTATCCCAGAGTTTGCCCAATGGGATTCGACTTGAATTATGCCTGATAGAGCATTAAATGGCATGAATTGTAGGTTCATTCTTTCTTTTTGTGATTGCCTAGCTGTGAAAAGCCTTGGAATGAGAGAAGGTATTTTTATTTTTATTTTCCTTTTTCATTCCACGGGAGACTCCGGAATCACAGTTATGCGAAGAAGTGAGAGACTGAAAGTAGCCTCATGCTGGACTTTTTAGTATGTTTCAGCACACAAGCTATAAAAAATTTGGTGAGATCCTTATAAGAGGTATTAGAAAAATTTGTGTTAGCATAAATATTCAAGAATAAAAGGAGGAAAGTAGTGAGTTGGAACTTTGCCTTTGGAACCATACAGAATCCATGCCAACTTCAAATTCTGACTCTGTGCTTTGGAGGTATTAAAGAATAATTTTTTAAAAAGGTAAAATCATGACTTATAAAAATATTTGTAAACATATGCCGGAGGTATTCTGCAACTCATTAATTAATGAGGGAACCATAAAAACGTTACATTAGTTTCAAGGAGAATCCAGAGAGCAGACACATATTTATGCCACCAGGAATATGGGACACAAAATTGTTTCATAGAGTCAAAACTGGCTTTTTCCATATGCTGGGTGGGGGTGCCTGTGTTGATCAGTCGGTTGAGCATCCAGCTCTTGATTTCAGCTCAGATCACGATCTCATCATTCATGAGTTTGAGCCCTAGGTCGAGCCCTACATAGAGCCCTGTGGTGACAGTGCCGTGCTGATAGTGCAGAGCCTGCTTGGGATTCTCTCTCTCTGCCCTTCACCCTCTCATGTGCACACATGCTCGCCCTCTCTTTCTTTCTCTCTCTCTCTCTCTCTCTCTCTCTCTCTCTCTCTCTCTCTCTCAAAATAAATAAACCTAAAAAAAAAATCTTCAAAATCTTCACATGCAGGATGGAAATCAGTCATGACTCCACTGGACACAATTTATTTGCATATCTCTGGAAAATAATCATTTGCATTGCTATCAATTACCTGTAATTTCTGAAATTTAAAAATAGACAAAGAAGGGGCGCCTGGGTGGCTCTGGGTGACCAACTTCAGCTCAGGTCATGATCTCACGGTTCATGAGTTTGAGTCCTGCGTTGGGCCCTGTGCTGACAGCTTGGAGCCTGGGGCCTGCCTCAGATTCTGTGTCTCCTTCTCTCTGCTCCTTCCCCACTCATGTTCTGTCTCTCTCTGTGTCTCAAAAATAAATAAACATTAAAAAAAATAAAAATAAATAAAATAAATAAATAAAAATAGACAAAGAAAAGCAGAAAGGCGGAGATAACTCAGAAAGGCACCCTGGACAAGATACCAAGTAATTTTTAACCATCTCAAGTCATTTAAAGTTTTTTCCCTGACGAGGCAAGTTATTCCCTTTAAGCCTTAAATTTATTCTTCCGTAAAATGAGGATTATGATCATGAAAAGCTGTAAATATTAGAAGCAGTGGGTGTTAAGAAGGCTGGTACTATAGAGTAGGATCTCAATAAATGGTATGTTTTATTAACCACACAAACTTACTTATTGATACTTATGATTACTGGTTTCTCAGTTACCACTTTTTTCTTACTTATATGTCTTTTGAAAGGCTATTTTCTCAGCCTTTCTCTTTTTTCCTCTTTTTTTCCCCTCCATGTCTTTTGCCAGTTCCATTCAATTTTTTTGGGCTCACTTCAGATGTCAGTTCCTTCATGAAGTATTCTCTGCTTCTCATGAGGGGCAGAATAGCCCTGCAGTTAGCACTCATAGTCTATACCTAATCTGAATAAAGAGCTTTTAATTTTGTAATTAAAAGTTTTGTAAATTGCCAGATTGTATGTATCTTTGTCTATCTTATTCAACACTGTATTTACTTGGATCATAGTAAGTATGGAAATATTTGTAGAGATGGTTTTAGATGTTGTTTCTAGGTAGTAAATCTAGCTTTTAAACATAAAAATGATAAAATTTAATTTTTGATATCATAAAAATAAGAAAATACTCCATGCCTGGTTTAATCGTGCGTGTGTGCCCATACATATATACATCACCTCCATTAAAGTCTTCAGACAACATTTCTTACCAAGTGTACATAACTTCCATTATCTTTTTCTGTACTTTAAATGTTATCAGTCATATTATGGTTAATAACATTTAGCATCAGTTGCTTAAAAAACTGAATGTCACTTCTAGAATTTATATTTTGAATACTGATTAAAATTCCATTTCTCATTGATGACTCTTCATGACTCATCTAATTTATTTCAGGATCTTAGTTGGTATCATCTACCCTGTTGATTTGGTACATGGTTATAGGGCAAATGACTAGACTTAAGTATATAATTCCATAGAGATCTTTTACTGAAGGCTTTGGTATTTGCCTTCAGTTTGGCTATGTATGGCTTTGTAAGCTAAAAAATCTGCACTATTGTTAGAGAAATGCAGAGGGAATAAACTTGGAGTTTTATCCAAATCTTTTCTTCCTAAAAACAAGCAGTTCTCCTAAAAGCTGTGCTGTTGATTGTAAGTACTCATTGTAGTTCTAATTTATACCTCATTGTAAAGCACCTTGAATATCCCAGATATGAATGATAGTAATCCAAATAGAAGCAATCTGTTCAATATGTATATTTTTTAAATCTAGTTTATTCAGTTCTCTAGAAGAAAGCCTTTTCTTCCCAGTCTAGTGAGCATTGGAGTGGCATCTCCAAAATAGAACAGATTGGTAGAAGTCATAATATATGCTTGACATATTAGATAAGTATTGGTCAGCAGAGGTTTAACTTTCTTTGGTTAAACAGCAAAGATTGGGAAATAGATAGGTGCATGATGATTTATTTTTATATCCTAATGTGATATTTTAGGACAATTTTTAAAAGGCTGGCTTAACTGTTTTTAATATCCTAGTAAGTGGAGTATGTATAGTTAGATGATAGGAATAACATATGTCTTTTTGGATGATGTAGTTATGGGGTGCCCTTTTCCACTAAAGCAGAGTAAGTTGTAATACATTCCATTCACGTAAGTGTTGTTAACATGGCTTAGATTTCAAGACATTGAAGGTATATACCAAAATAAAAACTCCAGATGGTGTCATTGGGGTTAATGTTTTCATTTAGTGCTAAGGATATTGCCCTTGGTTTTTGAGATTGCATATAACTACAGAAAGATTGGAATGAATCTCAGAGATTGGACCTTGTGGGTATAAACACAAAGCACTTTTTAAATGCTGTTACTATGTGATGATCACTAACACAGCAAGTGCAGTTAGGGAAATATAACAATGAAGGCTGCTGTTTTAATTCTTTCTGAATTGTTGTAGGAGATTTTGAAATTGCAGCCTTTAGCCCCTGTGGATATCCCAGCCTGTGGCAGGCCACCTGGAAGTAGATCATGAAGTCAGTTTGGTTGTAATGTTGGAGTCTTAGCTTTTTCTTGAGAAAGATAAAGGAGGTCATTCTACATTAGAAAAAGAAACTGTTAGATGTTGAATTTTGAGAAGTAATGTGTATTTGGAATAAGGCCGAGTTACAACTTATATTGTGACTACTTAGAAGTTAAATCCATTCAACCAAAAGAATGAAAGATACGAGTAGAAGAACAATGTTTTCATCTTTCAAAACTGTCTAGACAAATAAGAGTAGTGCTTTTGTGTAAACACACATACATAATCACTCAAATTGATAAGTAATTATTTGATTATTTATTCTTTAAATGAAGATCTTTAAATGTCATCCATCAATCAGTAGTGTTAGGTCCAGTAAATTTGCATCTGCAAAGTTAATTTGAAAAATTATCATGGCTTAACTTAAGTCCAAGAAATTACACTGAAGTTATATCACAAGATGTGTGCTTCAGAAGTTGAAGCAATATCTGACTTAAATATTTACCATTGATAACTGTTTTTAGAAATTTTCAAATATGTCTTTTTTCTATATTAGGTTTTTCTTTATGTCAGATTTATTGAGATATAATTTACATGCAGTAAAATTCACTTAGATATGTAGGTCTGTGAGTTTTGACAGTCATATGACAGTTATACAGTCATCTAACTTTCATCACAATCAAGGTATAGACACAAAATCAATATACAGAAATCCATTACATTTCTATACACTAATAAGGACATAGCAGAAAGAGAAATTAAGAAAACAATCCCATTTATAATTGCATCAAAAATAATAAAATTCCTAGGAATAAACTCAGCCAGGGAGGTGAGACCTGTGGTTTGGAAACTATAAAAGCTGAAGAAAGAAATTGAAGGGCTCCTGGGTGTCTCAGTCGGTTAAGCGGCCAACTTCAGCTCAGTTCATGATCTCACAGTTCATGAGTTCAAGTCCCTCATTGGGCTCGGTGCTGACAGCTTGGAGCCTGGAGCCTGCTTCAGATTCTGTGTCTCCCTCTCTCTCTGCCCCTCCCCAGCTTGCACTGTCTCTGTCTCTCTCAAAAATAAATAAACATTTAAAACAATAATAAAAAAAAAAAAGAAATTGAAGATGACACAAAGAAATGGAAAGGTATTCCATGCTCCTGGATTATAAGAACACATTTTGTTAAAACATCCATACTACCCAAAGCAATCTACAGACTTAATGCAATCCCTCGCAAAATACCAGCAGCATTTTTCACAGAACTAGAAGAAACAGTTCTAAAATTTGTATGGAACCAGAGAAGATCCTGAATAGCCAAAGCAATCTTGAAAATGAGAAACAAAATTGGAGGTATCCCAATCCCAGATTTCAGGCTATACTACAAAGTTGTAGTCATCAGAAAAGTATGATATTCACACAAAAGTAGACACATAAATCAATGGAACAGGGTAGAAAGCATATAAACAAACCCACAATTATATGGTCTATTAATCTTTGACAGTGGAAGCAAGAGTATGCAATGGAAAAAGGTCTTTTTAACAGATGGTGTTGGGAAAACTGGACAGCTATATGCAAAAGAATTTAATGGGACCACTTTCTTGGTCCATACACAATAATAAACTCAGAATGGATTAAGGACCAAAATGTGAGACATGACACCATAGAAATCCTAGAAGAGAGCACAGACAATAATTTCTCTGACATTGGGTGTAACAACATCTTTCTTGATGTGTCTTCTGAGGCAAGGGAAACGAAAGCAAAAATAAACTATTGGCATTACAACAAAATAAAGCTTCTGCACAACAAAGGAAACAAACAACAAGACAAAAAGACAGATCTACTGAATGGAGAAGATATTTGCAAGTGACATATCTATTAAAAAATTAGTATCCGAAATATATAAAGAACTTATACAGCTCAACACTAAAAAAACAAATATCCCAATTACAAAATGGGCAGATGACGTGAACGGACATTCCTCCAAAGAAGATAATACAGATCGCCAACAAACACATGAAAAGGTGCTCAACATCACTGATCATCAGGGAAATATGAATCAAAACTACAATGAGATATCACCTCATATCTGTCAGAATGTTTAAAATAAAAAACAGGGGGCACGTGGGTGGCTCAGTTGGTTACGTAAAATAAAAAACAGGGGGCACGTAGGTGTCTGACTTTTGATTCTAGTTCAGGTCATGATCTCATGGTTCATAATTTTGAGCCCTATGTCAGGCTCTGTGCTGACAGTGCGGAGCCTGCTTGGGATTCTGTCTCTCTCCCTCTCTCTCTGCCCCTCCCTCGTGCATGTGTGCTCTCTCTGTCTCTCAAAAATAAATAAATGAACTTAAAAAAAATAAAAAACAAATAACATAGGTTGACAGGATGTGGAGATAGGGAGCTCTTGTGGACTGTTGGTAGAAATGCAAACTGGTGCAGCCACTGTAGAAGACAGTATAGAGGTCCTTCAAAAAATTAAAAATAGAAAAACCCTGGAATCCAGTAATTGCACTACTGGGTATTTACCCAAAGAAAATAAAAACACTAGCTCAAAAGGATACATGCACTCCTGTGTTAATTGTAGCATTATTTACAATAGCCAAATTATTGAAGTAGCCCAAGTGTCCATCGGTAGATGAATAGATAAAGAAGTGGTATATATACACAATGGAATATTATTTAACCATTAAAAAGAATGGAGTTTTATTCTTTGCAAGAGCTGGAAAATATAATGGTATTTATATAAAATAGTGAGAGAAGTAGGTCAGAGAAAGACAAATACCATATGATTTCATTCATGTGGAATTTACAAAACAAAACAAAGGAAAAAATAGACAAACCAAAGAAGAAACTCTTAACTATAGTCAACAAACAGGTGGTTACTGGCAGGTGGGGGTGGGGAAATGGGTGAGATATTCAAAGGGAATTAAGAGTTCACTTATCTTAATGAGCACTGAGTAATGTATGGAATTGTTGAATCACTATATTATATACCTGAAACTAGTATAACACTCTATGTTAACAGGTAACATACTGGAACTGGAATTAAAAGAAAATACCTTTATATAAGTGGACCCATTAGTTCAAATCCATGTTGTTTAAAGCTCAACTGTAATTGTTTATTAACTGGCAATATAAAAACAATGAAGTCGGGGCGCCTGGGTGGCTCAGTCGGTTAAGCGTCCGACTTCAGCTCAGGTCACGACCTCGCGGTCCGTGAGTTCGAGCCCTACATCGGGCTCTGGGCTGACGAGCCTGCTTCCGATTCTGTGTCTCCCTCTCTCTCTGCCCCTCCCCCGTTCATGCTCTGTCTCTCTCTGTCTCAAAAATAAATAAACGTTAAAAAAAAAATTGAAAAAAAAAAAAATAAAAAGAATGAAGTACTGATAATAAATGCTACAGCATGGATGAACGTAGAGGTGATTAACACACAACATGAATACAGTATAAACCAGTGAATTGGACACTTGAAAACAGTGAACTTGCAAGGCTGTTATTTAGAAGAAAAGTCTTGAACTGTAATTTTCGGTTTGTCTATTTTTCCATTCAGTTTTTGCTTGTGTATTTTTGAGGGTTTTTTTGTTGTTGGTGTATATACATTTAAGATTGTTAAATCTTTTTGGTGAATTGACTCTTTCATCATTGTATAATGTCCCTCTTTGTTTGCAGCTATTTTATTGCTATACAGTGAACATTGTCTAATATTAATACAGCCAAGCCAGATATCTTTTGATCAGTGTTTGCGTTTACATGCTTTTCTTTTTTCTATTTTTGCCATTCTCATGTCATTATCTTTGAAAAGAGTTTCTTTCAGAGAAATGGAACTTTTTTTTCCTGGTCCTGACGAGGTTTGTTTGTTTGTTTGTTTGTTTTTGTAAGTATAATTGAGATACAACATTATGTTAGCTTCAGCAAGACCGTATTATTGACTATAGTCCCCATGCTGTACATTATATCCCCATGACTTACTTATTTTATAAGTGGAGGTTTGTACCTCTTGATCTTCACTCTTTTTGCCCATTTCCAACCTCCCTTCCCTCTGGTAACCCAATCTGTTCTCTGTATCAATAACCTTTGTTTTGTTTGTTTATTTTGCTTTTTAGATTCCAGATATAAGTGAAATCATATTATTTCTTTCTATATTTATCTATATTTATATTTATATTTCTTTCTATATTTATCTTCCTCTGAGTTATTTTACTTAGTATAATATTCCCAAGATCCACCCATGTTGTCATAAATGGCAAGATTTCATTCTTTTTTAAAGCTGAGTAGTATTCACTATATACACACACAGACACATAGACACACACATGTTTTATCTATTTATCCATTAATGGACATTTACATTTTCTCCATATGTTGGCCATTGTAAGTGACGTAATGAACATAGGATGTATATATCTATTTGAATTACTGTCTTTGTTTTCTTGTGAAAAATATGCAGATGTGAAATTGCTGGATTTTATGGTGGTTCTATTTTTAATATTTTGAGGAACCTCTGCACTGTTTACTGGCTACACCATCTTACATTCTCACCAGGATTGCACAAGCATTCCCTTTTATCCACATCCTCACCAACCCTTGTTATTTCTTGTCCTTGTTCAATAGGCATTTTGATAGTTGGAAGGTGATATCTCATTGTGGTTTTGACTTGCATTTCTCTGATAATGAGCAATAATTGAGCATCTCTTCATGTGCATGTTGGCCATCGTTTGTCGTCTTTGGGAAAATATCTATTCAATCCCCAGCCAGTTTTTCCGATCAGATTTTTTTTTATTGAGTTGTATGAATTCTTTGTATATTTTGATATTAAACCCTTATTGAATATGTGTATCTTCTCCCATTCAGTAGGTTGCCTTTTTATTTTTGTCAGTGATTTTCTTTGCTGTGCATATGTAGTTCCATTTGTTCGTTGCTGCTTTTCTTGCCATTGCTTCTTGAGTCAAATACAAAAAGATAAAGTCAAAGAATTTACCACCATTTACATTTTCTTCTAGGAATTTTATGATTTTAAGTCTTATGTTCAAGTCTTTATTTCATTTTGAGTTAATTTTAGTGTGTGGTATAAGATAGTGGTCCAGTTTCATTGTTTTGCATGTGACTGTCCAGTTTTTCCAGTACCATTTATTGAAGGGACTGTCTTTTCCATGTTGAGTATTCTTGCTTCCTTAGTTGTAAATTCATTGACCAAACGTGTGGGTTTATTTATGGGCTTTCTATTCTGTTCCACTGATACATGTTTATATTTTTGTGCCAATACCATACTCTTTTAATTACTATAGCTTTGTAGTATAGTTTGAAATCAGGTTGCATGATGCCTTCAGTTTTGTTCTTCTTTCTCAGGATTGATTTGGCTCTTGGGATCTTTTGTAATTTCATACAAATTTTAGGATTGTTTGTTCTATTTCTGTGGAATATGTCATTGGAATTTTGATAGGGATTGCATTGAATCTATACATTACTTTGTGTAATATATACCTTTTAACAATATTAATTCTTCCAATTCATTAGGCACAGAATATCTTTCCATTTGTTTGAATTTTTTTATCATTGTCTTATGGTTTTCTGTATATAGGTCATTTTCTCTTTGGTTAAATTTATTACTAGGTTTTGTTTTTGATGCAGTTGTTAAGGAGATTGTTTTCTTAATTTCTCTTTGTGATAGTTCATTGTTAGTGAATGTTGTGAATAAAAACACAGCAGATTTTCCCATATTGATTTTGTACTTTTGTACCCTGCAACTTTAAAGTATTTATTAGTTCTAACAGCTTTTTGGTGGAGTCCTTAAAGTTTTTTTTACATCATGTTGTTTAGAAACAGTGACAGTTTTACTTCCCTTCCAATTTGGATGCCATTTATTTCTTTTTCCTGCCTAATTGCTAGGATTTCCAACACCATATTGAATAAGGGGCATCCTGATCTTGTTCCTAACCATAAAGGACAAGTTTTCAGCATTTCTCCATTGAATGGGATGTTAGCTGTGGGGTTATCATATATGACCTTTATAAGTTGTAGTAGTATGTTCTATATCTACCCACTTTGTTGGGCATTTTTATCAGAAATGGATGTTGAATTGTGTCAAATGCTGTTTCCACAACCGTTGAGATGATCAGGTGATCTTATCTTTAATTTTATCAATATATTTGTATAACAGTGATTTGCAGATGTTGAACCATCCTTGCGTTTCTGGAATAAATTCCACTTGATCAAGGTGTATGATCCTTTTAATGTATTGTTTAATAGAATTTGCTAATATTTTGTTGATGATTTTTGCATCTATGTTCATCAGGGATTGGCCTGTAATTTTCTTTCTTGTGGTGTCTTTGGTATCACATTAATGTTAGCCTTACAGAATGAGTTTGGAAATATTCCCTCCTCTTCAATTTTTTGGAAAAGTTTGAGAAGGATAGGTGTTAAAATTTTCTTTGAATGTTTAGTAGAATTTACCTGTGAATTTGTCTTGTCCTGACCTTTTGCTGTTGGAAGTATTTTGATTAAACATTCAGTCTTTTTACTAGTAATCAGCCTGTTCTTATTTTTTATTTCTTCATGAGTCAGTCTTAGAAGAATGTGTTTTTCTAGGAGTTTATCCATTTCTTCTAGACTTTCCATTTCATTGGTATATAATTGTTTGTAATAATCTCTCATGAGTTTTTGTATTTCCTTGGTATCAGTTGTAACTTCTTTTTCAATTCTGGTTCTATTTATTTGTGCTCTCTTTTTTTTTCTTAGTATTGGTAGTGGTTTTTTGATTTTGCTCTTAGTTTCATTGATCTTTTCTATTGTCTTTTTAGTCTCTATCTCATTTATTTCCAATTTGATCTTTATTATTTCTTTCCTTCTACTTATTTTGTATGTCTTTTTTTAGTTCCTTTAGATGTGGTTAGATTGTTTAGTTGAGATTTTTCTTGTTTCTTGAGGCAGGCCTGTATGGATTTTTAAAAAATTCATTCTGACAGTTACTCTATTTGGCACATTTAACTTACTAAACTTAACTATTTTATAAGTTATGACTTAATTATGTGTGGTTCCAAATGGGTCCATTTCTATTGCTTTTGAGGGCAATCTGGGATTATCATAATTTATTCTCAGCCATTGAGTTGCTAACTCTTAAATGCCATCAAAGAAGCCATAAATATTTTTAAAAATTTCTATCCATTGTAGTATTTCTCAGAGAAAGGGTTGATCTGGATTTGTTTAGTCTGCCATAATTAGAATCTGAGTTTTCATCTTATTTTATTACTTCTGATATACCTCAGTGTGAGGAGATCAGTTTGTTATCTTTTGTACTTTGTATTCTCCCTTCCAAATAATTGTTCTTTCACCCATTAGTTCAAATAGAGTAAGTTAAAATATATTTCTGTGAGGCTTGTGCCATTTATCATGAAGCATTCTTTACCTTTCTTTTGATGCCAAATATTTCCTGGATAGTATTCCTCTTTCACTGAAGACTGGCATCTGGCTTAATGTTGTCTTGTCCTTGAACCAATTATCTAAGTCTTTAGTAGGCTAGAGCTCTTCTTGAAACTTCAGATACATATGTATAAGTACATGTTGGACAGGTCCAGAACCTTAAATCCAGCACATCTAAAACTAATCTCATGAACCCACCCAGAGTTTTTTCACATCAATTTAAAAAAGTGATATAACAATTAAAAATATTTCCATGGGGTTATGCTTTTGATGATGTCCAAGTAACTGCCTTCAGATCATTCATCCCATAGATAAGAACTATACAGTTACTGAGTATACAATTTTTACATGGTTCTTTGGAGATAAAGGTTACCACATTTTCTCAACCCAGAATTCGAGCATGTGATTAGACAGACTTGTATATACCTACAGGGTTACTAGATTATAAATTAGTAATGAGTACTTCTTTTCTCTGAAAAAATCCATGATGTTTCATCTTAGTTGATATAGTGGGTATTATAATACACTGGTAAGTGTGGGCTCTTGTCCTGGCTCTTCAAATTTGCATATGACTTTGGGTTGGTCACTTAACATTTCTGGGATTATATTCTTTACCTGTAAAATGAGAGGGATAAATTAAATGGTCTCTGAAATCTTTTTGTGATGGAAGATTAGTTTACCAGTCCTGAATGAAGAAGAGTATAATATTCTGGGATTGAAGAGGAAGGAGAGAGGTCTCAGGATAAACTTTAAATTTTGATGATTAGGCTCTTCACATTAAATAAATTAGTCTGATTTGGACTCTCTACCTTTTCCACATGCAGGGACATTGGTGACTGAATATAGCCTAGGTGTTACTACCTAAGAGATGCCCTGCTTCCTTTCTGTCACTAGTTTAGCAAATATTTATGAAGTACCTACTATGTCTGGCAATGAGTTGTTTTTTGGAGATCCAGTTGTGATTGATAACTGTTAGGTTCCTGAATCCATGGAGCTTATGGTCTAGTGAAGGAAAATAGCACTTATGAAATCACATAAATAAACTTTCAATGGTGGTAACTATCATAGATGAGATATGCATAGTGCTTTACATCGCATATTAAGGGGGTGGGAATTTGATTTACAACAGTCAGACAAACTTCCTGAAGAAATAAAGATGAATAGAAATCAGTGAAAGAAGGAAGAAGAACATTATAGAAAGAGGAAACATCATCAAAAAAGGTCCCTAGATGGCAGAGAGACTGATAGGAACAGGGACTAAAATATGGTCAGAGTGGCTAGAATGGAGAGGAGGGGGGAACACAGTATGAGTTGGGGCCAGAGAAGCAGATAGGAGCTAGACTCTGTAGGGCCTTGTAAACCTGGTTAAGGATTTTGGGCTCTATCTTAAGAATAACAGGATGCCTTTGAAGTGTTTTAATCTGATTGGTGACATGATCAGATTAGTGTTTTGAAAAGATCACTCCAGCTGCAGTGTGGAAAACAGATTGCACAGGATAAGAGTGGATGCAGAGAAACCAGATTAGTAGCACAGTAGTCTAGGAAAGATGTAATAGTAGCTTGAACCAGAGATTTGGCATTGGAGATAGAGAGGTTGATGGATTTGAGACATATTTATGTATTTAATGATGGATTTGACTTGGTAAAATAGATGAAGATACTAAGGATAACCAGTAGTTTTCGGAGTTGTATCAACTGGAGTGATGGTAATGCGTGTGTGTGTGTGTGTGTGTGTGTGTGTGTGTGTGTATTTTTTAACTTATGAACAGTTACCCTGCAAGAGACAAGGGTATGACAGAAGATCATAAGTTTGCTTTGAGCATTCAAGAGGAGAAATAAAGTAGGGAAGAGGATATGTAGGTGCTGAGCTAAGGAGAGTTCTGGCCTGGAGTGTTGGGTTTTCATTTCCTGTTTATCTTTAACTCTTTGGATATTTCACTTGGAATTTGATAACGGTAGAGACCTGTAAAGGGGAGGCTGTTGTGACCAAACCAGTGTTTCCTGTATGGAAAGATTAAATTACAATGACTGCCTGGGCCATAGCAAAGATAAATGCCTTGTGCCATGGATTGCTTTGGGGACTGTTAAAGTGTGTCTGGCACTATTATGGTTATTGGAGATTACAAAGATGAATAAGGCATGGCCTTTGATTTCAAGAAACTTTCATCTCGTTTGGCGGTTGGACACATAAATAGATAATAATGTAGTGTGAATGTTGTGACAGAGAGATGCCCATTATACTAGGGGAGTATATCAGAGGGCTACTTAACCCAAAATGTGTCAGTCGAGGAAGATTTTCTAAAGGTGTCGATACCTAAGCCATCTGGAAGAAAAGAACATGGAAAGAAGAAGTAAGAAAGAGAGGGAAAAAGAAAAGGACTGAAGCAGGAGGGATCATAGAGTGTTTATGAAATTATTTTTATTCCCTTTTTTTTTTTTTTGCGTGAAATTACCATTTTATGTCAGACAGAAAATGCAGAAGGTGCTTTCTGGAAACAAGAGGGTGACACTTAGCTTTATTCTTTTTCCTTTCTTTTGCTTCCCCTTCCTTACCTCCCCCTTATTCTTTTTTTCTTAATAGGTAATATGCTTATATAGTTCAAAATTGAACATTATATAAAGGTATACACACATACAGTAAAGACTGTCTCTTCCACCTTGGCCCCATTCATCCTTTTACTTACTATCCCTACTTCCACCCCAGAAATTCAGGTTACCACATTTACGAGTTTCTTACACATTCTTCTAGAATTTCTTTAAGAAACTTATAAGCAAATATAAATATATACATTTAAACTTATTTTTCCTTTTGAGATCATTGTGACTAAAATAAATTTAAGCAGAGGTTATAAGAGGAGGTGCCAAAGGAGTTTTGACTTGAACAATATTAAATCTGAGAAGCAGCACTAAGAATGGATTAAAGGCTGAGAGACAATTTACAAGTTTTATCTAAGAGAGCAATGATGAAGCTTTAGTTAAGGTAGTGGCAGTAGAGAATGAGATAAGTAAAGAGTAAGTAAAGAATGTTATCCAATTGGGTGTGATCTGACTTGGAATCAGAAACTAACCAGTTATTTACTACCAAACAATAGTATGGAAACACTAAAGGTAGTGTTTGGATGAGTTGTGTGAATGAATGTTGCATGGAAAGGAGAGTGTAAACCAATGAATGGGGCTTGTCATTGAAATGAGAAAAAGAAGCTCATAGAGAAGCTAAGTGTAGCACAGTGATTAATAGCTCATACACTAGAGTTTTGTAGACCTGATTTTAAATCCAACTCTTCCATTTACTAGCTCTCCTGGTCAAGTCACTTAATCTCTCTTAGGTTTTTTTATCTGTAAAATGGCCATGATATACATAACTACCTCCCTGGATTGCATGAGGATTAGAGGAGATAATACATAAGGTAGGCTTTGTATCCAGGGTTCACTCAGAAAGGCTAATCACAGAGTGGGAAGTCATTTGATCATTTGAAGTGAGTGAAGGTAAAGAATGAGAGGGCAGTTAAGTCAAAGTGGAAAAGAACACAAAATACTTACATGGTTATTTTGATAATCTGCTAGTAGTTGACTTCAGGATGCCATGTTGAGTTCTTTGGGCCTCAGTCTATCTATACTATAATAGTAAGTTAGACTAGGGGATCATTGAGGTACTTTTAACTCTGTTTTTTGATGTCATAACTAGCCATCTTTGAACTGTAAAACCGTATTACTGATGTTACAGATTTTGTAGTAAAAACTACTGTTCTTTCATATGCTATTAATTTCTTGATTTGGATTCACTATATGACAACATCCAGAATTTTACCTCTATTATACATTTAACTTTATTTTTATGTGGCTGCTTCCATAAATAATTTTGTTGTTTTGACCACAAAATGTACTTTTTCTTCTCTTTTCTTCTTCTTCTTCTTCGTCTTTTTTTTTTTTTTTTTTTCTTTTTTCAATAACCACCTTGTAAAAAGACTATTGTTTGGCTTGGCCCTTTTAATCTGCCCATGAGGAATTCAAGCCGAATGATAGGGAGCTGTGAAAATCCAGTTAGTGTGAGCTGTAATCTTTTTTGCTGGCTTTAAATAGTTAGAGTACCATGCAGACACCCTGCAGATAACTGAATCAAAACATAAAGTAATCACCTAAACATGGATTCTGCCTTTGCTGTTATGGAACTATAGTAGAAATCGCTAATAACCATTTACTTTTCAGAAAAATACTTGGTCATGATATCAAATAAAATCAGGGTATTAAAAGCTCTGTTTCGCAGGTAGGCAACCCAGTGTTTGTGAAAAGCATTGATTTCTGAAAGTTTGATATTATCCAGTATTTATAATATCCTCTGTTATAGACTTAGGAAAACATCTTTATGGAAAGAGAATATTTATAATCCTCTAATCTTTCAGTCGTATTCTACTTCAGATATCGCCAAAGGAAAACAAGAAACTGTTCATATAATCAGGCTTTTGAACTATAATAAAACACAAGAAGAAAGTATGCTGCCTCTCTTTTTTCTTTATAAAACAAACTGGTTCCACTAATGCAGTTTATTGAATTTAGGTAGCAAAATATTCTCTAATAACTTTGTCAAATGGAAGTCTATTTTTCTAGGTTTACCAGCTGCTTTTTTTTTTTTTTAAGTTAAAAGATGGATCTCTCATCCATTAGATTCTGCATTAGAGTGATGAGAAACACAGTGTGCAGTATGCTGATGCCGTCTCCTAATTTTATTAGCTTTCCATTTTCTAATACTGCTGTTGATAATATTCTGGTGAAGTTTATAAAATAAAATAGGCTATTTGTTGAAACCAATATCCTAGTGTTGCTGGCATGATTCATACTACGTTAGGAGTTCATAAGTCATTAGTAATCTTTTATGTTCAGTGTATTATCCTGAACAGCAAACTTGCACTCCTTTGTTTTGAAAGATTCATAGGGTCTATTCCAGGACAAAGGTTTCATAAAGTGAATGCCTTTCCTATGCTTATCGCTTTGCCTTGGGCAATTTATAGAGCTCAACATGCCAGTTTTTCAAAACAGAGAAGCCCACTTCTTACCAAAAATATAGATTCTGAGGCTGTGGTTGCCAGTCCACACTCTCAACACTTAGTTTTTCTGTAAACTTTTTATTATAGAAATATTAAGACCCATAAAACAAAGATTGGTATAACAAACCCAATTTATCCATCTTTTACTTCCAACAATTTTGTTTTAGGTATGCTTTGTACAAATAGTTTTGAAAAACTATTTTTACTATTGCTTTTTAAGTTGAGGTATAATCGACATATAACATTATATTAGTTTTAGGTTTATAGCATAATGATTTGATATTTGTGTACACTGCAAAACGATCACTACAGTAAGTCTAGTTATTCATAGTAAATCAAACTATTGTATTGCCTAAGATAGTATTATTATGTTGCTGAATGTATCCATGAAATCTCTGAAAGCCATTGCTATTTTAGTGGACTGGTAAAGTTTGGGTATGTGGTTAGATTAATATTATTAAGAGGAACATTCTAAATTTGACGTTTTAAGAGCAGTTGTAATACTCTCACTCGCATACAGTGTACTGTGTACATTATGTAAAACATTCTGACCAACACATATTAGTGGGGGAGTATCCAGGCATTTGCTAATAATGATAGCATTACTTCTCATTTAGCTTCCATTTTCTCACTTGTAATTATCTTTGTTTCTTTACTTTCTAAGGTGTGTACTCCTATAGTCACATCTTATATGCTTTTTTTTTAAAGTAATCTACGCCCAATGTGGGACTCCACTCACAATCCTGAGATCAGTAGTCACAGGCTCTACCATCTTGTAGTCACATCTTAATAAGTTAACAAGCTTGTCATCATCATCAACATCCCCCCCATCCATCAGATCTCATTACCATATATTCCTTTCTCTGTCTACCACCTTCTAGATTTCCAAGTCAGTTACTTTAATACCCGCTATAAAAACGCTTGACCTTATTGAGACCATCAAACACACCACTGTTCATTATCCATCACCTTCTTTCTGTCTTCACGTCCTTTTTTAACCAAATAAGTTTCATCCTTTCCTGTGAAAATGGAAGAAGTATGCTTGTTTCTCTATCATTTGTTCTCTGAGTCACATTCTTCTAATTGTACTCCTTCCAGGATCAGTTCCTTCCTCTACTAGATGATTCTTAAAAATTTACAAAACCAAAACAAGATAAAATATCTTAGTGCTTTCTCAACCCCTCTTCTCATACAGTGTTATACCATTCCTCTTCTCCCCATTTTAGCAGTTTCAGTTGATTTTATTTTTTCCACTTCTTCATCACCTAATCCCTTTTCCACACATTCAGTTTATGTTTTCACCACTACACTGAAACTGCTCTTGTCAAGTGATTTCTATTTTGCCAAATTGAGTAGATACTTTTCTCATGTCATCTGACAGGTTACCTCAGTAGCATTCAGCACAGATGATGACTCTGCCTTTAATCTTCTTCTCCTGTGCCCCCTTCTTTCTTCTCTCTCTCTCTCTCTCTCTCTCTCTCTCTCTCTCTCTCATTTATTTATTTATTTACTTACTTACTTACTTACTTACTTATTGAACTATCTTTCTGCCTTAATCTGCTACAATTCTATCTCAGAGCCATTTCTTTGCTGGCTCCTTCTCTAAATTTTGAAATACCTCAAGGCTTAGTAACCTGGTCCATTGTTTTCCAGTTTTTGTACTCTTTCTTCTAGGTCAGGGTTCAATAAACTTTTTCTATAAAGAGCCAGCTAGTCAATATTTTAGGTTTTGTGTTCTAAAAGGCAAAATTGGGGATATTATGTAGACACCTATAGAACAAGGAAAAAAAAAACAATTTTCACACAGTCTTCAAAATTGATTAAAACGTAACTATTCTTTATTTCTTTTTTATTTATTTATCTCCACTGATAATGTGAACAGAGGGATATCTCCACTGATACAGAGGAGGCCAGTATCATTTTCCACCTGAGGTATAGCTTCTTAGTTGGGCTTCTTACTTTCACTCTTGCCCTCCCTACAAACCATGATCCACACAGCAGCCAGAGAGATCTCTTAAAAATGTTAGTCATCCTCCTTCACCTCTCTGCCTAAAGCGCTTCAGTTCTTGCTGAATCTTACCGTGAAACCAAAGTTCCACAAGCTCACGTACTCCAGCTTATCTCCTATTGCTCATTATGCTCTAGCCACACTTTTTTTCACCTTCCACATCTTTGCAATCACTGTGCTTCTGCCTGAAATGCTTCCTCCAGGATCTTTGTGTATGGCTTCTCGTTCTCATTATTTGGCTCTTAGTTCAAGTGTAATCTTAAAAAAATTTTTTTTAATGTTTATTTATTTATTTTTTTGAGACAGAGATAGAGTGCAAGCAGGGGAGGGGCAGAGCGAGAGGGAGACACAGAATCTAAAGCAGGCTCCAGGCTTCGAGCTGTCAGCACAGAGTCTGATGTGGGACTCGAACCCATGAACTGTGAGATCATGACCTGAGCCTAAGTTGGACGCTCAACCGACTGAGCCACCCAGGCACCCCTCAAGTGTAATCTTTTTAAAGAGGCCTTTCCTGAACACCCAGTGTAAATTAACCATCTCCCCCCTCCATTACTCTATACCCGATTTATATACTTCAGAGTGTATATCCTATTGTGTAATCATCTTGTTAGTACTCCCACCAGAATGTCAGTTTCTGAAGGGCAGGATCCTTGTACACTGCTCCATTCCCAGAGTTTATAAATAGTCCTTGACACATAAAAGGTGCTGAAGTAAGATTTATGCATAAATAAGTTAACTGATTAAATATGTTACTTCAGTTTAAGCTCAGGTTTTTTCAGTGGGTTCTCTATAACTTTAATTTTTTAAAATGAATCTCTAAAAAATTATTAGTATAGGCATATGCTTTGCAAAAAAAAAAAAAACTTTTTAAATTTAGAATATATTAAGTGAAAACTCTCCTCTGTCCTGCTCCATATAGCCACATCATCTTGTAGTTCGGAATTAGCCACTGTTAACATTGTGCTTCTATACTTTCATCTATGCATTTACAACAATATGTAATGTATTACATTAATTAAATTATGCTATACAGACTCCTGCAAATTTGTTTTTATAATAATGGTAGCTCTGGAGTACTAGGACCTAATATTTTCAGTTTTGAAATTACAAAATTTCCTATCTTAAAGAGTAGATGTTAAATTCATACTGTTTTTAAAAAAATTTTTTTAATGTTTTTATTTATTTTTGAAGGAGAGAGAGAGAAAGAGAGCATGAGCGGGGGAGGAGCAGAGAGAGAGGGAGACACAGAATTCGAAGCAGGCTCCAGGCTCTAAGCTGTCAGCACAGAGCCCGATGTGGGGCTTAAACCCACAAACTGTGAGATCATGACCTGAGCCCAAGCCAGACGCTCAACCGACTGAGCCACCCAGTCACGCCTAAATTCATATTCTAAAGTAAAAACCTTTCTTATTTCTGTGTAAAAGTGGTGAACTTTAAAGTTGAGAGGGAAATTATCAAGGCTACTGTAGCAGTGCAGATGAGATATAAAGGAGATAATCAGAATGGAGTCTTTCCTCCTCAGTTTACACATTGGAGTAACTAATTGATTATAAAATTTGAAATTTGTTTTCACCAAATTTCCCTTGCATCAAAAACTACCAGTTGCACTAAGTTAAGCACAAGTTAAGTGCAAGTTAACTACTAAAAGATAAATCATCTGGCCTGTGCCATGAACCTTTAACTGGTATTTTAAATATAATTATTTCCATAAATAAGCCATAAAAGCATACAGTTACTGTATGGCAGGTGATCAGAGAATTTGAGACAAGAATATCAAAACTAATCTAGTTCTTAAAACTGAAAAAACAACAGAAGACATGTTTTCTGTCTTGAAGAGAATTTAAGAAATATCCTTTCTGACTTAGTAAATGTTTTCAAAGACGATGATAATAGAAAAAAAAAAAAACTTTTGAATTTTTAACCAGATAATTTGCCTGTGATATATTTTCTTCCTTTTCCTGGACTTAGAGGAAGAAAATAAAGACTTCCTTAACATGATGTATTTGAATCACTTTCACATTATGTTTTTAAACTATCAATCTTGGTATTTTCTTTTCTACCTCTTTACTTTTTTCCTTTACAAAACTAGATTTTGTCTCTCTTGATAATGATGCTGAGCTCCTGATGCCTTAGCACAAAAAAGATATTTTATAGATTGTCGTGTTAGATCTATGACAATAGAGACCTAGTCCAACCTGTTTTCTTTATAGGTGAGTAAACTGAGGCTACCAGAGGTTAAGTGGTGTATTTTCCCAAGATAGCTAGCAAGGTGAGATTTTGATAAGTTAATAGTTACATAGTTGTATAAATAACTCTTCTCTTAGTCAAGTACATGTTATATACTTAGACAATTTGATGCATTGTTTTATTTTAGAGAGAGCAAGCAGGGGAGTGGGGCAGAGGGTGAGAGGGAGAGAGAGAGAAAGAGAGAATATTAAGCCCTGACACAGGGCTCAATGCCATGATCTTGGGATCATGACATGAGCCAAAATCAAGAGTCGGATGTTCAACCAACTGAGCCACCCATGTGCCCCCCCCTTTTAAAATTTTTTAATGTTTATTTATTTTTGAGAGACAAAGCATGAACAGGAGAAGGGCAGAGAGAGAGGGAGACACAGAATCTTAACCAGGCTCCAGGCTCTAAGCTGTCAGCACAGAGCCTAACTAGGAGCTTGAACTCGTAGACCACAAGATCATGACTTGAGCTGAAGTCAGACACTTAACCAACTGAACCTCCCAGACGCCCCTAGCTAAGACATATTTAGAAGATATAAGGACAGGTTAAGGTATTAAGTATCACAGACACGTTAGTGACTTGTTGGGGCTTTCTCACAGATTGGACCAAAAGAACTGTTGGAGAAAAAAAAAATGTCTTACACCTAACAGGAAAACAACAACAACAACAACAACAACAACAACAAAACATTTAGGGAGACTGAATTGTGAAGAAAATTCTAAGTCCTTAAAAATATTTTTTACATACACTAAAATTAAACGCTAAAAATAACACCTAAAGAGAATATTAATTACATTTAAAATAAGGACTAATTAATACCATTGTCTCAGTAAAGGACCAGTCCAGAAGATGAGACCACAATAGTTATTTTTTATGGAGAGTTGGTTAATTAGGTTTGGGAGGGTGATGCCAAAGGGGGAACACTGAGGTAACAGAGACAGTAATAGTAAGAATCAGGGGAAACAAAGAGAAGAGATTGGGTGCTCGCTTAGGCAGCACATATACTAAAATTAGAACTATAGAGAGATTAGCATGGCCCCTGTGCAACAGAGATTAGCAAGGCCCCTGTGTGTCAACACAAAATTGTAAAGTGTTCCATACTTTTTCCAACATCATTGAGAAAAAAAAAAAAAAGAGGTTGGATTATCAGGATTGAAGATGTCAAGAGAAGGGCATAGCTGGGACCCAGACCTCTGAAGAGTAGGTGTTGCTTGACTAGCTGCTCAGGGTCTTGGGGGAGGGGCTCCATAGAGCTAAGTGGTGGACCTTTAAGAAAGGGCTGCTGCTTGGCTGCTGCTAGTGGCCTCTGAGGGAATGTGATGGGTCTGGTTCTGGGAGTGTGGGTGGGAGAGTGGGGGAGAACAACATAGAAATTGGAACCAACTCTACTAAGGAGTTACTTCCTCTAAAGAGTTGTTGCTGGGGCAGCCCTGACAGGAGCAGTAAGTAAAACAAGGAAAGCCTGTCTCACTTTCCAGAGCTCTTCAACTTCCTCTTAGTACCTGTTCCTAGGAGAACCTAACAGGCAGCTAGCTGGCAAAGAAAAAAATGTCATTTGCAGAGTTCTATAATAGATTTATGGCTGAGGCAACAGCTTAGTAGCTAGCGCAACTATTGTTTGCCATTTTCATCCTTTTGTACTAAAAACTTCCCATCTCTCTTTCCTGAAGTATTAATAGTTGTTTGTATCCATTGGTTTCTACTGTAGCTCAAGAGATAACAAATAGCTTTGATGCTTGAGATTACTGATTAGGCCTTTCTCCATCTACGTGCCTCATTCCTAGTGTTATGTAAGGTTATGTAGGCTTTTGCCCATGGTGCTAACTTCATGGTGAAGCCTGTGGCTCAGCATCCTCTTTCTTACAAATGCTAAGTGTGTACAGTTCCGAGTCTTGAGTTTACTTTCCTGTATACATTTTCACTGCAATAACCTCTCTCTTCTGTACCCACCCACAGTGTCCTCTTTAAACTGTCCATGACAGGTTTGATTTGTAGTTTGTGCATCCTGGAACCAAAAATGATGGGGTAAAATGGGCATATTAGTAAATAAGAGCCTTTTAACATTTTGTGTACGGGAAGTTAAGGTTAAGGAATATTTTCTATATCTCATTGTTGTCAAGTTTTTTTTTTTTTCCATCATTGCCTCTCTAAGGAGAAAAAGTAAATTAAAATCAATTTAATCAATTTTCATTTAACTTAATTGAGAGAGAAATTAACAAAATTAAATACTAAGGAATAAGATTCTGGAGTTGAATTGAGCTTTGGAAGGCCACAAACCATTTTAGTATCTAAAAATTTTTCTGCTTTCTTCCTCCAATTGATAATTGAGAATATATCCTATATAATATACATGCTGTCTATTAAGAGACTTGGGTTCTGGTACAAACTCCATTCCTGAATACAAACTCATTTGCTAAATAAAGATCTCCTTGTCATCCCCTTCTCTACCCCTAAAATAGATCAGCGGCTTTCAAACTTTTCTTGTTCCTTCTTTAATTCTTATCTTCCTCGTTACTTCCTATTCTTTCCTTCCTTTCCCCCTTACTTTCTCCATTTTTTTCCCCCTTCCCTGGCTGGTTGGGGTGAGTGGATGGACTGAGATCCTTTTACTCTCCTGCCACACATGCAAAGATAGTTTGGAAACCACTTAGTCTAGATGGTTATATCATATAATTCAATAAATTGAAAGGATATATGGAAAACATTGGAGAGAAATGTGAGCTAGCTTTCTGGACCAGGATTCAGAAATTTTTTTCCATGAAGATCCAGATAGTAAATATTTTCAGCTTTGTGGGCTTACAGTGTCTGTCAGAACTACTCAACTCTGCTGTTGTAATGTGAAAAGCAGCCACAGACAATAAATAAATGAATGAATAGGCATGTCTTTGTTGCAGTAAATTCTATTTACAAAAGTAGGCAGTGGGACCAAGTTAGTCTAAGGACTTAAAGTTTGTCATCTCCTGGCCTAGACTGCCAAAGCCTGTTGTATACAATAGTGGTCTCCCAAATGGGGTGCAAACACTTTTGATTGTTGTATACAATTTTTATTGTACATGTAGATATTTCCTAGTTTATTTAAAAATTAAACAGATGTACTACTGTACCATCAATTATGTCACCATTTTTAAGAGCAGTGTACTTTGCATTATATAGATACATACTAACCTATTTAATAATCCTGTGTCTTTGGACATGTAAGTTGTTTTCATTTATCATTGAAGTTACGGATATTCTCATAAATATTCTTGTGCATATGTATTCTTATGTATAGGTATAGATACATGTACATATATATGCACGTGTATGTATAAATATTTATATATATAAATATCTTTGCACATATTTCTTATGTTTCTGTAAAATAAATTCCTAGAAGTGAACTTGCTGGGTCAAAGAATATTGTTTTTTATGAGGTTAACACACATGGTCATTTTGCATCCTGGGAAGGTGGTGTGAATTTGCCCTCCTCCTCCCACCACTAACAGCGAATAAGTGCCCACTTTTAATATACCAAAAAATATTATTACTCTAGCCAAAAATTTATTGACTGAATCAGTAAAATAATTAGAAACACAGTCAATATAGTATGATATTCTTATTTCTGTGGATAACGGAAAATTTACTTTGCCATTTCTGAATATAATAACCTTTCTGTAGGGAATTTAATGGTGAATTACCAAAAGGGATGGATAGACAGGTCTGATGAAAGGATGGCTGAGCACCCAACGAAATAAGGCTTCCAGCAAGGGTTCCAGCACTTCAGTGAAGCCATTTCAGACCCGCTTATTGTTGCATTGTAACAAAGCACAGAGAGGTGTCCAGACATTGGTTCATCACCTATCCCAAGAGGCTAGTTTCACTTTCAGAGCTCTATTTGTATAAAGCAGTTAACCATTAATAACTGTATACTTTGTATGGCTTTAGCTTGTCATATTCTGAAGTTAATGGGAGGGGACCTCTCTGTTTAGACCATATGCCATGACTTTTCCCTCACAATGTCTCAGATCTGAGAGCACTCTTGATAAAATTCCTTAAAAATTATTGAGTTAACCTCACCTTAGGAATGGGATGCCTAAAAACACTCGGTGATTATAATTTATCAAATTATCATCAGATGAAAGCATTTTAAGACTGAAAATAGTAAAATCTGGGGTTTTAAAATTATTTTTGTGCTTTCTAAACAGTTTTATAAATTCCAGATTTCTAAATATAGTAAATAATGTTTTAGGACTATATGATATATGTATACTTTTTTAAAAGTTAGCTTTTGCTTGCCTACTAAATGTTAATTTTTCCCCCCAGTGCTCTCAGGTTTTAAGGAGGTAAGTTCCTGGTTGGAACTGAAAGTACTGTGTAGGAATTAATATGCCCAATTAAGGTTTGTTTTGCAGCTCTTTATTTAACATAATGTCAAACGTACAAATATGTTTCAGAAAGAATAAAAAGAGCTCTCATATACACTTTATCCAGATTCACCGATTGTTTACATTTTTGCCTCATTTGCTCATTCTCTGTCTCTGTCTCTCAACACACTTTTTTTCTGAATCATTTGAGAGTACATGGCGGGCATCAGTCCCTTTACATCTAAATATTTTTGTGTATATTCTGTAAAAATTTTTTTATGTAGCCACAGTACAGTAATCATAATCAGGAAATTTAGCGCTGATACAATATTATCTAATCAGCAGCACATAGTCCCAGTTATGTCATATAATTTCCTATTTGCATACTAGCACCTTTCCCCTCCATCAAAGACCCAGTTCAGGGTCATGCATTACCATTAGTTGTCATGTCTCTTTAGTTTCCTTTAATGTAGAACAGTTTCTCAGCTTCTCTTTGCCTTTCATGACCTTGACATTTTTATTTATTTTTTAATTTTTTGTTTATTTATTTTTAGAGAAGAGAGAGAACATGTGAGAGTAGGGGAGAAGGGCAGAGGGAGGGAGGGGGGGGAGAGAGAGAGAGAGAGAGAGAGAGAGAGAGAGAGAGAGAGAAAGAGAAAATCCCAAGCAGGCTCCTTGCTCAGTGCAAGCCTGATGTGGGACTAGGTCTCAGCACTTCGAGATCACAGCCTGAGCTGGTATCAAGAGTGCTTAACCTACTAAATTACCTAGACGCCATGCCCTCTTGGCATTTTTAAAGCTATATAGGCCAGTTGTTTGATATGTCCCTCAATTTGGATTTGTCTAATGTTTCCTAATGATTATAGGTTGTGCATTTGTTTCCAGGAATATCACAGAAGTAATGTTTTGTCCTTTTCAGAACATCCTATCAGGAATCACAGGATGTTGGTTTATTCTATTATTGGTGATGGTAACTTTGATCATTTGGTTAAGATCCATTCAAAATTTGACTTGGCAGCCTAAAGAGAACTTTTATAGTGGTTTGATTTCTAAGGCACACACTCTTGTCTGAAAAAATTGCTTGCTATATTTTCTCTGTATATATTACCTGTTCCCCATTTGGCTTGTTTGTTTAATATTGGTGAAGAAATTAAATGAATACAATAACAGATTTGTATCATTCTACTTTATCAGTTTTGGGGGGGGTTATTTCTACTTGATTTGCTTCATATTCTTTATAGTTTGTTTATAGACTGTGTTGGTAGATGATACTATATTTTATAACTTACCTAAAGAGTTGTTATGATATGGAATTTTAATTTTTTTTAGTTCTTTCATGTTTTAATATTTTCTTCCTTTTTTCATGTAGTGCTGAGCCCTACTTATTTATTATCCGCATTGTTTCTAGCTCTCTACCAAATCAAATCTGGAATATTCCATTATTTGTATACTCCTGTTAGATAAATTTTAAATTATGAATGAAACAAATACAAAAGCATCATGATATTCCATAAATATATGGTTTTAAGAATTTTATTTTAAAGTGAGAAGGACGGTCACAAGCCCGTTACTCTGCTTTCAGAAACCATTCCTGAAAGATTAGAACGTATCCTTTTTAAGTACTTGACCTAAGAGAATTCCAACCTCCATTTAAAATCTATTCAAATACCTAACACACTCTAGAAATGCTTTTCGGTTAACTGACCTAAATCTGCTATCCTATTTCTTGTTTATTTGTAGTAAAGATGAAGAATAACTAGTTATTATTCTTGTCTAACGATGGCTTTGAAATTATTAAAGCCCACATCCTGAGTAAATTCTTGCTTTCAAAGATACCATTTTCTAGTTCTCTAGTCAGATGTGTGACTAACCTGTGGCCGTCATGCCACTCTTTAGTTAGAAATTCAGAATTGGATAAGGACCATGGACCTTTTATTTATTGACCTCAACTTTAATATTATTAAATTTACAGTCATCCAAGCAAAACCCAATAATGCATTATTTCTTTTGAGTGGGAATATTATTGAGATATGCTGACAGTATTGGAGTTTTGTATAAAGTTGAGCTGCAGAAGAAAGTTTAAAAATCAATAGTTTTATATGTCATAATTTAGTTTTTCACTTTGCATTTTTCAAATTATTCAAGGGTCTAGTTCTTTATTGTACTTTTAATATAGAGTTGCTAGTAACTTTTCAAGCACATATAAAGTTCTCAGTGAAAGAACAAAAAAATCTGAAAAATAGTAAAATAACATGCAAAAAGACCGATTAAAATAAGGCAGTGAGATTTTTCTTTACCCATTGACTAACAAGTCGTTTGTTGTTACTTTCCCTTTTAATGTTTTCAAATTTTAGCACTAATGGTTTAACTCTATATGAATAGAAACGTGATTGAAAACAATTGTCTGTTTTTAATTTATTATAGGTTGGCTTTATACAATTTTGCCAGCATACATTTACTAAATTCTTAAAATATTTTAGTCTAAAATCTATGGTAGAGGTGTATGATTTATGTTTAATTTTGGAAGGTGTAGTATGTATGTATTTTAAAGATGAGAAATGGATTAGAGAAATAAAATCATAATGAATTCAAATTTTAACACCCAGTTTAAGTAAACTAAGGTTAATAAATTTTGTCATGTCTAGTAAAATATTCCCATGTCTCTTGACCATTGATTTCATGTTTTCTTATCAAGTCTATTTTACAAAAATAAATACATATCTGGGATATTGTAAGAAAAGCATGTTGCTTAAAACAAGTGTTTAAAATGAAATTGTTAACTGCAAACATGTAAAAATATATATGTTACATATATAATATAATTATTAAAAATATATAAAGCTTTGGGTTTCTGTTTTCAGTATTGGTGCTCTGGAAACAACATGTAGAAGTGAATTATGACTTAAATTTCTAGGCCTGCCCAGTATTCTGAGTTAGTATTCAACTTTAAGAATGAAGTCATGTTTCAGCTTATGTCAGGGGAACAAGGCACACGGTTTAGATAATCATACTGCTCAGACAGGTTGGCAATCACTAAATTAAACTGTCGTGATGCAGTTTGGTTAAATGACCCCCTGATAACCAACTAATCACAACACTCTCCATGGGAATCTGGGTTCAGTAACTCATGGCTATGTACGGAAATCATGCTTATGTGACAAATTTTTGCTACCAATATAGCAACACTATTTTAAATGTTTTTACTGTTCTTGGAGTGGCATTTGATGAAGTTTTGGGCTGTGACCTCAGTTATTGGAACAAGAATATGTACTTCTAGTTGGCTGCTTAAAAGGCAACAATATTGATTAACGGAATGAATAATATAAAATGGAACCAGAATTCAATATAAAAGATTATAGCTTTCCCGTTCTTTTTTTTTTTTTTTTTTTTTTAAGCAAAGTGATTATCTTAAAAAACAAAAAGACACCCACTGACTCTTGCAAGTGAAAGGAAAAGAAACGAAATCTTTTTCAACATTTCCTTATCTTCTTATTTGGGCTGTGATTTTATCATCATCAGAGTAGACTCAGATATTCCCATCAAAGTTTTTCTTATTAATGGGCCCAGCTTTCTATACTGTCCTAAAGTTAGTTAGTTAATCTTACTAGGAAACAGTTTGGTGTCTTTGCAGCTACTCTTTATTATTTTCTTGTGACCACAGTTCTCCTGTTAACAATGGGTCTGAAGTGATGACCAGGATTTTAGAAATTGATTATTATGAGAGTTAAGAAAAATGTTTGGAATCTACAGAGTTAATGAAATAACTCTTGATCATCTAAATATAATACAAGACCTTGTGTAGTGTATCATAGTGAAAAAAAGTTTCCTGTTTTATATTTAAGAGTATTTTAATTGAATCTTTAACGCATTTAAGTTTCTGCAAACCATTATTTTGGCATTCTTTTCATGATACATACTATGTATTTAGAAAAATCAATATTAAAATTTAGCTTCAAAGAATTCATGAAGCGAAACATAATGAAATCTTGATATATTATATACAGAAGACAAATCCCCGATCATTTCTTTTTATGCAAATGAATTTGATTTAGACATAATTCCCCAACATCACCATGAATTTCCATCTGTGTAACCCTGATGTTCTTAAGCAGTCTGCAGTTACCTCATGCTCTGGGCTATATTCACTCTGCATGTATGGAAACTGTGACTATCTTAACACTTTAGATGATGATATGAATAACAATTGTTTGTTGATTTTATTCTCTATCTCCCTGGATAACCTGCTGTCTGCAAAGGCTGAATAAGTGGCAGATAGCTTTTGTCATCCCTTATCCAAGCTGTACACTTGTAAGGAAGAGCAGGGATAATCGCCTCAATCTAATTAGGGGTTAAAAGAGGCCATGACTGTGATGTGGCAGTGAGACACCTTACTGTAGCAATCCTGTTTGCATTAGAAAAATAAGGTTGTCATATTGATTATTCAAATTGGCTTATATTGGCCAAGGCTCAATGGTTTGTATTGCAGCTGAAGCAGTTGAAGATCCCAGCTATTCACAGACGACCTATGCTATAGCATATATTGTATTGTGGCTTGTTTGCTAATTTAGGGTTTCAAGAATGAAGACGGAATTTAATCAGGTGATTTAAAGGTTAAACTGATCATCAGAAGTTAGCTTCCATTTTGTGATAGCAATGATTATGTAAATTTTGAATAAGTGAAGATCTAGTGACATTGTAAGTCTCTAACTGAAGATATTATATATAAAAGCATTATTTAGTCTGTTGATGCATGTTTTGATATTAATCAAAAGGATGTAGCTTGTGTTTCCTGTTTCCCTTCTCACTTCTCTTCAACCTGTCCTCCTTTGCTTCACTTGAGTATTCTGGACTTTGGGTATGTTCTGAGAACGGAAATAGTGGAAAATAGAGACAAGTTTGAAAATTTCTTGTACAAATCATTAATCACTCTTTCTCAAATGTCCTAGTTAACTGTAAGTCCAGCTAAGTTACTACACATGGATGGCCTGTATTTTGATATACATATGAAATGTCTGTAGACACTGAATACTTTTTGTGCAATCTCTATTATAAAACCTATTTTTAAAATGAAGAGTTAGTACAATAGTTCCCTCTAGTAGTAGTGAGTTATTTTGCTTTTTGCTTTCTCCTTTTTGAGTATCACATTGATTCATGGGATTTTTATTCAACATATTTCAATTAGTTAGAATTGTTATTGTGGTGCTTTTTGATGCTCAAATTGTAGCAAGTTTGGTCTGTGTGAACCTCTTTGGATTGTCTCCTGTGTCCCTGTTAGTTTGAAAATGGTTCTTTACATTTTGTTTCAGTCTCAGACTGAAATTTTTTGTTCCAGAGCCTGGAATTAACCATTTATCCAAATAACCTTGGTTCCTTTTAATCAAAAGAACGGTATTTAGAAATCAAAATGCGATGCTACAGGGATGTCATTTCTTTAGTTCAATGGACAGAACTAGAAAACATATACTGTTTCATTGAATCTAAAATGTGGTCAATTGTAATTTTATGTACTACTAAGAAAGAAAACACTGCCAATTAATTTTAAGACACCATCTAATGCAAGATGCATCCTCATTACAGATATGTTAAAGTATTCAAAATGTACATCTTAGAATCAATGAAATAGGGTATACTAAATCATGAGTTCATACGATTTTACTTTGAAATTTGTTGTTACAGGATTTTAACTTAGTTTATACATGTATTCTTTTCTTTTTCAGTGCATGTGTTCCTAATATCATTAGCATAATTATTTGCTTTATTGTATGGTATACATGAAATAGTTTTTTTATTTTTTAATTTTTATTAAAATTTTTTTAAATGTTTATTTATTATTAAGAAACAGAGAGAGACAGGGCATGAGCGTGGGAGGGGCAGAGAGAGGGGGAGACATGGAATCTGAAGCCGACTCCAGGCTCTGAGCATCAGCACAGAGCCTGACACAGGGCTCCAACTCAAACCGCGAGATCATGGCCTGAGTCAAAGTCAGACACTCAACCAGCTGAGCCACTCAAGCTCCCCAAAATGGTTTTTTAAAATGATGTTCGTGAGGGGTGCTGGGTGAAGAGCCTGGAGCTGCTTCGGATTCTGTCTCCCTCTCTCTCTGCCCCTCCCCTGCTCTCATTCTGTCTCTCTCTCTCTCTCAAAAATAAACATTAAAAAAATTAAAAAAAATGTTCTTGAAATTTAAAAATATTGATACAAAATGTATAAGTAGAACATATCAGAGAATCCAGCAGTTAAGTTAGAAAAATGAACCAGCAGTTAAGAATGGTTCAAACTAGAAGTACAAAGGTAACTCAATATTGTGAAATTTGTTAACATTGTTAGCTGTAGTAATAAGTCAAAAGAGTTTAGTGGTATCTACCCTGCATTTCAGTTATTTTTGGTAATTCAGAGTTTAAGATCTAGGTATTGTTATGTGATTTTAAAAATAAGAGTCAGGAGCTCCTGGGTGGCTCAGTTGGTTAAGCGTCTGACTTTGGCTCAGGTCATGATCTCATGGCTTGTGAGTTTGAACCCCAGGTCAGGCTCTGGGCTGTCAGCTCAGAGCCTGGAGCCTGCTTTGGATTCTGTGTCTCCCGCTCTCTCTGCCCCCATCCCCCTCTCAAAAATAAACATTAAAAAATATTTTAAAATATAAGTCAAATCATACAGTAAAGCACACAGATCTTATGTATACAGTTCAGTAAATTTTAACACATACCTTCATTGGTAGAACTTGGGTTCCATATCCCATCCCCTTCAAAAATTTCCTTGTGCTCCTTTGCAGTCAGTCCTTTCCCCCAGCCTCCGGAGGCAACTGCCGTTCTAATTTCATTTACAATAGATTAGTTCAGAACTTGATATAACTGGCATTGTATTTTTTTGTACCTGGCTTCTTTTGCTCAGTATAATGTGTTTGAGATTTATCCATGTTGTCGCATGTATTAGTAGTTTGTTCCTTTTATTGCTGACTAGTATTCCATTGTGTGAATATATCGCAGTTCATTCTGTTGAAGGATATTTTGGGTTGTTTTCACTTTGGAGCTATTATGATTAAGGCTGCCATGCACTTTCTTGTACAAGTCTTTGGGGAGCGTGTGTTTTTATCTCTCTTGGGTGAATACCTAGCAGTGAGTTTTTAGCTTTTGAGACTAAAGTAGCTATGAACATTTGTATATATGTCTCTGAAGGGACATGTTTGCATTTTTTTTTTTTTTTTGGCATAAATACCGAGCAGTGGGTTAGATGGATAGATGTATGAAATAGGTAGTATGATAAGTGTATATTTTACTGCCAGTAGGGTTTCTTACAGTTGTTTTAGTTTATATCCCCATAAACAATGTATGTTTCAACTAGAAGTTTCAGTTGCACATCTTTACCAACATTTGGTGTCACAGACCTTTGAATTCCAGCTGTTCTAATGAATTTGAAGTTGTATTTCATTGTGAGTTTTAAGTAGCATTCTTCTGATGACTAATGATGTTAAACAGGGTTTTTTCTGTGCTTACTGGCTATTTGTGTATTTTCCCTTATAAAGTGCTTGTTCAAACCTTTTATCTATTTTTCAAAAAAAGATTATTTCTCTTTTTATTATTAAGTTGTGAAAATTTCTTACATATTGTGTGTTCAATTTGTTAGATATGTGTTGTGAATATCTTCTTTTGGTCTGTGGCATGTCTATTGATTTCTTAACAATGTTTTTAGATAAATAGTAGTTTTATAATTTGAAGTCCTGTATATAATGTTTTTTCTTTTATATTTACTACTTTGACTTTTTTTCTTACATGTAAAAGCTAGAATCAGTTTGTTACATTCTACAAAAACCCTTGTTGGTACATTGATTGGAATTGCATTGAATCTTTAGATCTGTTTGGTAGGAACTCGTATCTGTAAGATATATTTTACTATTCACGGACATAGTATACTTCTTCATTTATTTAGTACTTTAAAAATGTCCTAATAAAAAACAATTTTTTTCTTCTATAAAAGTCTTACAGGTATTTTGTAAAGTTTATGTCTGTCTACTTTGTATGTTTATTGTATTTATTGCTGGTATATTTGTCCTATTTGGGATTTGAAGGGAGTTCTGCTAATATTTTTCCAATGAGAATAATTTTGTTCTGGTTTTTGGTAGATATCATTTACTGTTTAACAAGATCGCCTTCTATTCCTAGTTGGATAAAATTTTTTAGAAATTATTTTATTTATATATTTTTATTAAAAATATTTTTACAGTAATTGAAATTATTTTAAAGTTTTCCTCTTTTTATCTAAGAATGTGGTGAATAATAACTGGTTTTCTGTTATTAATTAGTCTGTCCTTGCATTCCTGAGATGAACTCAACTTACTTGTGATGTATTATCTTTTTGTATATATTACTGGATTCATTTGATTTGCTTGTTTATTAATATTTTTTATTTTTGTTCGTGTGTGAGATTTACCTGTAATTTTCCCTCTTGTTCTTTCCTTCTCCAATTTTATTTTATTTTATTTTTATTTTTTTTTTTATTTTTGCATTTTATTTATTTTAGTAAGAGAGAGACCACCAGCAGGGGAGAGGGGCAGAGGGAGAGGGAATCTTAAGGGGGTTCCATGCTCAGCACAGAGCCCGACATGGGGCTTGATCCTCTGACCCTGGGATCATGAGTTGGATGCTCAACTGAGTACTTCTCCAGTTTTAGTATCAAGGTTATAATAGACTTGTAAATGTAATGGAAAACTCTAGTAGGGGATATTGATAGTGGAGAAGGCTGTGTGTGTGCGGGGGAGGAGATATATGGGAAGTCTCTGTGCCTTCCACTTATTTTGCTATGAACTTAAAACTGCTCTAAAATTAAAGTCTGTTAAAAAAATGTAATGATGAATGGTCCATCAGTTTCTATTCTTGAGAAGTTTGTGTAGGATTGAAATTATATATGGAGTATATAATTGAATATTTGATAGAACTAGCCTATAATACAACTTAGGCTTAGTATTATCATTGTGAGGGGGTTTTAAACTACTTATTCAGGTTTTTTTATGGTTATAGGACTATTAAGCCTTTCTATTTTATCATTTTTTCTTTTTTTTATTCATTTAATCTTAAATCAGTTTCTGTAAGATTTTATTCTAGAAATTGGTCTGACAGATTTGTTTTACCTGAGTTTACAAATTTATTGGCATGATATTCTCTTAGCTTTTTTCCCCTCTGCTTTTTAAAATGTTAACACTGTTGTCTCCCATTCATTTCTCATTTCCCCTTTATTGTTTTTATGAAAAAGAAACAAAGAGATAAGCACCCATGTCTTCTTTGAAGATGACATTTTGTGCTAGATTATTCAGAGTTCATTTTTAAAGTATTTCTCTTCCCAGGTATCTCCTCTCCTACTCTGTTTAACTCATTTTGTTTTACACATGCCACACCACATACTACATAATCCTTTTGTCAATGTTCCAATCATTATTCCTTATGCAGTTTTAAAATTAGATATAAATTATACTTCTTCTGTTACAGTAATAAGTGGTACATGTTATACAACAGTTTTTAATGTTTATCTTTGAGAGAGAGAGTGAGAGAGCAACTGAATGCTAGTGGGGGAGGGCAGAGAGAGAAGGAGATGGAGGATCCAAAGTGAGCTCAGTGCTGATGTCAGAGAGCCTGACGCGGGGTTCAAATTCACAAGCCTTGAGATCATGACCTGAGCTGAAGTTGGACACTTAGCCAACTGAGCCACCCAGGCGCCCCCAACATTTTCTTTTTTTATTTGAGTAGTGTTAGTATCGCTGATGATGAGTGGGAAATGAATAAGAAATGATGTCTTTAGATCTTCCTGAGTGTTCTATTTGATGAGGGTTGTAAGTAAAAAATAAATATGGTAATAGAATTAGTGCTTTAAGGACAAGACCTCTTGGAGTGTATGTTCCCATCTTATAGACTAGTTGTTACTGATTTTGTTTCTTGGTCGATATCATTTTGTACAAAGTACCAAATGTAATAAATAGAAGTTTATTTGACTTTCGTTTATCACTGTTGGCCCATTTGGGCCTTTTTGGAAATATATGATGGAATATTTAGGATCATAGTGGCTGGGAGAAAAAATCGGGATACTCTGTCTTAACAGTATACAAGACAGTCTGATCAACAAAGAAATTTTCCCATCAAAAATGCCAGTGATACCTAATTGAGAAAATTTAAGAGAGTAAACTACTTTTGCTAATATTGCAGAGCCAAAAATGCTGGAGGACTAATTGAAAACCAACATAGTATACACTTACACAGTACAGTGAATATTGCCATCACCACAGATGTTTCCACTTGATGTTATATAGTCTATTTTCCCCCCACCTCAATCTTAACTGCTAATGTGCTTTCTGTCACTATAAATTAGTTTATATTTTCTAAAATTTTATATAAGTGGAATCACAATATACATTATTGTATTGTATTCTTTTGTGTTTGGCTTTTTTCCCTCAGCATTATGATATTGTGATTTATCCATGATGTTGGATGTATTAGCAGTTAGTTCCTTTTGAATGAAAAGTAATGTAGTTTTGTATAAATATATCACATTTTGTTTTTATACTCATCTATTAATAGATATTTGAGTTGTTTTCCATTTTTGGATATTACTAAATCTGTTGTGAGCATTCATATAAAGTTCTTCAAGTGGACATATGTTTTCTTTACCTGGAAAGTGAATGACTGGCTTGACTGGAAGGTTTAGATTTAACTTTTAAGAACCTGCCAAATGGTTTCCTGAAGGGGTTGTATTATTTTACCTTTAAATGACTGGCATATGAGATTCCACGTTTCTCCAGATCCTTGCCAAAATTTGTATTGCTGTTTCTTTTTAATTTTAGCCTTTATAATGGATTTGTAGATGCATCGTGCTTTGGTTTTAATTTTCATTTCCCTGATGTCAAATTATGCTGAGCATCTTACGTTTATTGGCCATTTGTGTATCTATTTTTCGTGTAGTGTCCGGTCAAATTTTGCTCCTATTTTTAAAGTTTTACTGAAGTATAATTTGTATATGGTAAACTGCACATATTTTTAAAGTATGCAATTTGATATTTTTTTATTTCTGTATATACTGTATATACCAATGATACCATCGCCACAGTCAACACAGTCAAGGTTCGTTAGAACCTTTCCCCTTCATAACCAAAGGCTTAGGCTCCTTTATTATACCCTTCTTCTCTCTCTTCTTGCTCTTTCTCCCACTGGCACCTATTTACTCTAACTGTAGATGAGTTTACATTTTCCAGAACTTTATGTAAATGTAATAATGTGGTATGTATTCTTTTTGTCTGGCTTCTTTCACTCAGCATAATTATTCAGAGCTGCATCTATATTGTTGCATGTATTTTTCTTTATTGCGGAATAGTATGCCTTTGTATGTGTATGAAACAGATTGTTTTCCCAGTTACTTACTGATGGAGACATGTTTTCAGGTTTTGGCTATTATAAAACAAACTGCTATGAAAATTTGTGTAAATGTATGGCCATACTTTCTTTTCGGCAGTAGAAGGGCTGGATCACATGGTAGATTTATTCTTAACTTAATTGTGAGACTGTTTTCCAAAGTGGTTATACCATTATACAATCTTGCCAGCAGCGTGTGAGTGTTCCAGTTATTCCACAGCTTTATTAATACTACATATATGGGTAGTCTTTCATTTTAGACATTTTAATAGGTATGAAGTAGCCTATTATGGCTTTAATTTACATTTCTCTCATAACTAATGGTATTGAGACTTTTTTTTTAAGTTTTATTTATTTATTTATTTTGACAGAGAGTGAGAGAGAGAGAGAGAGAGAGAGAGAGAGAGAGGGCATGAGCAGGGCAGGGGCAGAGAGAGGGAGAGAGAATCCTGAGCAGGCTCTGCACTGCCAGCATAGAGCCCGACGTGGGGCTCAAATTCACAAACTGTGAGATCATGACCTGAGCCGAAACCAGGAGTCGGGCACTTAACCAACTGAGTCACCCAGGTGCCCCGAGAATGTTTTCAGTGTTCTCGTTTGCCACCTATATATATTTCTTAGTGAAGTATCTGTCCACATGTTTTGCTTGCTTTTTATGTTGGGTCATTTCCTTATTATTAAGTTTGGAGAGTTCTTTATATTTCTAGATTCAGGTGCTATATCAGATGTATGCTGTAGCTTTTCTTTCATTCACTAGGAGTGCCTTTTGAAGACAGAAGTTTTTAATTTTGATAAAGTTTAGTTTATTCATTTATTCTTTTGTAGATCATGATTTTGGTGTTGATCTAGGAGATCTTTGCCTAGCCAAAGGTTACAAAGATTTTCTATATTCTTCTACCAGTTTTATAGTTTTAGTTTTTACATTTAAGTCTGTGGCCTATTTTGAGATAAATTTTGAGTATGATATGAAATCTGGATCAACGTTCTTTTTTTTCATCTTGAAAATTTAATATTGGCAGCATATTTTTTTCCACCAGATCACCTTTCTTTTTTGGATTGCCTTTTATTTTTGTAATAAAATCTGATGTCCATAAAGGGGTTGGTCTGTTTGTAGGCATTTGGCTTGTTCCACTAGAAGTGCTTGTCTGTCTTGGTGCCAGTACCACACTGTTGATTATTGTAGCGTTATAATACTTAGAATCGTGTAGTCGTAGCCTTCATACTTTATTCTTTTTTCAGAGTTGTTTTTGCTGTCTTAGGTTCTTTCCATTACCATATGACTTTTGCAATTATTTTGTCAGTTTCTATGAAATACTTTGCTTATATTTGATTGGGATTGCATTGAATCTGTAGATCAATTTGGAGAGAATTAACAGCTTAATAATATTGAGTCTTCTGATATGTTAACAAGGTGTATTTCTTCATTTATTGAGGTCTTATATGATTTTTCTCAGCAGTGTTTTGTAACTTACAGTTTAGAGGTCTCTGACATTTTCCTTTTTCATATTTATCCGGAAGTATTTTATATTTGTGATGTTACTGCAAATGATATATATGTAGCACTTAAAAATTTTAATTTTTGATAGTTTGCTGGTAGTATATGTATATACACTTGAATTTGGTATAATGATCTTGTATCCTGCAACCTCATTAAATTCACTTATCATTCTAGTTGCTTTTTTATATAGATTCCATAAGATTTTCTGTGGAAATGATTGTGCTGTTTGTAATGAAGACAGTTTTACTTCTTTCCAATCTGGGTGTCTTTTGTTTCTTTTTCTTGCCTGACTCCTCAGACTAGAGCCTCCAATACAACATTGGTAGAAGTGGAAAGTTTGGATATCTTTGTCTTGTTCCTGATATTAGTGAGATAGCATTTACTCTTTTTCACTATTAAGTGTGATGTTAGCTGGCAGATTTTTGGTAAATGCCTTTTAAAAGTTAAAGGTTGAGGAAATACTCTCCTAGTTCTTGTTTGCTGACAGTGTTTTTTTTTGTTTTTATTTTTTTAAGAAATATGTGTTGGATTTTGTAAAAATGCTTTTTTGGGGGTGATTATTGAGACTATCTTTTTCTTTTATTTAATTGTTAATGTGGTGAATTACATTGATTGATTTTCATATGTAAAGCACTTTTGCATTTCTTGTGGAAAACTCCACTTAGTCATGGTCTATTATCCATTTCATATATTGTTGCATTTAATTGGCTAAAGTTATATTTAGAATATTTACATCTGTTTTCATGAGGAATATTGGTCTGCAGTTTCACTTTCTTATAATATCCTTGACTATATTTGGTATCAGGTAGTGCTGGCCTCAAAAGAATGAGTTGGGAAGTTCTTCTTTCTTTTTTTCTTTCTTTCTTTTTGTAGAAACAAGACTATTTATTACATATGCTATCAAAATAATAATAATAAAAAACTTCTTTATCTATACCTGCTTTTTTTTTTAATGTTTATTTATTTTTGAGACAGAAAGAGAGACAGAGCATAAGCATGGGAGGGGCAGAGAGAGGGAGACACAGAATACAAAGCAGGCTCCAGGCTCTGAGCTGTCAGCACAGAGCCGGATGCATGGCTTGAACTCTTGAACCATGAGATCATGACATGAGCCGAAGTCAGAGGCTTAAATGACTGAGCCACCCAGGTGCCCCTCCATACCTGAATTTTTTTGTAGTAATGTCTTATACATTTCCATTTAGAATATTCCTGTATTATTTTAGGGTCTTTATGTTATACACAAGAAAGCAACTTTGACAAACTTAAGTAAAAACGAATTTAGCAAAGGATAGTGAGGGCTCACAGAATTGATAAGAGGCTAAAATATCAGGAGTATCTGAGAAAGCAAGAAGGGAATAAAAGTCACAGCACCTGTCTTTTTTTTTTTTTTTTTTTTTTTTTTTTTTTTTTTTTCTTCAACGTTTTTTATTTATTTTTGGGACAGAGAGAGACAGAGCATGAACGGGGGAGGGGCAGAGAGAGAGGGAGACACAGAATCTGAAACAGGCTCCAGGCTCCGAGCCATCAGCCCAGAGCCTGACGCGGGGCTTGAACTCACAGACCGCGAGATCATGACCTGGCTGAAGTCGGACGCTTAACCGACCGCGCCACCCAGGCGCCCCAAGCACCTGTCTTTTAAGAAGAGCCCACCTGTTCCGAAACTGGTTTGCCAGTTGCATTGCCACCACTACCATGGCTGCTACTCTGAAAAATATCATTTTCAAATCTGCATTCTGGCTTCATTGTTATCTTCAAAATTTAAGTCCAGGTAAAGGGCTTTTGATTGGCTAAGATTAAGTTATGTATCTAACTTTCTGATCTTTTTATCTCCCATAATCAGAGGCATGGAGTTGGGTAGTAAGGATGCATGGAATTACTGTCATGGAAAAACAACATATAACGGGGGAAGAGGTAAAGTTCCAGAAGTAAACTGTATGCTATTAGGAAGGATGTAGTTTCTGGCAGACAAAAAAATCCCGTCTGATTAATGTCTACTATAAACCCTTTTCCATTATCAGTTATGAGTCCCATTCACATTACCTACTGTTTACTCCTGATATTACTTTTCCTGATATAAACTAGTCTGGTACTAGTTTTGTGTTCCTGGTACTGTTAAAGTGAAATAAAATAGCTTGGCTTCCCAGAGGGGATAGCCCTAAATATCAGATGCATTTCTGTAGAAACATTGGGTTAGCATCCCACTTCAATTCTGCCCATCGTCCCCACAGATTTTCACAGAACATATTCCATGAAAGGAATTCATTAGGCATGAACCTGAGGGCCTAAGAGTGTCAAGTTACCTAAAATTCTTTCGCTGCTGCATTATTTAAATTGAATCTATCTAGGTGTCACTTAGAAATGGCATTTGGTCTGGATATTTCTTCGCAGAACAGTTTATAACTAAAAATTAAATTTCCTTAATGGAGAAATTAATAAAAAAATCAGAGAAATATTGTTATGCAGGTTATCTGTTTCTTTAGTGAGCTTCGGTAGTTTTTGTCTTTTAAGGAGTTAGTTCGTTTCACCTAAGGTATTTAATATATAAGCATAAAGCTGTTCATAATAGTCCCTTTTCATCCTTTTAATATCTGTAGAATCTATACTGATGGTACTTCTTTCATTTGTGTATTGAATAATTTTCCTTTTTTTCTCATCAGTCTGGCTAGAGCTTTATCAATTTTATTGCTTTTCTCAAAGAATCAGCTCTTAGGTTTATTGATATCTTCTATAGTTTTTCTGTTTTCTGTTTCATTGCTTTCCACATTGAACTATATTATTTCCTTTTTCCTGCTTATGTTGGGTTTAATTTGCTCCTTTTTTTTCCAAGTTTCTTTTTTAACAGAAATCATGCTTCATATTTCATGGCCATGTTAACATCTACAGTGTCACAGTACCACCACACACCCCCCTCACTCAACCTGTTCTTCTTTGTGCTCTTATGGCATCCTGTATATGCATTATTCTGTCTACCTCCCTGTCCTGCAGTTGTTGGTTTAAAGAACTGCCTTCCCAGAGGATTTGAAGGAAGGACACATATTGGCAAAGCTGTAATTTTCAGTGGTCCACTTGGTGCCTCAAACCTAGGAGATGCACAGAGGAATGTATATAAGTAAAGTCAATGTAAGATGTGTGTTTACTTTAAAAAGTTGGCAAGACAGGATGCTGCATTAAAAAAAAAAAAATCAAAAAGGAAACATCAAATTCAACTTAAAGGAAAAAAAACCAGAAACTGAGAAAACAGCAAAGCAAATCAACTCCTAAAAAAGAGTTCTTCATCTTGGTGATCACATTTATTGAAAGGGTTGGAAAAAAATAAAAATACTCTTTAGCTTAAGAATTTTTGAGTTATCTGCAAATCAACTCATTTCAGGAGTGGAAGAATCCTTGGTCATTTCTTAATGTTGCAATTAATGCAGGTTTCTCTTTTGAGTGTCTTCTACATTTAAAGAGGCAATCATACAAAGTCTCCTATATTCCATAACACGATGAATTCTTTGTTTCAGCCAACTCTTAATGGAGGGGCAACTAGAACAACACCATCTCCCTGGACAAAGAGCATCGGAATATTCCGTTTTGTTGATTTATATACCTCCTTGTAGGTTTCCTCATCAATTTCTATGGTAGTCATAGTCTCTTCCACATCTCCCAATATCATATTTAAATGCTGATCATAAGCATGTAATCTGCCTCGAAGCTCTCTGTTATTTTTCATTTTCACATAAATTCGCTCATCCAGGCTGAGCTTGATGAGATCCAGGGGCTCCTCTACGGTGTTGGTAGTTTGTTGCTGGTCCAAGTCATCTGCGCCATGTTTCAAACCCTGAAGTTTCTTAAGGTATAAACTGAGGCCATTGCTTTGAGACCTTTCATCTTTTCTCATATAAGTACTTAGTGCTTTATATCTTCTCCTTTAGGAGCATCCACAGGTTCTGATATGTTATGTTCTCATTTTCATTCAGTTAAATAATTGCTGATTTCACTTTGATTTATTCTTTGACCAGGGTTACTTAAAAGAGTGGTATTTATTTTTCAAATATTTCTGGATATCTTTTTATAACTCATTTTTTATTTACTTTGATTATGCCAAAGAGCATACTTTGTATGATTTGAATCCTTTTAAATTTATTGAGATGTTTTATGGCTCAGCATATGTGCTATTTTAATGAATGTTTTGAAAACTGCTTCTTCTGCTTGTTCTTATATAGGGTGTCTTGTAAATGTCAACTGGGTCAAGTTGGTTGATAGTGTAGTCACCTCTGTTACGTCCTTGCTAAAGATTTTTCTCTTTACTTAAGAGAAAGGAATTGAAATTTCCAAGCATAATTCTGGATTTGGGTGGATATTTTTGCAATCCAATACACATTTTTAAGCTTTATTCTGGGTTGCAGTCAAGTTCCTTGGAGACAATTTGGCCTCTTAGGTCTCGCTATTATGATTCGATAGGTAGGTCTGGAGCAGTACTCAGTCTAGTGCTAACTATTCCTCATAACTGAGGTATGAACTTGATGAGTATTCTAACAAATGCCTGTGAATTATGAGTTTTTCCTGTCTAGCTTGTTGGAGCAGCATTCTTTTTCACTTTCAGCATCAGGTTCTGGTCTCCATTTCTTTGGGATGGTGTTTTCTTTGCTTCTTGTACTTGCTTTACAGGCATGCCCTATTTAGTACTTTGCTGAATATACAAAGGGGATTCTCGATAGATTTTTACAGTTCTGTCTATGTGCTCTGTCTCCCCTCTTGTCCTCTGTCCTATGAACTCTAGTTGCCTTAGTTTCCATGGAATCTCAGCTCTGACTCCTCACATCCAGAGATTGCCAGGCTCCACCTGGGTTCTCTCTCCTTGTGCTGTGATCTGTAGTGATAAGCCTCCATTCATTTGTTTCTTGTCTCTCAGGAATCACTGTTCTTTGTTGCCTGATTTCCAATGTCTTGTAAATCTTTTTTTTTTTTTTTTTTTTTTTTTTTTTTTTTTTTTTTTTTTTTTTTTAAGAGAGAACGCAAGTGGGGGAGAGGGCTAGAGAGAGGGAGACAAAGAAAGAATATCTTAAGCAGGCTCCATGCCCAGCATGGAGCCCCACGTGGGCCTTTATTCCATGACCCTGTAATCATGACTTGAGCTGAAATCAAGAGTCAGACACTCAACTGACTGAGCTACTCAGGTACCCCCTTGTAAATCATTTTTTAAAAACATTTTGGTTTTGTTATTGTTGTTGTTTTGACATTTTGTTTTGTGATTATTTCAGAGAGAGATACAGAGTATATTCCTTTTTACTGTCTTAGAGTCTTCTGCCCATTTTAAATTTTATTTCAATCTCCCATGTGTTTTTTGTTGAGCAAAAGCTATTAACTTTGATAAAGTTCCAATTTATTAATTTTACTAAATCTTGATATTTGCTTAAACCTTCTCTACCTCAAGGTCACAAAGATTTTCTTCTAGTAGTTTTTATAGGCTTGGTTTTTCCATTTATGTCCATGATTTATTTTGACTTATAAAGTGAGGTAAGCTTGATGTCCTTTTTTTTTTTTTTGATACAGGTAGCCAATTACTCCAGGACCTTCTTTCTTGATTAAATTCGACTGATACCTTGATACTGTAGCAAAAATCCACTTCTCTTATATATGTTGGGCACTATAAATTTTCTGCAGCACTATTTTTAGTTAGATATTTTGGTCTTTTATAGATGTTTTGTTGTTGATGAATTTTAATTTAATTTTGTTGTATTCAGAAAGTGTACTTCATCAGATTTAGTCCTTTGAATCTTCTGAGATTTTTTTAATTGTCCTACAGTTTATCATATAATAGTGAGTATATTGCAGTTGTCAGGCATAGTGCTGTATAAATATCAGTTGGGTTAAGGTGGTGATATTATTGTTCAGGTCTTCTCTATAATTATTAATTTCTTTCCTTGTTAAATTGACATATGTCAATTTCTCCATGTAAGATTCTGAATTCTTCGTTTTCTGTCTTTAATTCTGCATGCTTTTGCTTGATAGTTTTTAAAGTCTGTTAGGAAGCATATATGCATTTGTAATTGTTATATTAGTTTCCTACAGTAGCCCGGTTATCATAAACTGTCTTTTTTGCATCTGTAGGAATCCTTGCTTCCCTGGTCTGTTTTGAATAGTATTAACCTATCTATTCTAGCTTTTTTATTCTTACAAGTTGTATAACACCTCATTTTTCTAGTTTTTTCATTCAGTCTCTGTTTTTCATGTTAAATTTGGCTTCTTTTAGATAGCCTATGTTTGGATCTTATTTTTTTTTTAATACATTTGGACTGTGCCTTTTAAGTGAATGGTTTAATCCATTTTTACCTAATACAATTTTGGATATGGTTGTATTTATCTCTGTAATTTTCCTTAGCTTTTTAAAAATTATGGCATTTTTCTCTCTGTTTCTTTTTTTATTTTTTCCACCCATCCCCGCACTAACCTCCCCTCTGGTAATCACTAGTTTGTTCTCTTTATTTAAGAGTCTGTTTTTTGTTTTTTCTCTTTTTTTTTTTTTTGTTCATTTGTTTTGTTTCTTAAATTATATATATATATATGTGTAATCATATGGTATTTGTCTCTCTCTGACTTATTTCACATAGCATTATACTGTCTAGGTCCATCTGTGTTAATTGAACGTAGCAAGAGCTCATTATTTTTTATGGCTGTGTAATATTCTTTTGTATATATAGGTATGTGTATGTGTGTGTATATATGTATTTGTGTTTATGTATATATACGCTTATATATGTATATGTACATACGTATATACACCCACACGGATCACATTTTCTTTTTCCATTCATCTATTGATGAACACCGGTTGCTTGCAGATCTTGGTTTTTGTGAATAATGCTGTAATAAACACAGAGCTGCATGTATCTTCTTGAATTAGGTTTCTTGCCTTCTTTTTTCTTGTTACTCAAATAATTTTTAGTATTTAATTTAAATTTCCTTATTGTTTTGAAAATATATTTCCTTGTATTAGTTTCTTTCGTTGCCCTAGAGATTACATCTTTAACTTTTCCCATTAAACTACATCTTTAACTTATTACATTCTACTTCAGCTTATCATTCTACTTATTCTAAGAAATAGTATCTTTATTTCATCTTCAATTTTGAATGATAGTTTTCCTCTGTATAGTTCTTGGCTGACAAGTTTTGTTTTTTTTTTCCACATCAAATATTGTTCCAGTGTCTTGACTTTCAAAGTTTCTGATGTGCAGTTAGCCATAATCTTATAATTATCCCTTTATATAATTTATTTTTGCTCCCTGGCCTCTTTACTGTTTTCTCTTTATCTTTGGCTTTTAGCACTTTTATTGTCATGCATATGGGAGTGGTTTTCTTTATGTTTAGTTCACTTGTTGTTCAGTGAGTTTTTTGACTATGTAAATCAGTGTTTTCCACCAAATTTGGGAAGTTTGGGAGCATTATTTTTAAAAATATTGTTCATTTCTTCCTTTCTTCTTGGTATTCCACTGGCCCATATGCTGAACCACTTACTCTTATGCCACAGATCTCTTGAGGTTCTATTCATTTTCATTAATTTTGTTTCTCATTGTACTCCAGATTGGGTAACTTACATTAATGTATCATTAAGCTCACTGATATTTGTTTTGCCTTTTTTTTTACTTTCAGCTTTAGAATTTTCCTCAGGGGAAAAAATAGTTTCCATGTCTCTAATGAGATTTCATATCTGTTCATTCATTGATACTATTTTTTTCTTCAATATTTGAACAATTTGTAACAACTGTCAAGAAATCTCTGTCTGCTAAAACTAATATCTAGTTTACTCATAGTTTCTGTTCACTTTTTTCTTATATGGTCCACACTTTATTATTTATTTGCATGTCTAGTATTTTTGACTTAAGATTTGAACATTGTAACCACTCTAGATTCAGTTGTGTACTTTGGGGAGTATTTTATTTTGTGGTGTTTTGTTTTTGTTCTTTGCTTACCTTAAACAGCAAACTTCCTCTCTTGACTGTAGGCAGTATCTGATATCTCCATATACTTTATGGTTTCTACTGCTGCTTTTTAAAACTGGTTTCATGATCTGTTCTGTTCCTCTTTTGTTCCTTGATTGCCAGCCAAGACTGTAGATTGAGATAGAGCTCACTCTGTCTGCTTTTCTTCTATAGATGATTCTCTAATTTTCAGCTGCTCTACCAGTTTTACAATTTATACTTAGATGCTTCAAGTCCATTTTACATCAATTTTCTGCCAGCAGAGATGCAATCAGTTCTTAGTTAGTTCCAACTGATATAACCAAATTCCACAGACTGGATGGCTTAAAAGCCATTTATTTCTCATATTTCTAGAGGCTGGGAAGTATGAGATCAAGGTGCCAGTATGGTTGGTGTGTAGTGAGGGCCCTTTTCCTGATTTGTGGATGGCCACCTTCTTCCTGAATCCTCACATGGTGAAAGAGGGAGGGCTATGGTCTCTTCCACATCTTATAAAGGCACTAATTCAGTCATGGGGAATCTGCCCTCATGATCTCATCTAAACCTGCTTATCTCCCAGAGTTCCCCACCTCCAAATGCAGTCACACTGGGGATTAGGGTTTCAACATATGAATTTTAGGGAACACAAACATTCAGTCCATAGCACACATGTTTGGGGGACTCATTCAGTTTCAAAAAGCATCAAGTGTGTACATTTTTCTCTGATCACTACCTACATTTTTACTGGATTCCCTGAAAATTTTCCCTAAACACTAGTATGTGTAGTTTACTTGTCAGAACTTGGTAGGTTATATTCAGGTTTGGGTCATATTCTGTCTGTGATACTCTTGCTGCTAATATTTCTCCCTTTAAATTTCCTGTGCTCTTTCAATCCTGAATTCGGATTCTAACACCATGAGCTGACAAGGTGGTAGTTTTCTGCCATTATGTTTTTACAACCACAGATATGATAGTTCGAGAGTGCCCTCATACCAGATAGCCACAAAATGGCAATTCTTTTAATTTCTAAGTGAAATTTTTGAGATTGAACTATTCTCAGTGGCTTTTTGGATTTTGTCCAGTGTTTTAAAGTAGATTTTTTATTATGTTATTCGGTTTTTATAATTTTTAAAAATGTTTTATTCATTTTTTCAGAGAGAGACAAAGCACAAGTGGGGGATGGGAAGAGAGAGAAGGAGACACAGAATCCAAATTAGGCTCTAGGCTCTGAGCTGTCAGCACAGAGCCTGACATGGGGCTCGAACCCATGAACTGCGAGATCATGACCCTAGCCAAAGTCGGGCACTTAACCAACTGAACCACCCAGGTGCCCCAGTTTTCACAATTTTTTTATGTTGGAAGTTTTGCTTCATCATTCATTCCTTCACTATTATTAGAAGTACTCTTAATTTTAATCTTACAATTGCATTAACACAAAACCTTTAAAATAGAGATACTGTGACTTGAGAGAATTTTTATACTAAAAATTTATTTCATGTGTTTATTGCTAATAGTTTAAAAATGCATGAAATTCTTTTTAATATTTTTTAAGTTTATTCATTTTTTTTAATATATGAAATTTATTGTCAAATTGGTTTCCATACAACACCCAGTGCTCATCCCAAAAGATGCCCTCTTCAATGCCCATCACCTACCCTCCTCTCCCTCCCACCCCCCATCAACCCTCAATTTGTTCTCAGTTTTTAAGAGTCTCTTATGCTTTGGCTCTCTCCCACTCTAACATCTTTTTTTTTTTTTTTTTCCTTCCCCTCCTCCATGGGTTTCTGTTAAGTTTCTCAGGATCCACATAAGAGTCAAAACATATGGTATCTTTCTCTGTATGGCTTATTTCACTTAGCATCACACTCTCCAGTTCCATCCACGTTGCTATAGAGGGCCATATTTCATTCTTTCTCATTGCCACGTAGTACTCCATTGTGTATATAAACCACAATTTCTTTATCCATTCATCAGTTGATGGACATTTAGGCTTTTTCCACAATTTGGCTATTGTTGAGAGTGCTGCTATAAACATTGGGGTACAAGTGCCCCTGTGCATCAGTACTCCTGTATCCCTTGGGTGAATTCCTAGCAGTGCTACTGCTGGGTTATAGGGTAGGTCTATTTTTAATTTTTTGAGGAACCTCCACACTGTTTTCCAGAGTGGCTGTACCAGTTTGCATTCCTACCAACAGTTGCATGAAATTCTTGAAGGAACATTTATTAATCACATTAGATTTTCTCTTTTGTTTTAAACATTGAAAATATAGCCTCTGAGGCATTTACCTTTCATTCAAAATAATGAATTTATAGCTTTAGAAATGATGGGATCAAAATTGTGGCTGAGGATCATTTTACTTCTCCATCCCTAAGAGACTTTTATTTGATAAATATTTCAGTAGTTTTTATGCATAGATTTCTGTGCTGATGTCAGTGTACATAAATTTGGAAGATTATAGTAAAACCTTTTCTATCTGGGATATTAGAAAATTAATTTTTTTGGTTTGGATTTTTTGATTGCAGAGATTTTATTCTTTTATTTATTTATTTATTTTTTATTAAAAAAAAATTTTTTTTAAGTTTATTTATTTTTGAGACAGAGAGAGACAGAGCATGAATGGGGGAGGGTCAGAGAGAGCGGGAGACACAGAATTGGAAGCAGGCTCCAGGCTCTGAGCCATCAGCCCAGAGCCCGACGTGGGGCTTGAACTCACAGACCGCGAGATCGTGACCTGAGCCGAAGTCGGATGCTTAACCGACTGAGCCACCCAGGCGCCCCATAGATTTTATTCTTTTAAAGTAGAAACTTTTTTCTTTAATACTTTTCCTGAATATAAAACTAATATATGTTCATTGTAAAATAATTTGAGAATTATAGAAGAGAATTTAAAAAAGCAGTAAAAGTTATCCTTAACCTTACCTCTTACAATAGACACTTTTTTATGTTTTGGTAACATTATACTCTTTTTCTCAGTATTTTTGGTTTTACAAAATTGGCCTACTACTGTATATACTGTTAACATATCCTTTTAAAGAATATGTTGTAATCATTTTCCTAAAACATTACTGTTAATATCCAGAGAACATATTATTCCCTTATGAGAATATACTTATTTTAACTTTACTTAGTCGTATTTAGTCTTTAACGTAATATATTCAGTCTTTAGCTCAGACTTAACCAGGATTCCACTATGTAATTAATATCATAGTATAAAACTTTGTTCAAAATTGTTTTATATTTCTCTTTACCTAAGATTCTAGAAGTAGATTGTTTAAGCTAAGAGTATTTGTTTCTTAGCTCTACATTGTAATGGGTTTGGTAATTTATACATCAATAGCTCTGTGTGAGACTTTTCATTTACCCACAACCACTTACAAACAAGGTATAATCTTAAAGATAGATTTTGTAATTACACTAGGCAAAAAATCACAGATATTTTATTAGGTTGATTTTTATTTCTTAGATATTATTATTAGGGTTGAACATCTTTTTATAGAGTCATTGATCATTTATATTTATTTGATGAATTGCCAGTTTTCATTGTTTATTATTCTCTTTGTGTTGTTTGCTTTTTTAATATTACTTTTATTTTTTAGGAAATCTTTATGATTTATTAATATCAATTTCAGATTGTTTTAGATAAGTTTAAAATATTCAAACATGTTATCAAATGATATTTAGAAAATTATTTCATTATTTTACCTTACTCTGATTGTGATAAGCTAATACAATTAATATTAGGTTACCATGCATGATAACTAAGAATCATTGATGAAGCAATATCATATTCTTAAAATTTGAGGCTTCTAAAATATATCATTTCTACATGTTTGTTAAATTTCTCTCCCTTCTTTCTTATTCATTTGATAAGTTTATTTTTCCCCAACTACCATGTGTTCTAATATTTTCAGTAGAGAGCTTTCTTTTTTTAACCAATTTTAAGGAGTTATCTTCATGAAGTACCTTGTTTATTCTTTGAATACTTGGAAGATTTTCAAATAAGAATAACAATAAAGTAACACATTTCTTGAGCTTTAATGTAATTTATGAAGGTTTTTTTTTTTAATGTCTATTTTTGAGACAGCAAAAGAGAGAGAGCGGGGAAGGGCACAGAGAGAGGGTGATAGAGGATTCTGAATAGGCTCTGAGCTGACAGCAAGAGAACCCAATGTGGGGTTCAAATTCACAGATCACAAGATCATGACCTGAGCCAAAGTTGGACGCTTAACTGACTGAGCCACCCAGGCACCCCATGAAGAACTTTTAGAACTTTTAACTGAAGAAAATAAAAGAGTTATTTTGGAATGTAAATTTCTTGCTACATAGTCAGAAATTCAGATAGGTGTTTTTGCCAACCTAAAAAATTGTCTGTATTGTATGGTAATAGTAATTTGAATGTTTTATTACATTTTTATTCATTTGACATAATAAAATTTACATTTGTTAGACACACATTATCTGGAATAGATGTTCATCTATTTAAAGATTATAGAGGGTCCAGGTTTCTTACTTCAAAAGCAAAAGTTCTCTCTGTAAATAGCTATTCCTGTAGTTTAAAAATTGTATTTGTGTAAACCAGAATTTTATTGTCAGGTGTCAGTGTTAGTAAGGGGTCACTGCATATATCATTCAGGACATCAGGTTGCTTGTTGGAAGCCATGTGACCCTCCATAAAGCTTTTGTGCTAGACTTGTGCAGTCCCTCAGACACCTCTTCATCACTGTCCCAGTGGTTGATGTGTAGGAGATGTCTCATTCTCCCTGCTGTCTTTGCCAGTGTATTTGTTTCCTTATAGCTAACCCCGGGGATCTAATGAGGGAAAGAGCTGCAGCAGGGCAGCATACAGCTGAAAGATCAAACATTTCTACCTCCTGAGGTAACGGTGATCCTGGAACCCAACAAAAGGATAGAGTACCCCAGTGATAGGGTGACCCTAGCATCCTCCCTCCGTATAAGAACTGACTCACAATGGTAGGCTCTAAGAAGAATTGTGTTCGACAGATAGCCTTGTGTTTGCAGAGTTCTTCAGGAATTTCTAGCTTTGTTGCCAATTGGCTTAAAAAAACTTTTTTAATGTTTGTTTATTTTTGAGAGAGAGAGAGAGAGAGCGAGCAGGGGAGGGGCAGAGAGTGAAGGGACACAGAATCTGAAGCAGGCACCAGGCTCTGAGCTATCAGCACAGAGCCTGACACGGGGCTTGAACCCATCAACCGTGAGATTATGACCTGAGCCAAAGCTGGACACTCAACCAACTGAGCCACCCAGGTGCCCCACCAATTGGTTTTAAACTACACATGATAATCATGCATTTCACTCATAATTTATTGATCATCCCATAATACTATTTGACAGGGTTTTTAACACCTCTGTTACAAAGGTTATAAAATTTGGAATAATAAAATTTGCTCAATTTGTCATTTTATAATACCATGTAAACATTTGTTGTATATTGGATTGAACACAAGCCATTTATGATTTAGATTTCCTAGTTTTCTGATATAGCTTAAATTTTATTAAGGACCTTATAAAATATACAGATTCATTATTTTCATAATGACAAATTTAGTTTAGATACTTTTTTAAAATTTAAGTATTCATGACCAAGTCTATTGGATAATATAAAACTTTTCTGAATTACTTTTTCATGTATTATTTTACTTTACTTTTTATTTTAAAGGATAAGGATAGTTTTCTCCTCTTTGAGGCTAAATGACCAGTCAGACCAGACTTGGAAAAATTGGGTGAACTTGTGCCGCTGCAGAAAAGGTACCTAGTTAGAAGACTTCTTTCTCCCTTGGCATAAAAGGATTATCGTCATGTGTTGTATGAATTCATGGAGTCTTCTGAATTTAAAAATTCAAGTGTGTAGTCTTTGTAGTCATAAACATGAATATTCTAACTTCTTCAGGCCTTTGGATGCAATATAAATGTATTTTTTTAAGTAATGATTTTAGAAGGACTTTAAACATTTGTAAACATATGAGCTTTAAAAATCCAAGTTTGCCCCCAGATAATTAGGGATTATAAAAGGATTAAAAGTCCTGGCTGGAGATTGTGATTTACATGGAAATATATAGCAATACTATTTTCTGAATTGAGGGTGTAGGTAGGGAAAGATTAATTGTTTTTTATTGCTAAATAGACCTGAATAGTAGGTTGTAATTCATACACAGATGGTTCTTGTAAATTTACACTGTGACATTGGGTGAAATTGATGGATATAGGGCAGCATAAGGAGTCAGGGAAGAGGTTTTACTCTCAAACTACAGTTTGAAGATGACCTAATTGTCTATTAGTAGTAGATACGTTTAAATCCTTGTACTTTGTGTTTTTCTTCCATTGAAAACAATATGTATGTATGTGTATATATTTTTTTCAATACAGTTTCAGTATTTTTGCAAAAACAATTGTACACATACTTCTGCTACATTTATTTGTAAAATTAAGTTAAACAATGAAATAGTAAAAGCCTTTATAATGTTTTTTGATTAATACGTTACAAGGATACACTTAGGTAAAACTCATTTTTATTCAATTGGGAATGATCTGCAAAGGTTTTTAAAAAATTATCACTAAAGGTAAAACAGGAAGAAAATATGAAATTTTAAACACCTTCATTTCATCTAAAATATAGGTGAGTAATCTACGAAAGTCACATGAGTTATGAGATATGGAGAAGATTGGTTAATATTAGTCTTCTGTGTGGAATAGCATTATATTTGCATAGAGTAATTTTAAGAGAATTTTTGTTTAGTGTGCATTGATAATTTAGAAAATGAAACTGGTTTTGCACTTTTCTCATATGCCAATTTTTTTTTTTTTTTTTTAACGGATTAAGGGCCTAAAGGAATAGAGGAAGTGAATGGACACTGATGTTTCAAAATATCTCATTTTGCCTAAAAGCAAGTACCGGCAGATAAATGCCCATAAAGGGATTTCTTTCTTAAGCCCCGTGGATTTTTCCCCGCACAACTTTTTGTGTGAGTTAGAAATGAAAACCATTCATCTAGTGCCCCAAAGAACGGCCTTATTGAATGGAATAACAGTGTAATGTACCATTGAAGGCAGGATTGAAAGTGATTATCTTGTTAACTCTTGACAGTTACCGCCAGCTTGAAATGGAACCGGCAGGCTTGATTTGCAAATGAATTAGAGCTTTTTCATTTTGTGCCAGGATCATCTTTTTATATTCTGATATGACAGATGCTATGTTCCAGGCTTTTGTTTTTCTTCAGTTTTATACTTGCAAATAAAAAACAAAAGATTATGATAGTCATTTTATTTGCATCTTTTCTCTTGGAGTTTATTCTTTGTGTAGAAGTTTTTAATCTTACATTTTTCCAAAATTTGTTTAAGACTGTTGTTTTTGTCAGAATTAAATTTGGTTAATTTAAGTATAGTAGTAATTGGTAGAAAGAGAAGAATTTATTGGCTTTCAAAAAGTAGAAAATTACTCCAAAGAAAATATTATAGTTAGTAAAAACAGAACCTTGGCTAAATTGAATAGAATTAGCTGTTTTTCTTGGTAACTTAATGATAAAACTTCCACCTTGGAGAGAAGTTTCGAGAAGAGTACAAGCAACTCCCATGTACCCTCTACCCAGAGTCACCAGTTGTTTACATTTGCCCCCATTTGTTTTATCAGCCCTCCTTCCCTCTCTGTCCACACATATATTTGTAAATCTATTTTCCTTCTGAACCAAAGGAAAGTATATTAGAAACATTATTACCCATAAATAATGTAGTACACATATTCTAAGAACAAAGACATTCTCTTACATAACCATGAGTACTAGCTTTTGAGAACTCAGAATTAAAAAAGAAAAGTACATAATCTTATGTTTTTTAATCTTTTTAGTAAGAAATACTGTGCAGGTTTTTTATACGTAATTCCTAATGCTTCTGTTTATATTCTCTAATCATCAAAATTAATATGTCAGTTTTAATTTAACAATTTATTGTTAATATTTAATTTATTAACCTGGAACCTTGTTTTGCTTGTCCAGGTAGTTTTTATTAATGGAGAGTTAATATAGTTAAAACTTATATGTTCCATTTAGTATAAATATTCAAAATAGTAGTTAATGTATTTGCCTAGTCTAAGTAATATATAATATACATTTTCTTTTTTTTTTTTTTTTTTTTTTTTTTTAATAAATTTTTAAATTTATTTTTGGGACAGAGAGAGACAGAGCATGAACGGGGGAGGGACAGAGAAAGAGGGAGACACAGAATCGGAAACAGGCTCCAGGCTCTGAGCCATCAGCCCAGAGCCCGACGCGGGGCTCGAACTCACGGACCGTGAGATCGTGACCTGGCTGAAGTCGGACGCTCAACCGACTGCGCCACCCAGGCGCCCCTATAATATACATTTTCTATCGAAAAAGGTCTTTATTTACACACAAATACATTCATATTCTTGTGGGGTTTTAAGTTAAATGTCTTTTATTTATTTATTTATTTTTTAAAATGTTTATTTATTTTGAGAGAGAGTGAGCGTGTGAACAGGAGGAGGGGCAGAGAGAGAGAATCCCAAGCAGGTGTGGGGCTTCATGCCACAAACTGTGAGATCATGACTTGAGCCGAAATCCAGAGTAGGAGGCTTAATCGGCTGAGCCACCAGGTGCCCCTGAGTTAAGTATCTTGTAAATACTGTTTAAGGATTAAAAATTTCAGGTTCTATAAATCCACTGTCATTTTTCCTTATAAACAGTTATATTTTGTTCTGCTGCACAACTCTTAATAAAATATGGAACTTAAGAATAAATTATTCCCGGGGTACCTGGGTGGCTCAGGTGGTTGAAGTTCTGACTCTTGATTTCACCTCAGGTCATGATCCCAGGGTCATGGTTCAAGCCTCGCGGCGGCCTCCTCATGAAGTGTGGAGCCTGCTTGGGATTCTGTCTCTCTCCCTCTGCCCCTTAAAAAACAATTTTTGAAAGTTTCTCAATAAATGGATATGCCAACATGAATACATTTACGGACACTATGGCTTTGCAACATGAACATTGGCACTGAGACCTATTTTATGTAATGGAAACTCTAGGCATTCGTAACATGTATTATACTGATATAATTTATTGAGAACTTTTCAAAAAATTGTTTATTTATTTTTAAGAGAGAAAGAGACAGAGAATCTCAACTAGGCCCTGTGCTGTCAGTGCAGAGCCCAAAATGGGGCTCCAACCCACAAACTGTGAGATCATGACCTGAGCCAAAATCAAGAGTCCGATGCTTAACCAACTGAGCCACCCAGGTGCCCCAGTTTGTTGAGAATTTTTATAAAAATGCCAGTGTTTTAAAGATAATGATTGTGTTAGCAAGCATCATCAAATTAAACAAGTGTTACCTCTCTTTTACATTGTAGGGTTGGACCATGTTTGCTGGATGCTCCTATATACAAAGGGTGACCGTTTAATGTATTGTCTTGACTTAGACACTTTAGAAGTGAAAGGAGGTACTATTAATAATTCTGCTAGGATGTCAGAAATAAACCAGAACTCTCAGCAGAAAGAGAGCATATATAGTCATTTGCCTTGTTCTTGTTTTCATGTCACCTTGCCAAGTTACAGTGTTGCTGTTTTTACAGTGATAACACCATACAGATTTAAATGTTAAAAATCTTAAATAGTTTTGACCCTATAAAATAACATTTGAAACATTCAGCATGCTTCTTCAGTGTTGTCCCGTTTGAAGCCTGAAATTGTATTATATTGTCTTTTAATAATTTTATTACTTGCTCTATAATAGACAAATAATATTCCTATAATACATGAGCTTTAAACATTCTTTTTTAATGTTTAATATTATGAATTTGGAGGATATTCTGAGGTACTGAGAATGTGTTTATAATTTCATACAGTCCTGTTTTATAAAAATTCAGTGCCTGTAAAACTGATTATTCAGTGTTATGCTAAATTACCTTTAATTAATGACGAAAAAGCCATTTTTCTCCATTGTACTAGAATGTTTCTTCCAGATTATGCCAGGGTTAGTCTTTAGGTAGAATAATTCACATTTATCTTTTTTTCATGTTATTCCTTCTTTATCAAACTTTCATTTTAGAGAGAGATGAATTGATGTTATGGAAGACAATAGTTTCTGTCTTTTTGTATTGGTCTTATAGTTATTTCTTTTGTTTTTTTATTTTATTATTTTGGGTAGCCATTTTCTTTAGTTTTTCAGGTAACATTTTATTAATACAATTAAAAAAATTCTTATGTTTTTGATATGTAGAGTAGAATAAAAGCATATGGGAGGAGTTGACTAAGTTCTCAAGTTTTTAATTTAGCTGTCCTTTGTAGTTTGTTGCATCTTCCTTTCTTAATTTGTCTATCATTTGTATTTTGGATTCTGAGACACTGTCAGTATTGTCAGTGACTCAATGATTGTCATGAAATTATCAAAATCATAAGAAAACAACAGATCTCTTTTTACCTCTACTTATCACCAAATTTCCCCAAATGAAAATCTTCATATGGATTGACAACTTGAATACAAGTGGAATTTAAATAATTTAGCTGAGAGGTCAGCCCACTTTTTCTGTGATGGCCTAGATTGTAAAATTTTAGGCTTTGTGGGCCAAGAGGCAGAACTGAGGGTATTATGTAAATATTTATACAACGAGACAAATGTTTGCAATTTTTATTGAAAAAAAAATCAAAGGTAATTATTTAGCACAGTTTTTTGTAATACAAATGTATAAATGAGAAGAATGGAATTCTTTAGAGGGGATAGCATTTCACTTAATTGGGGTTCAGAGTTAGTGATCTCTGTCATCAAATTGATTACAAATGTTCTTCTGTTAATGCTAATTTGTAATGAGATTTTAAATAGTTCATCTTTGAGAATGTTTTTCGTGCAGATAGGTACTGCTAAAGAGTGATCCCAATCCATGAACATATGATTTTAATTGAACACTGTATTGCTTGGGAGGCATTTTCAAAATTCTATTAGATTCTTTTCTTGATATTTGTCTTTTAGTAATTACATTACAGATTAATCACTTCCAGTTGAAGTGCCAAGTTCCTCAATTGCAGTTAAGTGGGTTTGGAAATAACGGAAATTTTTTTTGCACTAGCATAAAGGTTGGAAAAATGCTACTGGAATTATAGTTTGAGTTCAGAAATAGACTCCTTGAAAAGTGTATGGGAATAGAGATCTTGGTTCTTGTTTTTAACTTTTGACAAGATGGGAAATACGTAAAGCAGGTTGACATTATTTTGTGACCCAAACAACATCAGTTGTGACTGAAATAAATGACTTTTTGACGTGTAAGTTTTGCATGTAAGCACTGTTTACCTTGAAATTTTTGGCTGAGTTCATTAAGAAACATAACTGTCTACATCTAAAGCTGATTTCCAAAGCTGTCCAGCTTTGACTAAAAGTGGTTGAGGGCAGTTGTTTTCTTTCAGAAAAATTTCAATCTCGATCCTTTTTGTAAAAACTCAAAAGTCAAAGTGCTGTGTGTTAGAGCAATCTGGATATTAAGCTTCTGTTTGTGCTCAGAGCTCACAAAATGGACAATGGACAAGTCCACAAGAATAAATGGGGTTCACTTTTGACACTACTGGTTTAATAACACATGACACATTAAAATATTTTCACACAGTATTTGCTGATGAATAATACAGTGAATAACCGTAGGCTTTAAATTTTCACACTTGCTTATATTTTCACAAGCTTTATAAATTTGTCCAACTAAGCTTCTCTGTACTGTACGTATTTTTAACCACCATAACATGTAGCATCTTAGCATATGTCATATCACGTTGTGAATTAGTGTTTTCTCAGTTTTCTTGAAAATATTTTCATGTTCTACATAGACTATTAACAAAAGCTAATTCTTTAGTCACTTCAAATAAAGGAAGCACTGACTCCTCAGATAAACAACTAAGCAATATCATTAACATCTGTAGATTCATCAAGAGCCAAGGAAAACCACCCCAAATTATTTGCCTTGTCTTTAACCTTGTCCTCAACTTTTTGAGTTACCATTCATGCTGAAAGGCTAATCACTTTAAACAAGTTTATTTTCTCTGGACACATTCCTTTGGTTGCTGCTGTCAAACACTATTTAATTAACTCATCATTGTTAAATGGCTTTCATTGACTGGATGACAAATATACCACTCAAACTCATTTTATATTTTTGTGAAGAAATTCTGCTGTGATGAGATCTTCCATTTTAAATTGTCTAAGTTTTTGACTGCTGCTTTCCTGTGAGTTAGAAATATTGTGAACACTTCTTAGTTTGGGAATGTCAACATGTATTCTTTTAGCACAGCCATAGTGTCATTGTATAATAAACACAATGCATTGCCATTTAATTTCATAACATAATCTACACTCCCCTGCACCTTAAAAGTATGTCATTTGAAGTCCCCTTTTCTCTTATATCCTTGTTTTGACATGATTATATACACTGGTATTAAACAAAAATTAAATGTCACATTACAACAATTCATGAAGCGCTTGAAATTCTGTTGAATTGTACTGCATCACTGATTTTTGTGTTCAGAATAGCAGTGCAAATCAATGAGCGTGCCATGTATGATCTGTGTTGTAACCATTCAACCGATGTTGTAGCACTAAAGCAGCCATGGAAAACTGTAGAGGAATGAGTGTGGCTGTGTCAACAAAACTTTATATATTGACAAAAAAATTAGGGCTTCAAGAATTTTCACATATCACAAAATATTATTTTAATTCTTTCCGGCCATTTAAGATTATAAAGACTAGTCCATGTCATGGGCTATACAAAAACAGGTGGCAGGCTGGATTTGGCCCTTGGGCCATAGTTTGCTGACCCCTGATTTGGACTCTCAACTCAAGAGAATTGTTGGTAACCCTTTGAATTCTCTATTGGCCTTCAAATACTGCTAATACTTATTTTGTGGAAAGTGCCCATGAATTGGATATGTTAATTTTTATTTTATGTGGCCAAATACTAAACCATTTCTGATAAGACAGTAGCTCCTAGAAGAACTTTCATTTGTCCTTTCACTTTATGTGAACTAGAAAAAACAAAAATCTTTGTTACATGCAGGGCTATTTCAAGCCTGCAGGACTTACACATGCCATTCCCTCCTGTCTACATGTAAACTGCCCTCACTGAGCTTAGATTCTATTAGAAAAGACTGAAAGTAAACAAATACAGCTTATGCAAGACTATCGGGTAGTTTATGTAATAAGTGGAACTCTGAGAAACCAGGCTATGAAAATGAACAGGAGTTAATATGGCTGTATCATGGGGTCAATATGGTTAATATATGGGCCTCGGCAGCACCAGCATTGCTGCCACTGGACTTGCAATATTCATCATTTCTCCTATCACCTAGATTATGTAATCTGTATATTCTTGTCTTTAACTTACACTTGATTCACAGTTCATAGAATAATCCTTATCTTCCTATATTTGGATTACTTCGGAGTCAAAGCTCAGCTAATTTGGAAGGGTGTTCAGATTGTGCGTAGCTTAAAAAGCATGAGAGCTATACTGAAGAGGAAGCATGCAGTGAGTGAGCATAACAGTGAAATAAGATGAAGGAAGAATTCCTTGACTTTCTAAATGCGTATTCCTTTTATTGGATCTCACAGGTCCCTGAATTATTTCTTCACAGTACTTTTGAAATGTTATTCATGTCGCAGTTACTAATGTACATGTTTGTGTGTTAGTTGTGTGTGATCCATGCCTGTCTATAAGCTCCTTGCACTCCAGTTTGTTCATAATCCCTGACACTCAGCATAGAATCTGCCCGAAGGTTATGCTCAGTAATAGTTGAATGAATAAATGATTGAGACCGGGGCAGGGGTGGGGGTGGGGGAGGGGCGCAAATCATGTTGGTTTCAGTGGAAAGGCATTAAAGAGCTTCAGGCAGGGAATTGATATGATCTATTCTTACACGATTAGATTGTTTTGTATTATGTAGATAGGAGGGAAGCAACAGTGGACGTGGGGGAAATAATTACGAGGGAATGAAGACAACTAGACCAGAGGCGATGGTAGTTGGACTAGGATGGTGGCAGTTTATATAAGTAGAGATAGTTTCTGTGGTTACTTAAGAGGTAGAATCAATAGGATTTAGCGACAGATTATATTGGTAGGAACAGACAGAAGAAATTAAAGGTGGAGTCCCAGGTTTTTGACTTGAACAAAAGGATGGGTGATGTGACTCCTTTCTGAAACACGAAATACTGAAAAGCATCATGTTTGAAGGAGGAATTTAAAAGTTCAGTTTTTGACCCATTGAGTATAATAAGTTTTTGTTTTTTGTTTTGGATCTTTGAGACAGCCAAATAGAGATAACAAATAGAGAACTGAATGAATGGATCTGGACCCTCTGAAGACTATGCTTTTTGTGTGTGTGTCATTTACTATAGATTGCTATCAATACTATGCATGAGGGAATGGAAGATTAACAAGAAAGTATTGCACAAGATGAGGACCTGGGAGAGAGCCTTGAGGAGCTCTAACCTTTGATGGCTGGAGGGAGGAACATAACCCTACAAAACTTCAGTCATTTTTTGAGAAAAAGTGGAAAACCTGATGATATAATGTCATAAAAGACAAGTGAGGAGAGGGTATGCAGGAAGGAGTATTCAACAGTAACACTTGCTTCTAAAAAGTGTATAAAGAGAAGGATAACAAAGTGGTTTGGGTAAGATGGGGAAAACACTGATGACTTTAGCAAGAGTAATTTGTGGACATGATGGGAGGTAGGAATGTGGAGACATCGTGTGTATATAGTTTTTCAAGAAGTTTGAGGGAAGCAGAGAAGTAAGTAGGATGGTATCTGAGAAGTCCAACCCCACTCCAAAATCCTATAGGTGATCTTTCAGACCCAACCATAGGCATTTCTAGGCCAGTTGCTTCCAGCCAGAGGCTTCCTTATTGGGATCTATGGCAGTTTTCTCCATTTTATTTCAGTCTTTTTCCATTACTAGTCCTTCCTCCTTTCCCTCCCCATGGTCCATTTGTCTGTAAAGGGGCAAGAGTCTTTTGTTGGTGCTTCTCAGCAGTGAGATGAGTCCCCCTCCACTCCATTTTAGCTGCCTACTCCCACTTTCCTGCCCTGCATCCACCTGATCCTTGCCCATCTTGTTCTTTTAGACAGAAGTCGACCATTAAGGGGGGCAAATGCTCCTTTTTGCTTCTTGATTGCACTGTTACAAGTGAATGAATAAAAGTTTGATTGTTACTTTTAGTTTGATTTATTGGTCCTAACTGACCATCTCAACCCCTAATTGTTCCGTAGTAACAGTACAGGGTAGGGGAAAGAGAACAGATAATTGAAGGAGTGAAGTCCTTAAAGAAGGTAGAGGAACTGATTCCAGAGGCCAGGTAGTGGGGGTGGCCCTTGTCAGAAGCAACCTCTGGCATCACCTCTAATGAGGTATTTCCTGTACTGCACTATCCATAGCTTCCATCTCTTCCCCACCCTCAAAGTCCTTCACCCCATAGCTTCACAATTTTAGAATTCTACTATAGCATTTGCAGTATTTTGTCATGGTGTTTACAACTCTTCTTTTCCTAATGAAATCTTCCAATTCAAATTTTGTGAACATTAGCTAATAATTAGTGATATGTAAACAAAATTGTTTTAGTTACCATATTCTAAGACCAAAGACTTTTATCTTTATTTTTTTTTTAATTTTTTTTTTTTTAACATTTATTTATTTTTGAGACAGAGAGAGACAGAGCATGAACGGGGGAGGGGCAGAGAGAGAGGGATACACAGAATCCGAAGCAGGCTCCAGGCTCTGAGCTGTCAGCCCAGAACCCGACGCGGGGCTCGAACTCACAGACCATGAGATCGTGACCTGAGCTGAAGTCGGACGCTCAACCGACTGAGCCACCCAGGCGCCCCAAAGACTTTTATCTTTAATGTGTAGTTTGGGGAAAGTTAAGGTTTGATTGCCATTCCACACCAAGAATCCATGCTTATCAGAAGACTTATTAAAATCTTCATGTGGTAACAAAAGGTTTACTTAAATAATTAACCTGGGGAATGGATACATACATAGAAGCCACATTAAAATGATTACTGGACTTTTTAAGTGCTGAATTATGGAGAATTTTCTATAAGGGCAATGCAGTTGGTAGCCATAGATTTAATATTCTTTCTATTCGAATAGGGCTTATATGGCCCACTTCATGTGAAATTTTGTCTTTTTTTTTTTTTTTGTGGCATGACATTAAAGCATAGGTTCTATGAGGATGATAAACAGGAGTCATACCGCTTGGCTGGTAAATGAGGCCAAGTGACTTCTCAGCATCGTTATCTCAAGAGTGGCTTTGTTTCAGTTGTAATGTATTGAGTAATACTTTTGAAATGTTTACACAGTGATAATGATATTGATAATAATTAGTGATATATGCTAAGTACAATCTGCTAAGAACTTTACATACATTATTGCATTCATAATTAAGGGTATTTAGAAGTTCTTAGAACTTAGCCATTGAATGTCAAGGAGTGACTATAAGCTTAGTGATCTAAGAAATTATTAACATAGCAGAAGTGAGGTTTTGGTTCTTGTACAATAAATATTTAGAATTTGAAGATGTAGTGAGGAAGAGAAGACAAGGTAGGTAAATGCATGAGCAAAATCATGGAGGTGATAATGAACTGGTCTGAGGAGAGGTACATTTTGGATAGTAGAAGAAAATTATTAGCCAGGTATTGTATGTTAGAAAACAGACAGAATCATGAATTTGGTGTATGAAGACATAGATGTTAGGGAGAAGAGTATTGGAGGAATTTTGGTGTGAAGTGATAGGAACCAAAACTAATATAGACAAAGTGGGAAAGGAAGGGAATGTGGCAGAACTTGGACCAATTTGGATCAATTATTGAAAGGTTCACCACTGCCATTTGTCTCATGCATTGTGGGCATAACTATGTTAATTATCTCTATTCCAGTTTCACATTTTCTGACTTTAAATTGAGTTCATCTGTGTTTTATATAATCATGTACCAAATTGAGGAAGATTCTATTAGTATTAAACACTGTAGATGACATAAAAATGAACAAAAATGTAGACTTTCACTCTTAGAACACTGAAGGTTAAGAGGCATGTACACAGATAATTCATAAGAAAGTTTTTCAGGGGTGGGTAGAATAGGAAAAGTGTGGACTGAATGTAGATCTAGTCTTATTTTATCTAAAACAGGAGGTAACATTTCTATTGTAAAAGAAAAAGTATGAGCTTTGGATTCAGATACAGTAATTTTGTCCTAAATTTTAGCAAGTTACTTTCTTTTTTTTTTTTTTTTTTTTCAACGTTTTTTATTTATTTTTGGGACAGAGAGAGACAGAGCATGAACGGGGGAGGGGCAGAGAGAGAGGGAGACACAGAATCGGAAACAGGCTCCAGGCTCCGAGCCATCAGCCCAGAGCCTGACGCGGGGCTCGAACTCACGGACCGCGAGATCGTGACCTGGCTGAAGTCGGACGCTTAACCGACTGCGCCACCCAGGCGCCCCAACAAGTTACTTTCTTGCCCTAAGCTAAAGATCCCTTTTCTACAAAATGAGGATAATGTATTACGCTACAGAGTAGCTGTGAAGATTTTTAAAAATACTTATTGTTTTAATTGGACTGGCAGTAATGTGGTTTCATGGAAGAAAGTTTAAAAAACATAAGAGAATTAGAGTGCACATAAATATCACTCAGAATTCCACTGTTGAATACTGTTGACACTTTGGTTTATAACTTTTCAGTTATATACAGATATACACATATATGCACTAATACTGTGCATGTGCATGTATAAGGCTTTTTTTTTTTTTTTTAGCAACTCTGACATCATATCATTTGGTAATACACTCTTTTAAAAACTTACTATGCCATGAGAACATTTTCGTGGATATATACAACTACGTCATAATTTTTAAATGCTATATGATTTTCTTTTGTATGGATGTTATTGTATTTTGTTTTGTAGTTTGCCATTATTGGGCATTTAGTTTTTCCCAGTTTTTTTTGTTTTGTATTAAATACATTAGAGTGATTAATATCTTATTTGATGTCTTCTTTAATTTATTTTATAAGCTTTCTATACTTTTCAGTGTACATATCTTTTACCTCTTTGGTTAGGTTTATTCCTAGGTATTATGGTTTTGGGTACAGTTGTAAATGGGATCAATTCCTTCATATCTCTTTCTGCTGCTTCATCATTGGTGTATAGAAATGCAACTGATTTTTGCTTTTTCTGTGTAGATATCATGTCATCTGAGAAGAGGGAAAGTTTGACTTCTTGCTTGCCAATTTGGGTGCCTTTCTTTTTGTCGTCTGATTGCTGAGGCTAGGACTTCCAATTCTGTGTTGAACAGCAGTGGCGAGAGGGGATATCCCTGTCTGTCATGTTCTTGATCTTAGGGGGAAAGCTCTCAGTTTTTCCCCATTGAAGATAATATTAGCTGTGGGCCTTTCATATATAGGTTTTATGATGTTGAGGTATGTTCCTTCTATCCCTACTTTCTTGAGGGTTTTTATCAAGAAAGCGATGCTGTATTTTGTCAAATGCTTTTTCTGCATCTATTGAAAGGATCATAGGATTCTTATCCTTTCTTTTATTAATGTGGTGTATCACGTTGATTGATTTGTGAGTATTGAACCAGCCCTGCAGCCCAGGAATAAATCCCACTTGATCATGGTGAATATTTCTTTTCATGTACTGTTGAATTCGATTTGCTAGTATCTTGTTGAGAATTTTTGCATCCAGGTTCCAAGTGTTGATATTACCCAAAGCAATCTACACATTCAATGCAATCCCTATCAAAAGAACACCAGCATTCTTCACAGAGCTAGGGAAAACAATCCTAAAATTTGTGTGGAATCAGAAAAGGTCCCAAATAGCCAAAATGTTATTGAAAAAGAAAACTGAAGCTGGAGGCATCATAATTCCAGACTTCAAGCTATATTACAAAGCTGTAATCATCAAGATAGTATGGAACTGGCACAAAAACAGACACATAGATCGATGGAATAGAATAGAGAAGCCAGAAATGGACCCACAAATATATGGCCAACTTATCTTGGACAAAGCAGGAAAGTGTATGCAGTGGAAAAAAAGACAGTCTCTTCAGCAAATGGTGCTGGGAAATCTGGACCACTTTCTTATACCATACACAAAAATAAATTCAAACTGGATGAAAGACCTAAATGTGAGACAGGAAACCATCAAAATCCTACAGGAGAAACAGGCAGCAACCTCTTTGACCTCAGCTGCAGCAGCTTCTTACTTGACATGTGTCCAGAAGCAAGGGAAACAAAAGCAAAAATGAACTGTTGGGACCTCGTTCTGCATAGTGAAGGAAACAATCAACAAAACCAAAAGGCAACTGATGGAATGGGAGATGATATTTGCAAATGATGTATCAGATAAAGGGTTGGTATCCAAAATCTATGAAGAACTTACCAAACTCAACACCTCAAAAAACAATTCATTGAAGAAATGGGCAGAAGACATGAATAGACAATTTTCCAAAGAAGACATCCAGATAGCTAACAGACACATGAAAAGATGTTCAGTATCACTCATTATCAGGGAAATACAAATTAAAACCACAATGAGATACCACCTCACACCTGTCAGAATGGCCAAAATTAACAACTCAGGAAACAACAGATGTTTGCAAGGATATGGAGAAAGGGGAACCCTTTTGCACTGTTGGTGGGAATGCAAACTGGTGCAGCCACTCTGGAAAACAGTATGGAGGTTCCTCAAAAAGTTAAAAATAGAACTACCCTATGACCCAACAATTGCACCACTAGGTATTTATCCAAAGGATATAGGAGTGCTGATTCAAAGGGGCAGATGCACCCCAATGTTTACAGCACACTATTGACAATAGCCAAATTATGGAAAGAGCCCAAATGTCCATCGACTGATGAATAGATAAAGAAGATGTGGTATATACAATGCGATATTACTCGGAGATGAAAAAGAATGAAATCTTGTAACAATATGGATGGAACTAGAGTGTATTATGCTAAGTGAAATGTCACTCAGAGAAAGACCAATATTATATAATTTCACTCGTAGAATTTAAGAAACACAACAGATGAACATGGACGTGGGGGAAGGGAAGGAAAAATAAGATAAAAACGGAGAGGGAGGCAAACCATAAGAGACTCAAAAATACAGAGAACAAACTGAGGCTTGCTCGAGGGGAGGTGGAGTGGGTGGAGGGATGGGTTAATTAGGTGATGGGCATTGAGGAGGGGACTTTTCAGGATGAGCACTGGGTATTGTATGTTAGAAGAGATGAATCACTGGGTTCTAATCCTGAAACCAAGACTACACTGTATGTTAACTAACTTGAATTGAGATTTTAAAACATTCTGATGAATGTATCACTGAGATAAACCCAAAGAAGTCAACCATTAGGTCAAAGGTTTTATGTGTATTATTGAGAATTTGAAATTTTCCAATTTCCCTCTGGAAAACTTGCATTATTTTTTGTTCTCATCAGTAGGATATAAGCATACCTGATTCTACACACTATTGCTAACACTGGAAACATTGTCATTCGTTTTCATCTTTGTTTGCTAGGTAAAAAATGGCATTTAGTTTTATCTTGAAGATTTGTGCACTCTGATATTTTTCTTTTTGTGAATATTGTGAGAGTTTAATGAGATTTTAAATAGATGAGTAAGCTTAGCACCTGGCAGATATTAGCCAGTCAGTAAGGGTCAGTGTTCATTTTTCCTTAAATCCTCACCCCTTTGTAGTCTCCTTCCCAATCATGGTTCCAATTAAGGAGTAGGAGAATACTGTAGAATCTTGTTTCCTTGTTGAGGTTATTGTTTAGAGATTGACGGTAATAAATTCTCTCTTGATTAAAATTTGGGCAATGAACTCGGGCTGCTTGGTTTCAAATCTACATTTTAGTCGCTGACGGAGTTGTACTGTGTGATCTACCTAGCCTCTCTCAGCCTCAGTGATCTCATCTAAGTAGTTTTATACTTAATTTATAAGGATTAAATGAGCTAATTCTTGTAAAGCACTTACCACAGTGCTTGGCACATACTATTTCATATTTCCTCAGAGGTAGAATTTATGAGAAGATTGGTGTACTTAGACAAATAACGTGATCAAAGATTAAGTGCAAAGAAGTCTCTAGGAAATGGAAAATTGTGTGATTTGAGCAAGAATCATGAATTCTAGACTGAGTATTTTTATTCATTAAACAAAGAAAGAATTTTAGGAGTTTTATTTCCTAGCACTATTGGGTACTTACCTGCTTGAAGTCACACCTTAGTTTTTTGTTTCCTGCTAGAGTGTCAGGGTAGTTACACAGGAGAACATCAGAGGGAAGACAAAAAGCATCAAAAGACGTTACTACTTGGGGCACCTGGGTGGGTCTGTTGGTTGAGCATCTGCCTTGGGCCCAGGTCATGATCTTGCAGTTCATGGGTTCGAGCCCCCATATCAGGCTCTGAGCTGTAAGCTGAGACCCTGGAGCCTGCTTCAGATTCTGTATCTCCCTCTCTGCCCTCTCCTGCTTGTGTGCTCGCTCACTCTCTCTCTCAAAAATAAATAAATAAACTTAAAAAAAAAAAAAAGGACATTAATACTTGAAACATTAGTTTCTGAGTTACTGAAAATTTGCTTTTCTCAGGAAAAAATATATGCATGTTGCATTTTCTCTCTATTTTAGCAACTGAAGACATTAATAGAATACTTACATATATTTGTTACCTTTTATTTAGGATTATTGACTCTGTATTCCATATAGTTAGATATTGCTTTTATGAAGTTGTTGGGACACAATTTTATGATAATGGACTTTTCTAAGTCCAAGTTTATTTTATTTAGTTTATTTAGAAGTTTATTTTTAATTGTATTTAAATTTAAAATATTATAAATGATAATGAAAGTTTAAGTTATATTTAAATACAAGTTTATATTTACATAAATATATTTATATTTTTGTATAAAATTTTATAAATTTATAGTTTATATTTATATAAACTTTATGTTTATATAAATATAATAAATATGTAAGTTTAAATTATTTAGATTTAAGAACAGAGATGAAATATACTGGTTTATTTCCCCTTTTAAGAATTATTTAACCCCATTCCTCCAGGTGAAATTTACATTACATAAAATTCACAAGTGATTTTTAAATTTTTTTTTTTAACGTTTATTTATTTTTGAGACAGAGAGAGACAGAGCATGAACGGGGGAGGGTCAGAGAGAGGGAGACACAGAATCTGAAACAGGCTCCAGGCTCTGAGCTGTCAGCACAGAGCCCAACGCGGGGCTCCAACTCACGGACCATGAGATCATGACCTGAGCCGAAGTCAGCAGCTTAACCGACTGAGCCACCCAGGCACCCCTACAAGTGATTTTTAAATGTAATGATCAGTTATTCTATTTTTATACCCCAGTTTTATTTAGAATAAGAAATCTGAAACAAACCAAATGTCCAACAGTAATAGATAAATTAACTTATTGTGCATCTATGAGCAGAATGGTAGGTTAGCAGAAAAAAAATTATATGTAAATACATTTGTTAACACTGAGAAGCTGTTTATAATATATAATTAAGTAGTGAAATAATTGAAGCTACACAGAAGACAATCAATGATGATCCTTTTTTTTTAAAGAGAGCAGGGGAGAGGGGCAGAGGGAGAGAGAGAATCTTAAGCAGACTCCACACTCAGCTGGACGTGGGGCTCAATTCCATGACCCTGGGATCATGACCTGAGACAAAATCAAAAGTCAGAAGTTTGGGGTGCTGGGGTGGCTCAGTCACTTAAGCGTCCGACTTCGGCTCAGATCATGATCTCACAGTTCTGTGAGTTCAAGCCCCGCGTCAGGCTCTGTGCTGACAGTTCAGAGCCTGGAGCCTGCTTTGGACTCTGTGTCTCCCTCTTTCTCTGTCCCTCCTCCACTCATGCGCGCGCGCTCTCTCTCTCTCTCTCTCTCTCTCTCTCTCTCTCTCAAAAATAAAAAAAGAGAGTCAGACGTTCAACTGACTGAGCCACACAGGTGCCCTGATGATCCCATTTTTGTAAGACAAAAATTGGTGTATTTGTGCATATGCGTAAGAATGGAGGAAAAATATAAAACATTTTGAGATAATATGTTGGCTAATGGGATTTCAGGTGATCTTTGTTTTTTCCTTCATTGGAACCAGATGTGATTTTGAATTTTTCTACAATAAGCATTTGTTTTTTAGAGGGCTACTGCTAGCCCATATGACACCTTTGTGCATATTACAAAATGATGTCCCTTCTTCTTGTGGATGCGGTACCACACCAGGATACACTGCTTGGATGTACAGTAAAACCTTGGATTGTGAGTAACTTGTACTGCAAGTGTTCTGCAAGACATCAAACATTTCTAATAAAGTTTTTTTTAATGTTTATTTATTTTTGAAAGAGAGAGAGAGGGAGAGAGAGGGAGGGAGGGAGAGGGAGACACAGAATCCAAAGCAGGCTCCAGGCTCTGAGCTGTCAGCACAGAGCCCAACGTAGGGCTTGAACTCAAGAGCCAGATCATGACTTGAACCGAGGTCAGATGCTTAACCGACTGAGCCACCCAGGAGCCTCTCTAATAAATTATAACTTGATAAACGAGTGATGTCTTGCAACATGAGTAGTCTGTGATGCCGAATGTCACATGATTGCAACTGAGCTAATGGTTCTTCTCTCTCTCTCTCCCTCTCCCTCCCTCTTGCTCCCTCTCTCTCCCTCTCTCTCCACTCCCCCACTCTCTCACTGCGGGATTGTGGGTGATCCTCTCCCATGCTCAGATGCTCGGTCTCAGCCCATGGTGTTTGGCAGAAATCAGTGATTTTTCAGAACATTGGAAGGTGCCCACAACTGGCACTAGTGTGTTTTTTGTCACTTCAAAGCACCTATGGACAGTTCTTTGCTTTTCCGTACAAAAGGAAGCTTAGGAAGGCTTTGCTTCATTCTAGGTCAGGCTGCCTGCAGATATAGACCCTTTCCCTTGCTGCCTTATTGCCAGTTAAATTAAATACAGTATATGACAAGAGTTTATTAACACTGTACTGTAGTGAACATCTGTGTGAGGGTATACAGTGGCCCCCACGCAGTCGAAGATTCCATTCAGCCATTCAGATAGCGGCGATTCTGTTAGTGATAGTGAAAGTCATCCTACATAGTAACCCTCCTCTTTCTCATCTCCCTCACACCAGCCACGAAGGTTTTCACAGATAAATGCAGGTTAATTTATTTTTCTTTATATTTTGTATTGTCTTTATTACTTTATATTACATTACAGTATTGTAATCATTTTTATATGAATATTTTTGGATTGTGGAATGAATCATATGAATTTCCATTATTTCTTATGGGGAAATTCGCTTTGATATACAAGTGCTTTGGATTACAAGCATGTTTCCTGAATGAATTATGCTCGCAAACCAAGGTTTTACTGTATATAGCTTTTAGCTGCCACTGCCGTTTCTTTCCCTTTTTTCCTCTCTCATGAACAACGTGCACAATTGTACATGATGGCCCTGAAAACTTACAAAATAACAATTATTTAAAATTAAAGACTGTAAGTAATATTTTTCTTGCACCTATTCTGGGCTGGATACTCTCCTTACTTGACCTCTACCAGGTTATGTGGGGCCTTTGAGCTCACTCTCCCTGCCTCTTCTTTTCTACTTACCCAGTCTGCTCACATGCAACCAGTCCTTCGGGATACTGCTAAAATTACCCACCTCTTTGAAATATTTTCCAACGACTGTGATACATATGGCAATTTCTCCTTTTTCTGAACTTCTCTTGGGCTAGATCAAGAACATGGATTGAAGGGGGTTGTGGTGAATGGGTTGCATCTCACCTGCTAACTCAAGACAAATGGTAGTGACTCCTTAGAGCACCATCTTGAGAAAGATTCTTGAGCTACAGCTGGTCTCAGTGAGAAAGAGGATTGTCATTGACTAGGAATGTTAATCCTGCATGTGAGAAATAGCAGAAAGGTAGCATGTTCACATGCATTCTCCTACCTTGCATGGACATTAACTATTTTGTGTAACAGTCTTGGTTTGACAAAACAGTTTTAAATATCTAAGGCATAGATAAATTATCTTAATAGTTGTACTTTTTTTTGTTGATGATGTTTGGTTATGTTATTGTTATTTTATATCTACTCAGAATTTGTTATGGAGATAGGTATAAGGGTGCTCAGTAAATTTATTTCTCTTGTTCACTCTTGCTGTTCCAAGTCTCTTTCTAGTATAATTTCTCTTGTATCTGAGGTATTCCTTTAGCAGTTCTTTAGATCAGATATATTAATGATGAATTCTCTTAGTTTTTCCTTCCTCTGAAACTGTTCTCTAGAACACAACTGCAAAAACATTGAAATCTCTTTTCTTTCCTTTGTATACCATTTCTGTGAACTTTAGAACCTGTTTACGTGAGTGACAGTAAATGGCTTAATTGACACATACCAACTTAAGTGTTTACTTTTCCGTTAGAGTAAGCTCAATGTGTATCTCAAGTCCTCAGCTGTTTAATATGTTGAGTGGATGCTCACTTATACTTGTAAAACTAACTAAAGAATCTTGAAAAAAGAATAGTACATTTAAAATTCAGTAACCATGCTACAGTTGTTTGTGCAAATGATTTGTAAGTTCTAGAGCATAATTTATTGCAAACAGGAGATAAAAACTTACTTGTAAAAAATACTGAACTGCAGTAACATAAGAATATACATTTTGAGCCAGTGATATGTAAGTTATTCTCCAATCAGGTGATAAATGCTGAGAATTCTAACCAAACTGGTAAGTTGAAATTGAGAATTCCGGAAAGATCTTTTTGGAACTTAGAGCTGATATTCTGTATGTTTCTTATTGGGATTAAAATGTAAAAAACATCAGGTAATTGAGAAATTATGTTTGTTTACTTTTTCAACACACTTTATCATTCTGCTCCTTTCAAAGAGATCAGGTTAGAATGTGCTTGTATCAGGATATACATGGTATTTTTATTGTATGCTAGCCATTGGGCTAAGCTTTTTATATGTATTTGTTATTTGAAAAGTAGACTGACTTTCATTTATAGGTATTACAGTTGGAACAGATTTTGAGGTGATTTAAAAAGCTAACATCTGTAAGGGGCGCCTGGGTGGCTCAGTCAGTTGAGCGTTGGACTAGGCTCAGGTCATGCATGATCTTGTGGTTTGTGGGTTCAATCCCTGCGTCGGGCTCTGTGCTGACAGCTCAGAGCCTGGAGCCTGCTTCGGATTCTGTATCTCCCCCTCCCGTTGCCCCTTTCTCATCACACTGTCTTTCTCAAAAATAAATAAACATTTAAAAATTTTTTTTTAAAAAGCTAACATCTATAAAGATATTTCTTGATTTTGAAAGTGGAATGCACTCATTGGTTCATTATTAGTCTGTCATATTGAATCAGTCTTTACTGAGTAACTTCTATATACATGCTGATTCTTTTTTTAATCCTGTATTTGAATTTAAGAATGAAAAAATTAGAGAAGATCCATAACTTGACAAAGTTATTTAGTAAGTAGTGGAGTTGGAATTTGAACCCATGGTTTTCTTAGTGATTATTTGAGATGGGAGATATAGATTTTTTTTTGTTTGTAAGTCAGGATTTTAAAAACCTTGTCTGCCATTACATAAAAAAAAAAGACAAAAAACCTCATGTAGATTTTTGCTTTATGAAAGAGATATAAAATTGTGATAAGACTCTCATCATGTAACTATAGGAAACTACAGCACAGTAATCTTTTAGAAGTGGATAATATACTTAGTTAATGACAAAAAAACCTGTAAAATTTTTTATTTAGGAATTACTCTGTTTTCCATAATGTGTGTGTACATTTTATATGGAATAATACATAAATATATTTAATCTTTTATTTGTTAAAGACTTGTTCAGTGAAATGATACTTAGTGCTACTTTAGTTAGTTACCTTCATTATGGTTTCTGAGTATTTTATAACTAAATACCCACTGGATTTTGGCTTGCCTTATGAAATGGCTTTGATTTATATTTATTTTGTTAACTTTTCTACTCTCCACCTAAAAGAGTCACTTTTCTTTGGATGTCTTTTATTTATTTAATTTATTTTTATTTTTATTTTTTTAAATTTTTTTTAACGTTTATTTATTTTTGAGACAGAGAGAGACAGAGCATGAACGGGGGAGGGTCAGAGAGAGGGAGACACAGAATCTGAAACAGGCTCCAGGCTCTGAGATGTCAGCACAGAGCCTGACGCGGGGCTTGAACTCACGGACCGTGAGATCATGACCTGAGCCGAAGTCGGCCGCTTAACCGACTGAGCCACCCAGGCACCCCTTAATTTATTTTTAAACTGTTACTTTTTTTTTATAGTCATATATTTGAGTTTCTTTTTTTTAAATACATATAATTTATTGTCAAATTGGTTTCCATACAACACCCAGTGCTCATCCTAAAAGATGCCCTCTTCAATACCCATCACCCACCCTCCCCTCCCTCCCACCCCAAACTGTTACTTTTATAAACAAATCCATAATAGATTTCAGATGTAATAAGGAATGAGAAAAATCATTTACTTTTACTGGGACAAGCAAGTACTTTTTAAAAATTCAAACTTATATTTTGCAAATATACGTGCAAAATATGGAGAATAAGGAAGAATGCCTTCATCAGAAGGAATAGAGTTTTTCACAAATACTATTGTTAATTGTGACTCTTTGACCTGATTCCCTTAGACCATTATAAAACCTGAATTATCACTTTGGTGTAATATTGTTCCTAGTTCTAAAAAAATCTTTGTTTGTTTAGATATTTCCTGAGAGGCTATAAGCTTTAACATAGCAACAGTTTCTGGATTTAGAACATGCTTCCTTTGGCAAAATAATGAAATGTGTGCCACAAAGTTAAATTAGTATCCTTCTTTTTAAATTTTTTCTTGCCTGCCATGGTATGATTGATGCATGGCATCTTTATGCTCAAAAGAGACCTAATATTGGAGCTGACAGGTGCCACCAGGTTTATTTAGGACAACCTCAGCCTCATCCCAGTTAGTTTCAAAATGTCTGCCTCATACATGTTGAGCCCAGTACTGCATTTCCTGCTTTAGAGCCTCGTGTAATGTCAACATTACTATCTGTGCTGCCTCAACTACAAATTGGATGAACAGCCCGTGACACTTTTTCAATATTATTACATTAAACCAAGTGGATTTTGATTGATAACCTAATATTCAACTAATGCAAAACATCAATCATGGCAAGTATATTAATTATTTAATATTGCAGTCTAATTCAGAAATCGATGTGCTGCATGAGGGGAAGGGAAACTCATGGTTCCCAGAAGATTTAAGACAGGGAATGATTAAAAAAAGACCTGCTGTACTCCTGTGTGTTAGTTCGATACAAATCTTTATTCATTTGCCAATAATTTCTTCCCATTTTCCACTTCAAGACCATTTTATCAGTTTTGAGACCTATAATTGAATTAAGTCTGCTTTCAGCACAGGGCAAAAGGAGTTGCACAAATATTGATGAAGTCATGACAGGGACAACCCAAGAGACAGACCACTAAAGAGGACAGAGTTTATACCATTTGTTGCAAGATCCCTATGTCAATGTCTTGGATCTTGCCTCTCTATTTAAAAAAATTTTATTAAGACTTTTGGAGCCACTTTAAGACTTGTATTTAAATATGTATTATAGAAACAGATTTCTATAGTACGTTACAGTTTATAGTGTTCCTTCATATGTATTATCTTCTTTTTTCACAGCCCCCGTCTGCATTAGTAAGGCAAGCGTTAACAGAGTCTTCATATCATTGGTGGACAGTCTTAGCTCAGAGAAGTTGGATTGTTACCAAGCTCATGCAACTGTTTTGTAGTACAGCTTAAATTTGAGTTTAGGTATTCTGCTTCTGAAGCCAGGGTTATATATCATGCTGTCTTGTGTAGTGTTTATGTACTCATGATGTTTTATTTGTGTTGTTTTGAGGTGGCCACTTTTCCTTGTCTTTCTGCCCAAAGTAAGACTAAAGAAAATTGATTTTTATAGAAACCTTGTTGAAATTTTGGTGTCGCAATCTATGATACATATTAAATTTTAGAAATATGTAAACCTTCTGGACATAAATAAAAATTTCTTAATCTATTATGTCTTTTACTAGAATAGAATGTCCTTTTTCATATATATCTCTCTCAAAAAATATATATGTAGGTATGTTATTTGGAGGAGGAGTTGCTTAAATATATTTTGTCATGAAACTTACTACCCCAGTTTTCTTTTGGTTCAAATTTGCCTGATTATATCTTTTACTCTCCCTTCTTTGGAAACTTTTCTGAATCCTTTTGTTTTATGTATCTCTTGTAAATGACACATTGCTGGATTTTGTTTCTTACCCAATCTGAGAATCTTCTCTGGCATTTTGTTTCCACGTCATTTGGGTGAACTTTCTTTAGTTTTCTTTGTAGTCACTAATTGCTTAGAATACAATAATTACTATGTTCTAATCCAACCTTTACTTGCCTTGTCTGGTTGCTTCATCCTGAATTTACTTGTCTTCTTACTGTGTTACATTCTTTAGAACTTCTTTCAAATAATGTCTTTGTGTAGTGAATTTCCTGAAAGCTTGCATGCTGAGAATTTATTTTTTCTTCAATTTAAATAATAACTATTAGCAGTATCAAAATTACAGGTTCACAGTCCTTTTCCTTTAACACTTTGTCTTGGAAGTTCATACTCCATCGTTTATACTCCAGCAGTAGTGTTGAGACATTTGATGTCAGTGTTATTCTTCCTGTATGGAGAGGTATGCTTTTTCTTTCTGGAAGCTTTAGCCTTTGTTCTTGATCTATAGCAGTCTTAATTATCCTTATATTATGCTTTGCTGTGGATTTTCTCTGAACTATCCTGTTCACTACTCTTTGTACCCTTTCAGTCTAAGATTTTATATCTGGGAATTTTTTGTCATTATTTCTTCAAATATATTTTCTCTCCTATTTTGCCTTTGCTTTCATTCTAGGGTTCCCATATTATATAGATGTTGACACTTGTATTCTTATCTCTTATTTGTTCTGTCTTTTCATCCCTTTCCTGTGCCTTCTGGGAGAGCTACACCCAGTGTACCAGATCATCAGCTTATTCTCTGTAGCTATGATGCTATTGTCCTCGGATTTCTTTATTTCAAACAACTGTATTTTTAAAATATATGTATTTTTAATATTTATTTATTTTTGAGAGGAAGCACGAGCAGGGCGTGGGCAGAGAAAGAGGGAGCGCAAAGATCTGAAATGGGCTCTGCGCTGACAGCAGAGAGCCCAACCCCGGGCTCAAACTCATGAACTGTGAGATTGTGACCTGAGCCTAAGTCAGAGACTTAGCCTTAGACTGAGCTACCCAGGCACCCCCTCAAACTCCTGTATTTTTAGTAGCCGCTATCTCATATTGATTCTTCTTCATAACTGTTTATTTTGGTATTCAGTTTCTAAAAACCTTTTATCTTTAAAGATGTTAGTATGCTTACAGTATACTCTTGCCCAGTTTGTTCTTTTTTCCTCTGGATGAGGTTGCTCATTTGTTGTTTTTTTTATTCCTGTGCTTCTTCCCCTCAGAGGTCATACAGTTTACCTTATGGACTTCTCTTATTTCTTTGCAACAATCAGCTGCCTTGGCTAATAACTTTAGAGAGAGGGGTAAAATCTCAGATCTGACGTGTGCTTCTCTGGGATAATTTAAAAACTAGTGTGTGAAGCCTCTAGCATTGTACTCTGGCCTCTGTCAGCTGCATTTTCCGTAGTGTCCTCATACTCCTTCAAAAACAAAATAGAACAAACCAAAACAAAACAACCACACACCACACACGTACAAACAACTCTTAATACTACTTTCCCACACAACTGCTCACTGTTGCAGTTGGCCTTGCTCTCTTGTGTGGAGTGGAGATAGAGTAGGGCCGGGTAGAACCTCTCAGGGACCTGAACTGGTTGCTACTGATTCTCCATTCAACCTTGTCTTCGTGTTTAGATGTCAGATCCTTATTAGTTGAATACGTACTCCGATGCAGGCACTGTATTGGGTGCTGGGATATAAAAATTTTACAGATGCAATCCATGTTCTCAGGGTGTCACTGGGACATTTTAGTGGTGTCAGTGGGAAAGTAAATAGGTATTAATAGTAAAGTGAGGTAAATTATGTGATGAGAACACATGGGAAGAGTTGATTAGTTTTTTTGTGAGGAAGGGAAAATGTTTCCTTGCCAGTATGGATTGCATCCTTAGGGATATTTTGTTGTTGTTGTTGTTTTGTTTTGTTTTGTTTTTGTTTTTGTTTTTAAGCTAGGTAAGGAAAGACTAGAAGAGGAGTATTTCAGATGGAGAGAGCAAGTGGTTTAGTGGTAAGGGAAGCCAGGTTAATAATTTCTTATGGCTATTGCTGTCACAGTCTTTGTGATGTAGCTTTGGCAAGATAACAGAGGGAATAAGTGAACTAGAGTGGAGTAGGATATTGTGGTTTTTAAAAAGGGAATGACATGATCAAGCTTACATTTTAGGAAGATCTTGCTGTATTACGGAGAATGAATTGACATGGGGCAAGGCAGGAGCCATCGGGACCCATCAAGAGGCTTTTGCAGTAGCCTGGGAGAGAAAAGATGATGGCCTAAAATAAAGTACGTACTCTGAGGATAGAAAGAAGTAGCTAAATCAAAATGGTAATTAAGGATATTAGATGGCCAAGACTCTGTGGTTGATTACATTTGCTTACATTTGGTAGTGGAGGAAAGGGCATGTGTCAAGGATGATCCCTAGTTTTCATTCAGGTGTACTATTCAAAATGCCTATTTCCTAAATAAGAATCACTTGGAAATAAAACAAAGCAATAGTCTCACCAACCTTTTTTTTTTTTTTTTAAGTTTATTTATTTTGAGACAGAGAGAGAACAAGCAGAGGAGGGGGAGAGAGAGAATCCCAAGCAGGCTCTGTGCTGTCAGCATGGAGTTCGGCATGGGGCTCGATCCCACAAATGGTGAGATCACGACCTGAGCCGAAATTAAGAGCTGGACGCTTAACCAACTGAGCCACCCAGGTGCCCCAAGAACAGTTTCTTATCCTTGATCCCAAAATGCAAATAGTTTAAAATACTGGGAGGTTTTCCCTGAGCTCGTAGCAAACTCAATTGATAGCAAAACCAACCCTGAAATGAAGTTATTCCTAGTCTTTGTTTATCCCACTTTGGGTGGACATTCGTGTTTCTTTCACAATTATTTATGTGGACAACGATGAGATGCTGCTTCAAACCCTGCTGCCAGTGTTACATGACATACAGTATACTCTCTATACCTTATTACGTTTCTAAAATCCAGAACATTCTGATGAAGGATGTCTAGTCCCAGTGGTTTCAGATAGTAAATTATGGACTTGTACTTTGAATTTGAGCAGTTTTTGTTCCTTTTGTTGCAGTGTTATTTTCTAATAAGAACCATTACGTGACATTGTAGCCATGGGGACAAAATGAAGTAGATGCATGTCATATAGTGCAAACTTCAAGTTAGACTGCCAAGTGAAGGTGCAAAACTGAGTATAGTAGGCTTCTGTTTGGGTTAAAAAAAAAACAGAGAAGAAGGATGCACGTGCGTGCGCGCACACACACACACACACACACACACACACACACCCCTAGAATATCGTTAGAAAGACAAAGAGCTAATATCTGATTAAGAACTCGGAGTCAGTGGTGGGAGGAAGACTTAATTGTATTGTTGTGCGTGCACACACATATTGCACTGTCAGATTTTTTACTATATGCATTATTTTTTTGTTTAAATTTTAAGTTACAGTGACTGTATGAAAATGTCCTTATGAAAACATAAATATTTATTTGACTTCTAGTTCCAGTAAATGAATTAACTTGATAACAATAAAGTTAAAAATAATTATTTATGTACGTATACAATTAAATATCTCTACAATGTATTCCTGTCATTTGTCATTAGGACTGCATCCAAAGAATGAGTTTCAGAAATCCTTACATTTTTAAGCGTTGAATATATAGTATTGATACAATCACCAGAAGCAGAAAGTAGAGAAGAGAATGGCTAAAGATGAGTCCTAATCAGTAGATGTTGTAATTTATTCTCAGTATGCCAGACTGGGCAGTGAGAGCAAAAGTTGGAAGCCATGAGTATAGTTTTCAGGCAGCAGATCTGAAGGGGAAAACGATAGGGAAATTTGGAAAGATTGTGTAGCAAGACAAAGGAAACAGATAAGTATATTTTTGGCAGAGAAAATTGGAGATAGAAATAAGGAGAAGAAAAGTAAACTTGGGGCCCCTTTAGAGAAAGAAAGAGGTGTGAGGGAAAGATTAAACATCATGAATGCAATACAGTTGTTGGATGTTTCATAATTATTTTCTGCAATGTAATAGAAGTTATACTTTCATATTAAAAATACAAAGCTTGGTATTTATGATGGAATTAAAATACTACTTGGTCTGAGTGAAGAAATTCTAAGTCCGTTTGTCACTAATAAACTAGTATAAACCAGAATCAAGGGAAAAAATCCAATTATTAGCCACATTTTACCAAATATATATTTAAATTATCTTTGTTACTTAGTTCCATCAGCAGTCCTTTTACAGTGAAAAGCAAGAAGTTAAATATTTAAAATATATCATGATATTTGATGTTTGTGTCTTATTTGATGAGATTTTGTTTTTTACTATTACAACAGGTCCTGATTTGTAGTGCACTAAGTTAATAAAATTAATGTCAGGGAAAAACTTGTTAATATTTAGTTACTTAGCTATATAGTCACAAACGTATTCTTTATGTGTATTTTTTTTATATAAAAATGAAATCATTGGTGGATGGATATTTGATAAAGCAAAAAAAGTAACATGTCAATTGTAGAATCTAGGTGGTAGATAGAATCTGTATGAACATTTTGTAATAAATGTTGGGGAAAACAAATTCTAATGAAAGAGCTAATGTGAAATAAATAGATGTTTTGTGAATAGTAAAATAATAGTACACTTGAGTTCCTTTTGTTCTCTGCTTACTGAAAAATCTGAAACATTCTGTTAGTAGATGACCAGTTTTAGTGGTAATACTATTAGATGTAAATAAGTTATTTGTTTCCTTTTGATGGAAATTGTTTTGTCCTTCAAACCAGTGTTATTGTGAACATTAGTGAAGATATATGAAAAAATCATAAGGTTTTATAAAACATATTTGAGGTAAATGTAAATTATGGCAGACAAGTGTTTAGCAACTATTTAGAACTTTTATTCTTCTATTTTAGGGAATCCGGAAACATCAAAGCTGGATTAGAACATCTGGTAAGTTCTAATTTTCTCTTGAACATTTGCATCATCTTTGATATCTGCATTCTAAATGAACACTTTTGAATGAGCTTTGAATACCTTGTATTGAGAAAGTCAATCATTTCCCAAAGGGTCAGCTTACTGTTATTATGTGAAGGCACTTACATTTTCATTTATCTTATCATTTCAAGGGAATTTGAAATTTTTTTAAATTACTTTTTTTTTTTTTTTGATGTAGAGATGAAATAAAATGGATGACAATCCTTGGATTGATGATTGCTTTAATTATAAACAAAAATGTTTGGTGTAGAATTTTTGGCATATCTTGATCTGACAAAAACAAGCTTGTGTTTTAAGAAAAACACAATCAAATATTGCATGCATAAATATGGTATGTTTTAGCAATTTAACGGCTTTGAAAGAAGGGCACAGCTTTGTTTTTCCTGATGTCTCTGCTTTATGAATAATGCATCGGTTTAAACTACATTCCGTTTTAGAATATAAAATAATTGAGTTGCAGAATTTTTGGTTTAAGTAAACATTTTTAAAGTACAGATGAAATTCAGACTGACTTAACCTTAGAATCTGTCCATTGATCAAAAAATTAGAGGAACTGTTGTGTTATACCAGGTCCAAAATTCATTTAGCTCACCGCATTGAGTGTTCATTACAACATTAAGTAGTTCATTTAAACAGAACATTATAAAGTCATGCTCTGGTTTCTGGTCAAATCCAAATGTTGAATAATTAATGATAGAGATTCTTTTGTAAATACAATCTAAGTACTTTTTTAATGCAAGACTTCATTCGTATATCATATTGTAGCTTTGTTAACTATTAATGTGCTTTTGTTTGCTCCCACTAAAACAAACAGTAGCAAGAGCCAGCTTCATTTTGACTTACAGTAGTTTTAGAGTTGGAAGGGGTTTTTAGTTTTCCTTGCAACAGCTAAAGAAAGCTGAGGAAAGCTAGACTTTTAAAAAATGGTCTTAATAAGTACAGATTAATTATTAAGAAGCTATATGTAACAACCTAGTTTAGAATATTTGAACTATACGTTTGTCCAGATTAGTAGTAAGTAAATAACACTGTTAATATTTGAAATTATTTCCTGAATCCCAGTTTGTCACTTCATAGTGGCATATATAGTTAGGAAATATGGACATTAGAATAAAAATGTTAATCTAAAACAAATTCCAGTATTGGTTGGGGGCTTACAACAAGGAAAAACAGCTACCATTGTGCCAGAATGAGCTTTTATACTCACTTATAAATTGTTATTTATTGAAAAGACTTCATATTTCTTGTTTCATATGCCTCAGTAAATAATAATTAATTTTTTAGTTTAAATTTTATATTTTTTTATATTTACTAGTATGAACTCATCTTCAGTGATTATTTCATGCATTTCTACTCTACTTATAATCTTATTCAGCACTGGTTTTCTAACAGCCTTGGGTTGCCAGGAAAGCTCCCCAAAGCAGGTGGCACTCCAGACTGCCACTGCCCACTTTAATCAGAATGGTTTCACTTTTAGTTATTTTGTACATTTTTAAATTTTTAAAATAAGATTTTATTTGAAGAAAGAGTTTTCCAACTAAAAACGCTTAAAACCTTTGATCAAACATAGCTACTTATTAAAGTCAGGAGTAATTATTAATTATTCTTGATCCTGTTATATTTCATTCTCATCTGGGTCATACACATCAAATATATTTCAAAGATAATGTATTTTAGGATAAGAGAGGCAGGATTAATACAACAGGTAGTGAAGTAGATAATTTTAATGCATTTAGATTGTTCAAAAGACTCTATAGCTTGACATTATAAAATTGACCCACTGACTGGGAACTATTAACAATAGCATGAATGTATTAACATGTAACATAATATCCTATATACACACACCTATATACATACCATACTGCCTTGTGCACTACTGTCCTGTAAAGTCAGTGATATTCTTCACAACTGCCTAGGATGGAAGTGAACTCAAGAATTTATTATTTGGGTGGCGTCCTGGTGGCTCAGTCGGTTAAGCATCCGACTTCAGCTCAGGTCATGATCTCGTGGTTCATGAGTTCGAGCCCCACATCGGCTCTGTGCTGACAGCTCAAAGCCTGGAGCCTGCTTTGGATTCTGTCTCTCTCTCTCTCTGTCTCTCTCTCTGTCTCTATCTCTCTCAAAAATATAATAAGATTAAAAAAAAGAATTATTATTTGAGCATTAATGAAACCTGTCTGTCTAGCAGCTATGGGCTCTGTAGGTTTGTGTCTCCTCAGTTTCCAGCTGAGAAGATACTTACAGCCCTTACCACCTAGCACTTGTAGCCCTTCTTTGAATTGGCTGTGTAGCTAAATACAATAGATTATGATCTTTAAAAGTATATGGTATAAAATTAAGAACATTCCACACGTGGTATTAATTTCTTTTTTATGTTTCCATCATTTTCTGTTTTTTAAAATTTATTTATATTATCATAGAGAATTAAAATTGTTCTAAGAGAGGGTAGAAGCCAGTATAAATTTAAGTAAGCTAAGAAAGGGGTCCTTGGCTGGCTCAGTCAGTGGAGCATTCAACTCTTGATCTTGGGGTAGAGATTGCATTAAAATAAGGTCTTTTATAAATAAAAAAATAAAAATAAATAAGCTAAGAAAAATGACATGGCATCATATTATACTTGCCACAAGGACACATACACGGTTGTACTACTATTGTATTCTGTGTTTATGGACTCTTCTTGTAACACTAGAAAGGAAAAAGGTGTGGGGAGAGAAAAGAGTAGGGTAGGTGGACTGTGTTGCCCTGGAATGTCTTCAAGGGCTGATCTCATTGATTTGTCACAATCTCTCAAACTCTCAATTCTGCCTTTGTTCTATCATTTCTTTTTTCCTGTGTTGCTACCTTCTCCTGGGAACTGTCCAGCATGTCATTCTTTGCTTAAATTTTTTACTGTATTGCCCAATCCTATTTTATTTTTCTTTTCACAAACTTGTCTGCTACTCATAAAGCCTGTGTGTGTTGAAAAGTTCTAGACAGGGTCTTTGAAGGTCAGTGCCTCATCATCCATTGGTGATTTTTGCCTGATGATTGTAAAATGGAGATTTTCTACTACTGCCTCCCATATTTAGCAGTCAGCATTCGACTTTAAGGAAGAGCCCACCTGTATTTCTTGTTTTCTCTATTTATTGTGAACAAGGACTCATGGATATTTATTTTATTAAATAGGTTATTTAAAAAAATTTTTTTTTTAATTTTACTTATTCTTTGAGAGAGAGACACAGACAGAGACAGAGCGTGAGCAGGGGAGGGGCAGAGAGGGAGACACAGAATCCATAGCAGGCTCCAGGCTCCGAGCTGTCAGCACAGAGCCCGACACGGGACTCAAATCCATGAATAGTGAGATCATGACCTGAGCCAAAGTCAGATACTCAACCGACTGAGCCACCCAGGAGCCCCTTATTAAATAGGTTATTATCCATTACTTTTCTTACTTATTTTGATGCTTCTTGTCCCAGATTTGTCCAGGGAGTATCCTTTCAAGATGGCTTTTGGATCGTTTCTACATACCCCATCTTTTTTTAAAAACACTTCTTTATTTTCTGGCACAACAAGATGTTCCAGGCTCATTTGAAACCTTCCCTGTCCTACTCATGGAATCAGCTATTTCTTCAAATTACCCTATTTCATTTTAGAGGGAAATGGTATTTATGAATCAAGGTCTGGATGTGTGACATGTCCACTGTCTCTGGGATTTCATTACTTCTTGGACTTTTTAGTCCTAGATTAAATAGATAGGTGGGTGGGTAGGTAGGTAGTTGATATTTGGGACTTAGATGCTTAGATAGGTATTTATTTTTAAGTTTATTTTATATTTATTTTGAGAGAGAAAGAGAGAGAGAGTATGTATGCAAGTGGGGGAGGGGCAGAGAGAGAGGGAGGGAGAGAATCCCAAGCCGACTCCACGATATCAGCGCAGAACCCAAGGTGGGAGTCAGTCTCACGAACTGTGAGATCATGACCTGAGCCAAAACCAAGAGTTGGACCCTTAACCGACTGAGCCACCCAGGTGCTCTGAGAGGTAGGTAATTTTAAGAAATTATGAGTCCGACTAACATCTCCAATTTCAATCCAAACCACAGAATTCTTCCTTCTTGTTCCTCATTTCACATTTGTATTTCCCTTTATTCACAGTGAGAACTGTGACTCCTAACAACACCAATACATTTACCCATTTGTTCAATTATGTAATACATGCAAAATAGTTTTGAAATTGCTACAATCATATCTTATGAAAGTTAAAACTTAATAGAGTTCAAGATTTGTTTCAAGAGTTTATTTCAGTTTATTTCATGTTTATTCAAGAGTTCTTTTCCCCCTTGAGTGTAGTTAGGTAATTCATTTGAAATATCATTGCATGCATGTGTTTCTGTTTGTATTCAATTTTAGGTGCCTTTGTCCCCATTCTTGTTGATTTAATTGGATGGTTGGATATGTTAACATGCTTCCAAAATTCAAAATATTATACCAAGTCAAAATACTATACATAATACATCTCTCAGAAGGCTGTCATCCCCTTTCTTTCTAGCTTGTTCTCTTCTGTCCTTTATAGGTGGCCAATTTTATTAACCTCTGATTTATTCTTCTTATGCATCTTCTTGTGAAATAAAGCATATATGTACATATATGTATATGTGTGTATTATTCCTATTTCCTCTGTCTTACAAAATGTAGCACATTTATTTTTTTGTACTTTGCTTTTTTTTTTTCTCTCTCTGTCTTGGAAATCACTCCCTAATTACTGTGGGTATCATTATATTTACTATGTTTCTTTTTCTCTTTGTGTCTTCTTTATTAAGGGTATGAGATTTTAGCCTACTTATATGCCTGCCACACTTTAATAGATGCTGGCAGAGGACATGAGATTTCTGGGTCAGAGACACAGCTCTTGTATTACTAACAGCACCAAAGGTAGCACATAATACATGGTTATATAGGTTCCTTTTGACATACAAGTACCAAGGGGTGATGGTGCATACAGTGGGTTTGTGTCGTAGCTGAGGGAATATTCTTTAAGGAGCTGACAGAAAATTGGCCCAAACTTTGCCCAAGAGAAAAACATTACCTTTAGTATACTAATTTGGTAGCAGAACTGCCTGATCCAATCAAGGGGGAGTCTATATCTTCCAAGACTTTACTATACAAAACATCTTTGAAAAGATAGTTCTGAAGAAAGGCTATTGGCTGATATAAGGTGTGCAGAACCTATGGAGAATTGTCTCTGAAGAGCTATTATTATTGTTATTGTTAAGTTAGAAAGGTTTGTGGTTTTTTTCTAGGGGTTACCTTTATATTTATATCTTTCATAATGTATAATGCTTTTACTATCCCTTATTCCTACTTAACCTTTTAAATGGCATCCCTCACTTCCCACCTGTTATCTTTGTAATAGCCAGTGCTCCTATTGTACTTTGCTTTCCTCATTTTCCTCCCATTTCTTCTTGTATTCTTGCTACTCTGTTGGAATACATGATGTTTGCATACTGTCTATCCACGCTGTCACCTTTTCTTAGAATCACCTCTAAAATTAACCGTATTACATATTTACCATCAGCTTGTTTGCTGATGTTTCCCTCCTTGTCCCCTGTTTTGTGTGTAACTCATCTAGTAGTATATTCTTCAGGACAGCCTCCTGTGTACAGTATTCCTTGAGATCTTGCACATTCTAAGCTGTTTCTCTATGGTTTTACTATTTGAATGACAGTTTGACTGGACATAAAATCCTTGACTTATAGTTTTTTCCCTTGACTTTCTGGAAAATGTTATCCTGCTCTTGATATTTGTGGCACTAGCCTTATTTTCTTAACCTTGCGTATTACTTGATTTTTTTTTTTTTTTTTTTTTTTTTGCCTTGAGGCATTGCCATTTTTTTCATTGTCCTTGTTTTACTAGGATGATTCTCAAAGTTGATTATTTCTGACTACTTTTGGGTTTTTGTTTTCATATGTAGACCTAAGTTTTCTCACTTCTGGAAATAACTTTTTGGATTATAATACTAAATATTAACTGTTCCATTGTTTTGTTTTCTTTTTCAGGGATTCCAGTTATACATGTTTTCTATATAATTATATATAGAATCTTTCTTTGCTCATCTATTTCAGTCTTTTTGAGTCTTTGTACTACTTTACTTTGTTTTCCAACAACTAAGAACTAGTTTGCCTGGTTTCATTTATTATTTCTTAGCAAATTTTCATTCAAATTCATTCTTCCTTGGATACCTTATAATTTATTCTTCACTTCTGAAATAGTTTTTCTTCCATATCTATTCTTATTTTTTGAATATCTGAATGTTCTCGGTTTTCTTATTGTTATTTGTCCGAATAAGCCTTGTACTTTGGGTTGATTTTAAGGGAAGAGTTTTTATCTGTTGAAATGTTTTGATTTACATTTTCTGTTTACTGATTCTTGTAATAGCTTTATATGGGGTTTATTTGATTTCTTTCCTCCTTTCCTTTCTTCCTTTCTTTTGAAAATTCTAGACATTTTGTAGACAGGGCTCCTAGTTCAAGGGTACCTGCTTCTGTAGTAAAACAAATGTATTTTCTTTAATGGCCAATGGTGGGGTGTGGCAGGGATGAAAGGGTTGGCATGTTTTATTTCTGTTTAGCTGTTTGTTTCTTCTTACTTTCTTCTTTCTTGTCACTGTCACGTATTTATCTGATTTTCTCCGAGAAACAGTGCTTCCTGAGGCTGCCACTTCAGTTCCACTCACTTTCAAGCCCCTTCCCTCTAGCTGGTGCTATGGTAACACCAAACCCCAGATCTGTGTTCACTATTTTGGCACTTTAGTGTTGTACTTTGTTTTCCTGGGGATTTTTTGTTTGTGCTTCTAGTTTATGTATTAAACTTATGATTCCTATCAGGATGGGGAGGGCTCTGTGAACATTTTTACCTCAAAGAGAAATTCATAATGGAAAATGTTGGAAATCAGTGTTGAGTAGACTTTGAATCCTGAGTAGTCCTCCTATGGGAATCCTGCAGGAATTGTCAGCAGAATTAAACACAAAACATCTCAAAGAGCTCAGTGACCATATCTATTTAAAGACTTAGAAATGAGTGAATACACTGGTTATAATGTTATGCTTAGATTTCATAATTAACTTAAATAATACTTTTTATTTGGTGAAGAAGCCTATACAAATTAAAGACCTCTGGTTATGATCCCAATATATGTCTGTTAACACAGAAGGGCTGAAGGAGTGGAGGTGGGTGGTTATTAGGTGATGTTGCTCCTGGCTTTTTTTTTTTTATTATTTTTATTAATGATGCTCCAAAGGTGTAGAAAATTAACTCTAAGCTCCCTTCTGCTATGTCAGAGGGACCTGACTCCATATTTTTCTACCATCTTATGTTTTAAAATTCTAGATAATGCAGTGAGTAGTTATTGAACTACTTAATGGGGACTAAAACATTTACTGTTTAGAGTGTTTTTAATGCAGTCATGTGGGATTTCTACATTTTAATTTTTATAATTATAGAAAACATACTGTAGATAAAGTGTTGCCATTTGATTACAATATAGCTATTGTTTCATTAGCAAACTATAAAAATAATGCTATCCTTTTCTCTGGGAAGAGGCATTGAGATCAGAATATGTTAGGTTGAGCTATGTGAAAAATTGTCACTTTTTTTGTTCAAAATAGTCTGTAGGTTGTTTCAGACTTGAAAGGACTACTGTGCCGTGCCCCCTTTGGCGGGGAATGAAGTGAATTATCCTGATCACTATGATGTTTCTAAGGCTCCCCGTGTTCACTTTTCTGAAGAGTCAAATAATTGGAGGTGGGGGGGACATGTGATTTCGGTCAGTCCTTCACTCTTTTGAACGTGCGTATGAGTCTCCTGGAAATATTGTTTATACTCAGGTTCTGATTCTCTGGGTCTGGGGTGGGACTTGAGATTCTCCATTTAGCAAGCTCCCAAGAGAGAGATAAAGCTGCTAGTCCAGGGGCCACCAGGAAGAAAGGTACATTGAAAGGCATTGACTTGAAAGACCTGTATCCAGTGAACAAGGTCCTCTGCATGTGATGAAGAATCTAGAGGCTTCCCCCATATACCCATTGAGTATGATTCTGCAGCCTATAAATGATTGGTTGGTGTTCATAAACCCAGACAGATGGACACTCCACAGGTTTATACAAGGACAAAAATTTGTTGTCTATCTCTGCAAGAGTAACAGAGGGACCATTTTTTTTCTCCTTTCTTTGATTCCAGATGTTAAGTTCTATATTTCAGGGCTAAAGCTGGACACTAGGACTAATAATACCTTGCTCAGTCTTAGGTAGAAAATTAAATAAGTGATGATAAATCTTTTAGTAAAAAGGGTTACAAGTGTTTACTACTTTAAGTGGGATTTGCTTTCTATTAATAGTTGAATAGTGAAAGAACTCTGGAGCCATACCTGTGGGTTTTTTCTCCCCACAGAGGTCTCATTTATGTTTCTTATATTGTATAACATTTGAGAGTGATGACCTACTTGTCCTTGTGGTCAGGTAACACAGTCTGACCATTTTAAGTGTTGAAAAGCAACTGTCATTAATAGCTTGTTTAGCCCATCAGTGGTTTGTAGAATATAGTTGCTGCTTGCCAGAAATGTAGGCAGGCCCATTGCTATTATACCTGCTCATCAATAATATTACTAATCCTAATAAAAGCCCTTTCCTCTTTGTTTTAGGTTGTTTTGCATAGAACTTGGAAACAAAACTGCTGTAGTTTAGTTCACAGATTAATAATTTTATTTAATACGAGGATAAACACAGTTAATGTAGTATTGTCATACTTTTGAGGATTCAGTTGACATACAACATGAACTAGAAAATGCAAACAGAAGTTATAAACCCTATTCTAAAGTCACTTGTCTTCCATCTGTTACATCTTTAAATATCTGTTTTATTTTAATATTTCCCCACTGTGTTCTGAAAAAATGTTTCTGACATTTGTCCAAATGAGTTTGAGAATATAGTTATCTCAAAATGCGCTGACATTACTGATATAGTCTATATATTTATTAAACACTGATGAAAAATATTTATTACCTCATATAAGGACTTCAGCATAATAGATCCCTCTCCTCCCAGCATTTTAATTTATTTTTCTTACCTAAGCCAATATATATTTGAGGTTTAGGGTAAATGTGCATATTAAAACTGACACTTTCTTCAAACGGTGATCATGAAATAAAACAGCATGAAGTTTTTCTTTTTGGGAGATCAATTTCATAAATCTTTTCTTTTAACAAATAAGTGTGTCTTAATGAATGTGTGAAAATTAAAATACCTTTAATGTGGATTAAATGTTAATGTCATATTACTGTCATGATTTCTTAGGCAGTTTACAGGTCTTAAGTCTGAGGACTGGCTCACATGCTAGTCAGAAACAATGCCATTGCCACTGACATGTCTCTGACATGTTTGGATCAGTTACAAGTTTATTAAAAATTGCTCCTTCAAAGAGTGATTAGTAAATATTACCCAGTTGTCCAACAGAATGAACTTGGGCCCTTTTTCTACCCTCCCTCCGTCCCCTCTCTTCCAAAGATCTGTTGTTACATTTTTAAGACATAATGGTCCCAGGAGAAAATGGTGGCCAGTTATCTTTAAAAAAATTAATAAATAGATAACAAGATGTCCTGCAATTTTCATGATCTTACTAATAGTCTCATATATATGTTTAATCTAGATAAACTTCATTTTTTTTTAACTTTTATGCACATGTGCTTGTTAAAGCTTTATAGAATAAAGTAAATATTCTAAGCGCATTAAATCACCTGCCCCCGCCGACCCCAACTTCCCATTACTGAAAGTCAGCCCCTCCTGAAGCCACCAGAGTAACTGAATATTGTATTATTATTATTTGTGTTATTATTATTATCATTTGTATTCTAGTTTAGGACACTGTAGGTTCTGCTTCATTGCAAAGAATCCCACAAGGTACCTGGTAGTTATTTCACGGCTTTCTCAGGATCTAAGATCTGTGACTAGAGAGAGACAGCTAGCAGCAGAGGCAATAGGATTGTTTTCTGTTTCTCCCATCAAAGCATTAGGAGTTAAGATGGAGGGTGTCTTTGTTACAGTGGTATCTTTGGCCACACTCATTACCATTTGCCACAGAATCATAGCATCTGTATTTAACTTTAACACACACAGAACGAGGAGTCAGGAGAATCTGATTTTACTGTTTGACCTCTAGCAATGCACACAACCTCTCTGTTTTACTTTTTTCATTTACTCCTTATTAATGGGATGTTAAAATGGTGTGTGAAAATTTATAGAAACAGACTTTCTACAAGTATATCATAATTACTGTAGAGAAATAAAAAAATCTTAACTTTTCTAGTTATGTAAATAACTTCGGATTGCTAAAAACAATGTCTCATTTCTAATATGCTTACAGTGAATTGTG
>NC_138347.1:106550560-106653060 GCF_046562875.1 Panthera onca | reverse complement strand
GAACATTTATTAACTATGTTTTCAATTTTGGCATTGTAACTATCTTTACTTGGTGGATTTTGTTTCTTTTCTTGACTTGGTGTTTTATATTACATTTAACTAGCTTTACATGTCTGCCTGATATAGCATATCTTCTCATGCGTGGGAGTTTATCATTGGGGACCTCATTTTTTGCAGCATTTTTGTTCTTGAAGAAATATATTTTCAGTTTACATTTTGGTTGTAGCTACATACTACCTCTTTCTTTTCAAATACCAGCCTAAATTCCATTTCTTCCATAAAGTCATTTGCATATATCTAGTCAAAATTGATCTTTCCTGGCACGGAATTACTGTACTAATTTATAATACCTAATAGTATTAATACTTTGAATACTTTATTATAGTTATTATGTGACTATCTTATCTTCCATATTAGACTATAAATTAGTTAAGGTTAGATCCAATTTTATATTCTTTATAGTATCTCACCACCTTGCACATGTATTGTACAAAGTATGTACTAAAATTTTTTTTTAATCTATTGGAGGAATAGTTTAAATGCTCCAGAACAGTTTATTCTTTAAATAAATATTTATTCTGAACAGAAGGTTTATCTCATTTTTAAATTCAGGTTTTATGTTTAGGCTTATTAAAGTAAATGTTTATTTCCTTTAGTCCATATTCACTTTTTTCCTTGAAAGTCAAAAGAAATAGACAGAAATAGGAAATCATCAGAAAACCAGGTATGTATTTTAATATACAGCATGCTGCACTCTCCTCCCCCTCCACATACATGCTATAATTAATATTCTTCAATGTGAGAGTGGGCAAAGGTTTTTCTTTAAGGGACAGTTAAATTGGCCAGCCCCTGTGATATCTTAAGATAGCCTTGAGAAGAGAAGATTAATCCATTTGAATAAATTAATATCCATGAAAGAAGGTGAAGGAGGAAACTTCCTGTTCTTACAGAGGTAGTTTAGTTGTTGTCCTTGATGGAGAATGCTGACCTGACCAGAGAACACCTATTACACTGGAAAATAGCTTCTAACTTGACATGTCAAAGGCTCATTCCTGTCCTGGTGAGAAGAGCTGTCACTGAAAAAAAACTAAAGTCCTTAATGAATAGGCAGCATCTCTTGCGGTTTTTGCTTTTCTGAACGTGGCCTACAGTCATGTTTGATCTTGATGGAAAATAATCAGCCAAGCACAATGTGAGTAGAACTTGAAACTTCAGAAATATCCGTTGCTTCAACAAGTATTTGTTGAGCATCAACTATGTACCAGACTGGATGCCAGTTATGCAAAGTGATCTAGATTAGGAGAGATGACCCTGTCCTCATGAAGTAACACCTAATGAATAGAAGACAAATATATAATATGAATATTTTTGAGGTAATTCTTACAAATTCTGGTAGATGTTTTGAAGGTAAAGTACAGGAAGCTGTCAAAGAGAAAAGACTAGATGGGTAAAGCAGGATAGCAACTTACACTTTATATTAAAGGCAATTAAAGGATGATGGATCAAGTAAGAAGTCATCTGTGGCATTTCAAAAGGACCTATGAAATATATCGTCTTGTTTTTCATTCTAGATTCCTCCTCCCTCATCTGTTTACATCCGTTTGAATGCCATATCCTGCTAACACGTATACCTTAAATATATCTCAAAATTGTCTTCCTCTCTTTATTGCTACTGCTCTGGTTAAGGCTTCATTGCTTGTGGCCTGGACTACCACAATAGCCACTGGGTTGGATTCCCACCTCTAATATTATTCCATTCAAATTCATGTGAACATACTTCTAGCAGTGATCTCTCTAAAATACAAATCTGATCATGCCACTCCGTGTCTCTCCTTTACGAATCCCTATCATTACAAAGGTTGAAGTCCAAATTTCTTAGGTAGCAGACTCTCTGAGTGCTACAGAGATTTTTCAGGTTTATATCTTAATACATTCTGATTCATACTTTCCACTTTATATTATACCATTTCTTATTTTCTTGTCCTTGCTGTTGCTTTTCCCTTTGTTTAAAGTTTGATATACTAACAACCTCTCTCTCTCCAACCTGAGTCCTCTGTGAGCAGCTCAGGCATCATTTTTGCAAAAATTTTCCCTGATCCATTCCATCCCCAGAATGAGCCCCTGTGTTTCTCTGTGCATATCTCCATTAGTAATTTTACTTGTCACATTATTGTATGATTATCTGAGACTGGGAAATACCTTATTCACTTTTGTGTCTAGTGCCTAGTGATAGTAGGTACTCGATAAATATTTTTAGGTGAGTAAGAAAATGGTTTGCCTTAAATTGGTCTCCATATTCTATAACTACTAAGTATAAATTTGTTAACATCTGTTAACATATGTCCTCATCACAGAAAATTCAAATGCATTGATTGAACAGGTATTTGGTCTTAGTAATTTGTGCCTGTAATGAGACCTTTATGAGGTCTTTGCTACCTAGTGTGAACAGTGCCATCTATTGGCTATTATCCAAATTGTATCCACTGTCCAGGATGGAGCATAGAGCACCAAACTTTTTAAGGAAATTACACCTATGAAGAATTTTCTTGTGAATTTGTATGAAAGAAAAAAAAAAAACCCAACCATCACATGCATGGAAAAGACAAATGAGGTAATTTAATCATGTGTCCCAGCAAAAGAGAATTAAATCATGTCTTGACATAGTAACAGAGGATGTATACTATCAGTATATGGTTTTATTTATTTAGAGGCCAGCTTATTCCTGAAGAAATTAAGATACCTATTATTTTTTGATAGAAAAAGATCATTTAAATCAAGATATAAATGAGCATTCACTCCTATCCTCATTTAAAAACAAACTGATACATTGTGATTTCAGTAGCATTTTGTTCCCAAATACTTTTAAATTTTTCATGGAATCACAAAAGTGTAAGGGAAAAAAAAAATCTCTAAACAAAAAATCCTCTAAGTCATGGATAGTTGTCTTGGTATGAAAAAGTAGCACAGTCCGTGTATGAAAGGTGGTATTTCTATTTGTTCTAAGTAACTTGTGCTGCCTTACTGAAGACTGAAAAACTATTTGTTTTTACTGTTGTTATTTTTACTTCATTCACTGATCTACCATTTAAATTTAGTTAGCAGAAATAAAACCACACTCAATTTGGCTGATGTCAAGCACTTGCCTGACTCGTAGCTGCCATGTCGTTGTGCATGTGTAGTTGATATAGTGTTTTGTCAGTGGTCAATGATGATTGGAGATGAGAGTAGACCACCAAAATATTAGTGAGCCTTGCTGTGTTCCTAGATTGCCACTACTCTTAAGAGTTTCAGAAATGATATGTTTTCTGTTGTTGAAACATAGTTTAAGGTAAACAAGATAGTGGAGATAAACTTTAAAAAAATAGTTTAAGTTTAGTCATTTATGGGCCCTGTTTAAAGAGAAAAAAAGTTCTTATTACTTGTCCCACCTTATAGATTTTGATACTATATCATAATGTTGTTTTGTATATATGTATATAAACTTCTTACAGTCCTAGTGTTTATATAAATGTAAAACCATAATACTAATATTAATAATGAAATTATATTAACAATAATGCTAGGTAACATATAACTTTTGCTGTGTTCTAGGCACGTGGATGGAAGGAAGGAAGGAAAGAAAGAAAGAAAGAAAGAAAGAGAAAGAAATGTACACATACTCACACTCATCTAATCTTTTTTATAATCCTGAGTTAGACACAGTAAAACCCTGCAATAGTATATCCATAGAGAAGAGAAATTGAACTATAAAACCCAGGCATTCTGGCTCCAGAGTTCATACGCGCCCCCCCCCCACCCTCCGCTTTTTTAAATCTCACAACATTTTCAGTATTATTGTTATCTCCATTGTATGGATAAGCAAACAGAGGCACAGATAGGCTAAACGACTTATTCAAGATCCCACAACTAATTAATGTCAGGTCTGGGATTTAAACCCAGGCTGTCTAGGCTCCAGAGCTCATGCTTTTTAGTATACTTAGTTACCTCTCAAACAAATTTACATATTAAAAATTTTTTTAATGTTTGTTTATTTTTGAGAGAGAATGAAGAAAAGAGAGAGAGAGAGAGCATAAGTGGGGGAGGGGTGGAAGGAGAGGGAGACAGAATCCAAAGCAGGCTCTGTGCTATCAGCACAAAGCCCAACGTGGGCCTCAAACCCTGAACAAACCCTGTGAGATCATGACCTAAGCCAAAGTCAGATGTTCATCTGACTGAGCCACCCTGGCGCCCCTCAAACACATTTGTATATTAATATAGATTTACTAGCTAAATGTACAAATTAAAATAAAATGACAACAGCAATGAAAATAGGTCTTAACCAATGTAATTAACTTAACACAGATGATTTTTTTTACTTACATTATGTCTTACATATGTCTATATTGATAGACAAATTTACTTACATGTTTTATGTTTCTTTTTTCTTTCTTTTATCATTAAAAGTACACCCTTAATCTTAATCACCTATTTCACCAATCTCTCCATCCACCTCCCCTCTGGTAATCATCAGTTCTCTATAATTAAGAGTCTGTTTCTTGATTTCTCTCTCTCTCTCTCTCTCTCTTTCTCTCTCTCTCTCTCTGTCTCGTTTTCTTTGCTCATTTGTTTTGTTTCTTAAATTGCACATATGAATGAGATCATATGTCTTTCTCTGACTGATTTCACTTAGAATTATACTCTCTAGCTGTATCCATGCAAATAGCCAAGATTTCATTCTTTTTGATAGCTGAATTCCATTCTATATATAGACTACATTTTCTGTATCCATGGACACTTGGACTGCTTCCATAGTTTGGCTCTTGCAAGTAATGCTGCAATAAACATAGGGGGTGCCTGTTATCCCTTTGAATTCCTGTTTTTGTATTTTGGGGGTAAATACCAAGTATTGTGTTTACTGGATCATAGGGTAGTTCTATTTTTAATTTTTTGAGGAACTTCCAAACTGTTTTCCACAGTGACTGCACCAGTTTGCCACCCACCAACAATTCAAGGGGGTTTCTTTTTCTCCCATCCTTGCCAACACTTGTTGTTTCCTGTGTTTGTGATTTTGGCCATTCTGACAGGTGTGAGATAATATCTCATTGTAGTTTTGTGTTTTTTTTTAACATTTTATTATTTATTTATTTGAGGAGGAGGAGAGAAAGAGAGAGAGCAAGCTGGGGAGGGGAAGAGGGAAAGGGAGAGAGAGAATCTTAACCAGGCTCCACACACAGCACAAAGCCCGACATGGGGCTCGATCTCGTGACCGTGAGATCATGACCTATTCTGAGCCAAAATCAAGAGTTGGTCACTTAAGCAACTGAGGCATTCAGCAGGCACCCTTGTTATTTTAGTTTTGATTTCATGTTTTATGTTTCATGTATTGCCTAAATGATCTTGAGATTTATGTTATTGTAATTATTTCAAGTTTTCTATTTTGAAAAATAAGCTTATTTTCATTGCTGGGCCATTGTTTTGATAATCTAGTCATTTAATAATATAACCAAAAGTAATAAGTATTGAACTTTTTTTTTTAAATCTATTTAACAGAAAATTTTTACTACTCTCGTGGCTCTTGTAATCATTGCAAATTGGTGTATGCAGACGAGCAGAACATGAGCTCAAATGATAAATGCAGAAAGGGCTGCTCTAGCTCATGTTTTTTGAGTTTTCCCTATCTGTACTGCCTACTCTGTTTCATGTGTTTCAGTTTTCAGTGCCTCATTCTCCCACCACTTCTCTCAGTCTACTACAGAATCCCTCAATTTTATACAAGAATGACTTTGGTCTGTCAGTCTTTTTTCATTAGCCCAGAATAATACTTCTGGTACTAAATCAAATAGTACTTGATTTACCTTCATAAAGTGAAAAACTCTTAATTTACTATATAATGTAAGATAGTAAAGACTTAATATTTTGTGAAAATTTCTTAGTTGCAAATTATAATTGCAACTGTGTTTTTAACTGGCAGAAAATTTAATGTGACTATAGCTGTGGATGTGAGGCCATTGTTGTCATTTGACTTTTAGACAGGCCTCCTTAATGATAGTTAGACATGCTTATGGATACATTGAAGGCAAACACCAGCATTTTAGAAGATCACACGGCACCAAACTTGATTATGAACACAAACGTAAATCTTGGCACTGAAATTGCATTGATTTGCTCGATAATAAGTGGGGCCTTCACATACTTATTTACTAGTTTTTAGAGTATCTCTAAATGCACATTTTTAAATTCTCAGAGAATATTCTCCTAGGGATTCTCCTAGAACATATTAAAGGGCTCTCAAGCCTTCTTGGACTCCAGGTGGAACTCTGCTTTAGAGGTTGTGATAGAGCCATTAATCCACTGAGATGTTATCATGTGACAGTATCCTAGCAACACGTAGAGATATGGGTGTCATTTGAGCATTGTAGGTATACTAGAGCATCTCTGTATTCCAGATCTTTCCTACTGTTTAATCTGAGCCATTCTAAAAAAAAAAAAATCAATGTTAAAGTAGAACTAAACTTCCTTTTGCAAAAGGTGCTTTACTGATTTTTGCCCTTCTAGTTCAGGTGGGTTTCAGTGTCTCCTAGGTGTCTGTGGCAGTTTTGAGGAAAATTACCTCATATATGTCCCAGTATTGGGAAAAAGAGGGGAGGGGAAGAAGGACTTCACCTTCTCTTTTTAAATCCCCCTTTGCCTTGACCCTCCTCTGCCTGTAGCATTGCTGATCCCACTAGGCACTGCCACATGTGCAAGGTATTTCCCAATGTGCCGGGCCAGCTGACTGATCTTCCTGCAAGAACCTCTATCAGAACTTAGGAAGGGAGCCTGTCTCCCTTTTCACACTACATTTTCTTAGAGGTAGGTAATACCTAAGCATAAATGCTTTATATTCTTGAGTGTTTTTAAGAGTTATAGTGAAAGTAACTTTAAGTGTTTATGTGCACCCTCTCTTTTTCTACCCTTTCTTTTCCTAAGACTCATAAATAAGACCCAAGGTAGAGGAGGAGATGGAGCAGGAGTCTAGATCAAAGAGAAATTTGAGTGATGGGTACATAATGTGAACTTGGAGATCACAAATATGACAGCTAAAAGATTGTTACAGAGTTTAGCTTGTCTACTTTAACTCACTCTTCCCAGAGGAATGACTTCTTTTTCAAGCCACTTCTAGATTTCTGATATATCCACTACAAGGTTGACCAGGCAAGCCTTGAAATGTGTGAATCTAACTTAATTTAAGTTTAATATGGGCTGTTCAGCTATATTTACAGTGTATGTTGGTGAATAGAATATTGAGTGGACCAGAACAGCACATTTGATGTTATGTTTCTAATCAGGATAGTGTTCTACTACACTTAATCATTAAAAGTATATTCTTTCTCAGTTTTTTCCCCATACAGTTAATTTTTTGTTGTTGCATAATTATCATTAAGAATTTTAAATTTTGAAATGAATTTTATAATAAAATAGATTTACTAATAAGGCCTACTAGCATGCATATATGTACTGCTTAAAACTTCTCTTTTTATAAGATTGGGATCCTTTGCACATTCAGGAGGGAACAAGGTAAATGGGTTCCTGGTTGAAATACCTGGTCAGATAACCTTATCTGAATATCATGTTAAAAGTACTTTTTAGGGGCGCCTGGGTGGCGCAGTCGGTTAAGCGTCCGACTTCAGCCAGGTCACGATCTCGCGGTCCGTGAGTTCGAGCCCCGCGTCAGGCTCTGGGCTGATGGCTCGGAGCCTGGAGCCTGTTTCCGATTCTGTGTCTCCCTCTCTCTCTGCCCCTCCCCCGTTCATGCTCTGTCTCTCTCTGTCCCAAAAAAATAAAATAAAAAACGTTGAAAAAAAAAAAAAAAAAAAAAAAAGTACTTTTTATACTTTTAATCTATGATTTTCATATGCTTATACTTTCAAAATGCTACTATAATAGCAAGAACTTTAATACTTGCTAAGCAACCATATGGGAAGATTTGTTTTGTTGGATTTGGAAGTCATCTAAAATGACATTGTATTCATAAATAATTTCTTTCCTATTGCTTGGAAAGAAAAACAATAGTAAGTTTGTCTAAATTGAGGTATCTCTTGATACAGTCATTCAAGAGTACAAAGGGTATTGCTGACTCAAGAAATATGTTATATTTACCTTAGGAAATAATGTGAATGAGTGGTTATTTTTACTTTGATCAGTGAGAACAGAAAGGATATCAAGGCCAGAAATCTGAAATACTTCAGCACTAATAATCCAAACAGAAATCTTCTGCTATGACCAGTAATTTACTATCTAAGGAGCATAGCCATTGTCTTACCTTGAATATTTGTTATGTGTAATATATATGATAATTTGACTTTGCCGGAAATATTTTTTATCCACATACAATGAAAAAGAAGACTCATTTTTAATTCAACAAATTGTTTATTAAGAATCTCCTGTGTTCTGGGCACTGCTTTGGGTGCTAGGGATACAGAAATAATTACAAACCTTCTTGGCCTCAGGGTTTCACTGTTAATTCAGAGCAATAATTCCAAACCTGGCTGCCAAATTACCTGAGAAATCTTTAAAATCATAAACTCATAAGTTCTATCCTGAAGACTTATGTGAAAAAATAAAAGTAAGAATTATATAGCTTAGTACCTTGCTTTGGGAGTAGAGGACTTCGAGTTCATATAATCATCTTGCTATTTCCTGTCTTTGCAGCCCAGAGAATATTTTCCTTACCCTATCTCTTCCTGTCACCCAGATCTGAGCCTCTGAAATAAGAATAAAGGCAAATTAAAGAGTTATGAACTAACTTAAATTAGTGAATTATCATTTCAAAAGGCAATAATTAGGTAAGGGTGCCTTAAAATCCATAGTCCAAATGAATGGGATATGACAGGTCATTTATTAATACTTTAGAACACTGATTCTTAACCTTTTTTTGGACACATAGATCCTTTGGGAATCTGATAAAAGCTATAGCTTCTCTGTCCAGAAAAATATAAGTGCACATTATTTCAGGAGGTTCATAGACTCTCTGATGCCCATGCATGATACCCATATTAAATGCCTTTATTATCTCCTGAGTTTTTGGTATATTTATTATAGTATATTTTGCATAGTTTAAATTTCATTGGAATATTCCAATTTAAAAATATAACTACTTCTCATGCAATCCAGAAACAACAAAGAGAAGGAAAGAGTCCCTTTTAATGCTACCCTTTTGATTTAGTACTATTACTGTTTTTGTATATTTATTTCTAGTCTTTTTTAAAAAGCGCATATTTTTACTGTTGTATTCAAGTGATAATTCTGACTATAGAAATTTCAAGGACATTTTAGAACGTTTTTTTTAGTAGTTGCTCTAGAGATTATAATATGCATCTTTTTAAAATAATAACATGTTAAAGGTTTATTGTAATATATTCAAAAGAGCATGGCAACCTGCAGATCTTTCAAGAAGGTAAGTGTAAATTTAGTAGCTACAAGAGAATTCACACAGATCTTAAAATTGCTTACTGAATTAATTGAGCTATACATTCCTAATATGTACACTTTTCCACATATATATTTTGCTTCATAACAATAAAGAAAAAAGCTCCCCTAGAGGGTAATCCTATACAAGAGAATTTAGTATACTGTTCACTAAACCACTGGTTGACCACTTTTTAGAGAAGTATGTCATGGGTTTACAATATGCATCTTTAATTTATTATAATCTATTTCAAGTTAATATTGATTTAATTCCAATAAAATATGCCACTTTACCTCTATTTTTCCAGTTTATTTCCATTTGTACCAGTTTTACCTCCATTTTCCTCTTCTTTGTACTATCACTGTCTTACACCCTATTGCATCTATACACATTATAAACTTAACAATACAGTGTTAGGATCTTTCAGTAAGTACATGTTTTGTAAAGAGATTAAGAGAAGAAAATTTTAAAAAATTTTTTATATTTACAAATTTACTATTCCCAGTGCTCTTCATTCCTTTCTGTGATTCTGAGTTACCATCAATTTCCTTTTAGCCAGAAGGACTTCCTTCAGTATTTGTTAGGGCAGGTCCACTAGCAATGAGTTACCCCAGTTTTTGTTTATCTGTGAATGTTTTTATTTTGTCTTTATTTTTGTTGGATATGGAATTCTTGATTTACAGATATATTTTCCACTAGCACTTTAAATATACCATTCCCATTGCATTCTGGCCTGCGCTATTTCTGATGAAAGTCAGCTGTTAATCATATTTTTTCTCCTTTATGTGTCATGGTATTTTTCTTTTGCTGCTTTTAATCATACATATACGTGTGGTTCTTTGTGCATTTGCCCACTTGGAATTTATTGACTATTGTTGAAATGTTAAAGTTTTCCACCAAATTTGTTATTTTTATGGCATTATTTCTTCTCATATTTTCTTCTTCCCTTTCCTCTCTCTTTTTTCTCCCACTAGGACTTCAAGCACGTTTATGTTAGGGTGTTTGATATTGCCCCACAGATCACAAAAGCTCTGTCATTTTCCTCCAGTATTTTTTCCTTTTGTTTTTTTTTTTTGTTTTGTTTTGTTTTGTTTTTTTTTGGTTTGGATAATTTTTATCGATATGTCTTTATATTTACTGATTCTTTCTTCTGCCATCTCAGATCTGTTAACAAGCTCATTTGTGAGGTGTTTTTTTTGTTTTTCATTTTAGTTACTATACTTCTCAACTGTAGAATTTCCATTTGGCTCTTTCTCTATAGTTTGAAAATTCTCTGTTGAAGTACCCTAAGTATTTAGTCCTTCTTAACATATTTTCCTTTAATTCTTTGAACTTATTTATTTATTTATTTATTTATTATTTTAATGTTTATTTATTTTTGAGAGAGAGACAGACAGAGTGTCAGTGGGGAAGGAGCAGAGAGACGGAGACACAGAATCTGAAGCAGGCTCCAGGCTCTGCGCTGTCAGCACAGAGCCTGATGCGGGGCTCGAACTCACAAACTGTGAGATCATGACCTGAGCCAAAGTCAGATGCTTAACTGACTGAGCCACCCAGGTGCCCCTGAACACATTTATAATAGCTTCTTTGAAGTTTTGTTAAATCAAACTCCTGTGGCTGTTTGGAGTTATTTTCTATTAACTGCTTTTTTTTTCTTGAGTATAGGTTCACACTTTCATACTTTTTTTTAATATCTAGTAAATTTTCGGGTTCTGTGTTGACAACTCAGAGCCTGGAGCCTTTTTCAGATTCTGTGTCTCCCTCTCTCTCTGCCCCTCCCTGGCTTGCACTCTTGTCTGTCTCAAAAATAAATAAACATTAAAAAAATTTTTTTTTAATAAATATCTAATAAGTTTTGAGGGCTTATGGATATTGTATTCTTGTGACTCTGGATTCTGGTTTTGTCTTGTTTTGTTTTTTCCTTCTGTTTGGGTTTTGCTTCAGTAAGTAGGCAGTTATCTTTCCAGGATTCAGTCTGTGAAATTTGTTAGCTGTGTAGTGTTCAACTGCTGATGTCTCAGCCCAGTTTTTGTGTATTTGTTGGTGTTGTCCACCTGCTTTTTTAGCATGACCCCTTAGGGGTCTCTCTAATGCCTGTATAGTATAGTCGTCAATGAGTGATACCTTAGGGCAATAAGGCTTCCAGGATAGGATGTGTGTAGATGAGGAATACATTCCAAGGTAGAGCAAATTTACCAGTCCCAGGCTTTCAATATTTACTCTGTTCTCTGAGATCTTCTGCGTATGTGCATAATTTAGTAGACAGCCAGGAGCGTGTGGACAATTTAAAATCTCAACCTTCTGTGGCTCCCTCACTTCCAAAATCTAGTTGTTTCCCTACTGCCCTGAACCAAGCCCACCATCTCTCATGCTAAAGCTGTGGGTTTTTGTCTTTCAAGGCAGTGGGGAATATAATGTCCCCAGGCAAGGTCAAAACACACAATTCTTAGTTGATGAAGTAGCAGTATGCCTCAGTAAATATTTCTCAGGTTGTTCTCTGCAATTGGTTATTTCCCAGTGCTCTAACATAGTTGGTTTTTGTCTTTTGTCTAGGTTTACACCTATCTCCTCTTGCAGCCATTATTGGAAGTAAGAATATATTGTTGTAACATTTGGGGATGGTTTCTTCACATCTTTGTTGTGTGCATCCATATTATAGTACATATTTCACATAAATCTAAAGTATGATCTAAATTTGTATCCTGCATTTTCACTTAGTAGTATAGTTTGAATAATTTTCAATGTCATTAAGATTTTTTGTAAATATCTTTAATAACTACATTATACTTCAGTATATCAGTATAATGAAACAAATCCAGTTATTTTTCCACTGTTAAAATTTTACGTGTATATTGCTTTCAATTATTTTTCAGTACTTCAGTGTTATAGATAACACTGGTATGAACATCTTTGTGCATAGATCTTTGTATCTGCAGTGATTATTTTAGGGTAGATTCTTAAAATGAAAATCCTATGTCAAAAGGTATGAATATTTTAGATATTCTTAATATATATTACTCTGCCATTTTCTGGTTGGTAGGCAGTTTTTCATACTTTAACTTTTTAACATTGTCATTGTTTTTAAAAGCTACTCTACGTCTTACTAAGTAGACTTGCCTAACTAGTTCTTTATTGTTGGAGATTTAGGTTATTTCCTGCCCCTCACTTTTTAAAAGAAAGTATCTAAAATATCTGAATGGTCATAACTCTTTCATATTTTAAATATTTTCTTCTAAGTCCCAAAATTGGAAATATCTAGTCAGAGTATGAATACCCTTTGGGCTCCTTTCACATTTTTCAAATTGCTTTTTAAGTGCACCCATTTATAAGACCACTAGTGAAGGAAGAGTTTTACATCATTGTCAAGCACTGCCTACCCTGTAAACATTTCTAATTTGCATATTTTAATAATAATGACAGTTAATTCTACCAGAGAAATCTAAGGAGAGAGTTTGACCAGCTGCCTTTTTACTGTGTGAGTTGTCTTAAGCTCTTTCCTCCTTCCTCATCTTTTAGGAGTTAGTGATTTTCTTATCAACTTTTTAGGGACTGTTTTGAAATGAAGCTATAAATTCTTGGTTAAATTTGTTGCTAGTAATTATACTATTGCTGTGTTGCCATTGTATTTCAGTTGTGTTACTGGATACGTTTTACATAAAGCTGAATATTTTTTATGCAATCAAACCTGTCCCTCTTTTTCCTTTATGATTTCTTCTGTTGCTTCTAAGCCCAAAAAGTTGTGAATTCACTCCCATGTGAATTCTGCCTTCTTCTGTTAGGTTGAACCAAATGAGGTTGCCACTTTTATGGTTAAAAAATGATTGCATATCAGCATTTCATATGATTTTACCTTAAAATTTTTTATAATTATGTTCATTTTCCTTATTGGAATATTTTGTTCTTATGACTTCATGAATAAATACAGAACAAAATACATGGAACAAAAAAAATAATCTGTAATAAAATTACATTTTTCAAGAATGTGAAAAACCAGGGGTGCCTTGGTGGCTCAGTTAAGCACCCGACCCTTGGTTTTGGCTCAGGTCATGATCTCAGGGTTTATAACTTCGAGCCTACATCCAGTTCTGTGCTGACAGAGGAGCCTGCTTGGGATTCTCTGCCCCTCCCTCACTCTGTCTCTCTCTCAAAATAAATAAATAAACTTTTAAAAAACGTGAAAAATCAGCTTCCATTTTGGTAGATAAATAAATAAAATGGTCATTAGTCAAGTGGTAAAGACTTGGGGTTATCATATTCAACTTACTATAATGTATTGTTTAGTTGCCCTTTAATGGTAGGTATTTTTTAAAGTGTATGAGAGCAGTACTTCTAATTACTGGATTTTATTAGTGTAACAATTTTCAAGAATAAAAATAAAATTTAATTTACCTAATTTTTTTAGGTCAGCCAGGAGAGTTCAGGAGGAGCCTAGCAGAAAAGAAGAGGGATCTCAGTATTTTTAAAATGAAATGAAAGCCCAAGAAATAATGTATTCATTATATATATATATATATATATATATATATATATGTACACTAATTGAGCTCTGTGTTAGAATTCTAAAAGAAAAATAGCAAGATTAAGTTAGAAGTCAAGTCTATGCCAATACTTTTTAATTATTACTAAAACAACCATGGTTTTGGGCTTTTCTTAAGGAGAGATCATTAATTATGAATTGTGAAGTACTTTTGTGATTAGACTAATGTCAGCTAAATCAGTATTTGATCGTCTACATTATTTTCATATATTATATAAGCAAATTATTGATCAGAAGTCTCTTGAGGCAAAAGGCTAGTACATTTATCCATTATAAATTTCACCTCTTACCAAATACGGTAGTAGTAAGAATGGGTGTCAAATGTCAGATTATAGAGAAAACTTAAATAGTTCTTGCAGTTTGTACAGCAAACTTTAACACATTAAAATGTCTGATGTAAACATAGTTTATACTAGACTATAAAAAAATGTAATAGTCTTTAGGAAATTTCAGGGTGCCTGGGTGGCTCAGTTGGTTAAACTCTGACTTTGGCTCAGGTCATCATCTCGTTGTTTGTGGGTTCGAGCTCCACATCAGGCTCTGTGCTGACAGCTTGGAGCCTGGAGTCTGTTTCGGATTCTGTGTCTTTGTCTCTCTCTGCCCCTTCCCCACTTGTGCTCTGTCTCCATCTCTCTCTCAAAAAAATGAATAAAAAATGTTTAAAAAACACTTTAAAAAAAGGAGTTTTAATTTTTTCTTTCTCTTTAAAGACTTTTTCCTTTTGTCATAATACCAATTTTTCCTGGCCCACCCAACAAAATCCTACTTGGAAATCACAAGATTAAGGATAGAGAAGAAAATAACTATTTTTACCATTTTGCCATATTTTTTTTAGTTCTTTCTGGGATGTACATTTTATTTTTAAAATTTTTATTTTTTTACATGAATTATTTTATTTTTTTTACATGAATCACTTTTTGCTGAATCATTTTATGTATATAGTTTTGTATTCTTCTAAAAATGTGATTTTAGCATTTCCCTTTGTTATATGATGCTTTTAAAACATTTAACAAAATAGATTACCATGCTGCCTCCATCATGGGGTTGGGCCATAATTTATTTAACCATTCTCCTTTTGGGCATACTTTTCTATTTTTCAAAAGCATTGTGATAAGTATGCTTGCATAGATTAGGAAACTAAAGCTCTTAGAGGTTATACAGTCAAGGCTAACATATAGTTCTTCTGACACCGAATCTTTGCCTTTGCCTTTTGCCTTTTTTTCCTTTACTCCATAGAAAACTGTTGGGAACATGTGAAAGACACCCTGTATGCAGCTATTCCTTGTAGAAAATCTCTTAGTAAATCATTCAAATCAAACAAATTATTTTCTACAACTCACTTATAGAAACATAAATAAAATATTTGGCCTTTTATATGTTGTATCATTATCCATTTTGAACAGAGTGGTTCCAACAACTGGATATTGAATGAATGTTTTTGAGAATAAAACATGTTTTAAAAAACTTTCTAGTACCTTTAGCTCTTTTTAGTGACAAAAATGCTTCAAAAAACTAATTTTGAATGATCCTTTAGAGGCAAAGTAAAGTAACTGCATTCAAAGATAGAAATTATAATTTGGAATAAAACAGAAGAGTTTTGTCAAGGGAGTTAGAAACTTCTGTGAAGTCAGTAAAGCAGAGATAGATAGGTAGATTATTCCAGATGATTGGTACTGCAGAGAACATCACTCCCTTCTTAGCAGTCATGCAATAGTACAAAGGAAGAGAGACAAAGCCAAGAAGCAGAAGGAAAAGTAGTCAGAGGAATACGTTTCTTAAAAAAAATAGCTGATGCAATACGACAGAGGTTTTAAACTATAGAAAGTAATATTTTAAACTATCCTACAAAGATCAGGAAAAATGTTTATGTAATTGTTTAAAATAATGTCTCATACTCCATCCTAAAATGTTAATATTTATGGGCCAAAAGATGTGCTCATACTTAAAATTGTGATAGCAAAAGTATGAAGATAATAAAAAAGAGAAAATCATAAAACCAGAGTTTAGAACCATATGAGTGTTTATTCTTGTATGTCACCACACACTCATTTTGAAAAAATTTAGGAAACTTCAAAATTATTTTATGCTTTACATTTTAAAATAGAAAACAACTGTATTGTTGAGTCTAATTTTACTTTAAACTCAATGCCATGTCTAGAAGTATTACTAAAAATCATTTATTTTGCATAGAATTATTTTGGAATTTTTGAGAGGCCTAACACATAAATAACTGATGCATATAAAAAGCTCTAATTTTCTCCTTCTATGGGAGAATCTCTTGGTTCAGCTGTCAAATTAATAATAATAATAATCGTCATTGTCGTCGTCGTCTCCTCAATTCCAGACAGGGAAATGTTAAGTAAGCTTTTCTACTCAGTGGCACAGTTGTGTAGCCAGTACAAATAAATGATTGTTTGAGTTTGCTGTTTCTTCCATTTTTTGTCTCTTTTATGCTTCCAAACTTGTGTTACAGTGGTCAGACTTCTTCCCCTATCTCCCTACCTACCTTGGCTCCACAGAGGGGAGAATATTTCTACTTTGTCTACATAGCTTTCATATAAAGCTGCTTCCTTTCTAAATCTTATTCTTCTTAATTAGATTCTGTTCTTTTCTGTTAAAAGGTGGTTTAAGTGGTGAGGCACCGTAGGTGTGGCTAAGAATGAAGGAAACTAAGGAGGAAAGAGGGCACTCACTTTGAAAGAATAGAGAGGTAATCTGTAGCATTTTCACAAAGATTTTGAGTGCTTTATGAGTTGTTAAATAGTCCACACTGTATCCTTCCAGCCAAGTGGAGCTGGACAAAGATGGTGATGTTTCAGCATTTCTACAACTAAGGATATAGGGGAATAGAAATTCTAAGTACAGGGTTGGTTGTGCATAAGAAAAGCACTGGGAGGAAGATGCAGGACATGGTTGAGAAATACTGAGAGGCTGTTTGTTGCTGAAATGTTGGGTATGAGTGCAGAAATGGTTGAAAAATAAGGATAAAAGAATAAGCTTGGGATGTTATTGATGGTAATTGAAAATTAAAGTGATACGTTTATGCTTAACTCTGGAATCAATGGAGAGAGTCACAGAGGTATTTTTTAAGCACCAACTTAGTAAGAACCTTACTTTGTGAAGATGACTTCAGTAGCTGTGTTTAGGAGGGAAAAGGTAAGACAGTAGTCTAAACTGGGGTTCAGCCTTTTCTATAAAGAACGAGATAAATATTTTAGGCTTTGTAGGCCATATGATCTCTACTGCAACTAGTCAGCCCTGCCGCTTGTAGATATAGACAATTTTTAAACAAATAAGTATGGCTGTGTATCTGTGTAGTAAATGAGTGGCACCATTTTGTAGATAATAGTATTGTGTCATGAATATGAGTTTCTTAAACAGGCCCTCATGGATGTCGTAACCTCTTAGGTTCAGATTTACCTCTTTAGCTTCTTCATCTATAAAGTAGATGTATAAAATGACATCTTTCTCAGGTTTTTAATAAAGAAAATAACTGCAGAATAACTTTTTGCAAACCCTGAAGCTGTTTAGAGAAAATGTTTGATAAAACTGTAAGATGAATTTGCTATTGAGAATAGATGTGTTATCGGTTAAATTCTTTTCATTTCTTTTTGACTCTTTGTTTAAACCAACTTGGTGCTAAGTTCTAGAGGCAAAATAAATCTACTTTTGAGCTACTTGTAATATTTCTAGCTTAGACCTTGATCCTAAGAGATAGAATTATAGTAACTGTTAAAATGAAATGTAGCCAGAAATATGATAAGCTGTTGATATGTGTCTCTGTCATAGTGAGATTGCATTTACTTTAAAGGAAACAGCACAGTACCTATACTGCGGATGTGTTTAATATTTTAAAAGTTACTCATCTGGAAAAGCTTGATTAAAATGAGCTTTCTATGGCATTCATGACCTTTAAGATCATTAATGATAACATCTGAAAGACCAAAGAAAATTTAGTTTTAACTTCGTACAATTTTTCCTGGCAATTAAAAATGGTTAGATTTATCTCCTTTTTTCCCTCAAAATGTTGTTAATAAAGAAATGGATCCCAAGCTGAGAGGCAGTATAGTGTTGGTAAGAACATAGATTTTGTAATCTGAGGTAAAATTCAAGTTCTTCCACCTTACCATCTTTGTGACTTAAGGTAATTTATTCTTCACCTAAAAAATAGCATTAAAAGTTCTTACCTTGTCAGGATTGTTATGAGAATTTTGTTAAATGAGATATATGTAAAGTGCTTAACATAGGGTCTGGAATGTTAAAAGCTTACAGTAAATAATAGCTATTATATTTTTTTCAAAAAACATGTTAAATTTTTTTCAGGTAGCTTATGCTTTCTCAGGAATGTCTGTCATGTTGGCTGGGAAGGATATGGCACATAGACGTTATCATTTGTATATTTGGAGCACATATGATCACTTTAAAAATTGCCATTCTGGGGGCACCTGGGTGGCTCAGTCAGTTATGTGTCAGACTCTTGGTTTCGGCTCAGGTCATGATCTCACAGTTTTTGAGTTCAAGCCCCGTGTTGGGCTTCTCGCTGGCATCTTGGAGCCTGCTTGGGATTCTCTTTCTCCCTCTCTCTGTCCCTCCCTTGCTCGCTCTCTCGGTCTCTCTCTAAAAAATAATAAATAAGTAAACTTAAAAATAAAAGAATTGCCATTCTATTATCAAATGGGTTTGTTAAAAATGTATTATACGCAGATTTCATGTTTCATTATTACTACTTGTTATAATTTCCCCAACACTGTTATCATTCTCTCAAACATTCAGCTATTGGAATTAGGCAAATACTTCCTAATAGATAGAATTCAATGAAATTAATACTTCCAAATTAGTTTATACATTTATGAGAATTTTAAAATTTTCAAGGAAGTTTATTTCAAATATGTACTTATCATTGACTGTATTCCAGGCACTATCCTAAGTGCTAATGATACAAGATGTAAGGCCGTTATTGTCTTCAAGAAGCTGATAGATAGCCTTCAAAGAAGGAAAGATAGACAACAGAATCAGTAATTATACCACAAATTTGCTGACACATGTTTATAGGTTTATAGGTTTATAGGAGCATAGAGCAGAGAGTTATAACCATCATGAAAGATGATGACTGTTGAGCTGAGCTTTGAAAGAAAAGATTAGTCCAGAAAAGGAAAGAGATATTGTCCAGAGAAAGGGAATTTACAGATTTATCTGTATATATAAATGCATTTTTATTCACATTCATTAGAAAAATTGCTATGTAACTTTGGACAAATAACTTTACCTCACAAGGTTGTGTCAGTATTAAAAGAAATAATAGGCTTTCTATTCCAGTAAAGATGAAGTAACAGGAATGAGATTTACCCTCCCACCTGAAACCACTAAAAACCTGGACAAATTATTTGAGAAAACAACTCTCAAGACAATGGACATAAAACATGAAGGAGAGTGATTCTAAAAGATGGGGAGAATATGAGGTGCACCCTTTAATTGCTTCAGCTTAAGGCCTAGAGAAGTTTCCAGGTCACAACACAGGGAGGGAGGACTCAGGCAGAGCCCTGGTAGTCTCCTTGCATTGAGAAGATGGAGCTCTGATAACGGGGGGCCAAAGCCCCTAGATATCACAGGGCAGGTTACCAGAGAGGAGAAAGCTGCATAATATCTGCAGAGGGTTTCCTTCAGGTATTCATTAGTACATGTATGTGAGGAAGCTATCCAAGGCTTGGAAAAGAACTATTTGAAATGGTTAGAGGAAATTGTCTGCCACTACACAGAGTTGGGAATAGTGTCTCTTCCCAAAAACCAGTGTGGAGAACCTCATAATTCATGGTGCTTCTGATCAAGTACTAAAAATGTCTTAATTGTGGGGAAGAATTAATGACAGATCTACAGCTGTTCTGGTGCTAACAAAGTAGGAACTGAGAGGATCAAACTGCTTCCAAGTTAATTTAACTGTGTCTTGGAACAAAGACCAAGACTGTGTATAGGAATACAAAAATATCCAGCGCACAACAAAATAAAATCATGATGTCTGACATTTTGTCCAAAATTACCATGCATCCAAAAAGTCAAGAAAATGTAACATAATAGAAAAATCAATCCGTTGAAACCAACCTAGTATTAGTAGACAAGGACATTAATAGAACCATCCTAACTCTATTGTGTATGGTCAGAGAGCTACTAGAAGGACTGAACATACTAAGTAGAGACATGAAAGCTATAAAAGAAGTAAAAATTCTAGAAATGAAAACTACATGTCTGAGATGAAAGATACACTGGATGATATTAATGGACATGGTAAACTGCAGAATATGGATTAGTGAACTAAAAGACATAGCAAAAGAAACTATCCAAAATGGAACTGGAGAGAAAAAAAAAAAAAAAAAAGAAAAGAGCATTTGTGAGCTGTAGTAACCATGTTAGGTAGCCAAATATACAATATACATGTAGGGGGCACCTGAGAGGCTCAGTTGGTTGTGTCTGACTAGCTCAGGTCATGATCTCATGGCTTGTGAGTTCGAGCCCCAAATCAGGCAGAGCTCTCAGTGCAGAGCCTGTTTTGGATGCTCTTTCTCCCTCTTTCTCTGCCCCTCCCCCACTCTATCTCTTTCTCTCTCTCAAAAATAAATAAACACCAAAAAAATTTTTTAAATGTGTATATGTAACTGGAATCCTGAAAGGAAGGGGAAGAATAGGGGGCAACAGAAAAATATAATTGATAATGACCAAAATATCTCTAATAGAAACTATAAATAATTTCAAAAAGCGAATAAGCCCCAGGCACAAGAAATATGAAGAAAACCACACCAAGGCCTATCATAATCATATTGCTTGAAACCAGTTATGAGAAGAAAATCTTAAAAGCAAAAGGGTAAAAATAAATACTAACTGTTGTCATGTAGGAGAAAAAGATACTCATTATGTATGAGGAACAGAGATAGCTATGAAAGTATATTTCTCATGAGAGACAATGTAAAGTACAAGACAGTAAAGGAACAATTTTAAAATAATGGTAGAAAAGGGGCGCCTGGATGGCTCAGTCGGATAAGCGTCCTACTTCAGCTCTGGTCATGATCTCCTGGTTTATGAGTTCCAGCTCTGTGTCGGGCTCTGTGCTGACAGCTCAGAGCTTGGAGCCTGCTTCTGATTCTGTGTCTCCTTCTCTCTCTGCTCCTCCCCTGCTCATGCTCTGTCTCTCTCTGTCTCTCAATAATAAATAAACGTTAGAAAAAAAAATTTTTTTTAATAATGGTAGAAAAATTTTATAAACCTAGAATTCTCCCTACTAGAGTATCTTTCATAGGTGAAGGCCAAAATGAAGTTTTGTGTGTTTTTTTAAGACAAACAAAACTGGAAGGAATTTATCACCAAAACTCCTGTACTACAAGAAATGGCAAAGGAAATCTTTTCAGATACTGGGTTGACATAAAAGAAAGCACTGGAAATGGTGATTACGTGAATAAATATAACTCTTTAAAAGATAAGCATTTAAAGCATAAACAACACAGTGCATTGTGGAGTTTATAACAATATATGACAGCAATGACAATAATAATACAGAGGCTGGAAGGGGATAAATGAGAGTATCTTATTGTAAGGTTGGTTTTTTTCTTTATTTTTTTTAACGTTTATTCATTTTTTTGAGAGAGAGTGAGAGAGCGTGAGTGGGGCAAGGGGAGGGGCAGAGAGAGAGGGAGACACAGAATCCTAGGCAAGCTTCAGGCTCTGAACTGACAGCACAGAGCCCAATGCGGGGCTCGAGCTCATGGACCATGAGATCATGACCTGAGCCGAAGTCAGACGCTTAACCGAGCACCCAGGTGCCCCTGTAAGGTGTTTATAGTATATATGAAGTAATATAATGAAGACAGAGGGTGATAAATTAAAGATGTATATTATAAACTCTAAAGCAACAACCAAAATAACACAAAAAATTATAGCTAATAAGCCAACAAATAATATTAAACGGAATTATAAAAGTGCTCTAAGAGAAGGCATAAAAAGAAGAAAAAAGGAGCAAACAACAGATGGGACAAATAGAGAACAAATAGCATGTGGTAGATTAATAATTACATTAAGTGTAAATTGGTCTAAACATGCCACTTGAAAGGCAGAGGTTTTCAGATTGCATAAAAAAGCAAGACCAACTATGTACTGCCTATTAAACACATACACACACACATGCACGTGCACACATTTGAGATTTAAACCCCAAGAAGCAAAAATCATGGAAAAGAATATACCAGACTAAAAGGTAGTATTGTTAAATAAGTAGTACTGTTAAGATGTCCTTTCTTCCAAATTGACATGTAGATTCAGTGCAATCCCATGCAAAATCCTAGGATGCTTATTTTTTAGAATAAGATAAGCTTATTCTAAAATAGGGATGCAAAAAATAAATAAATAAAATAGGGGATGCAAAAGAGCTAGAAGAGCCAAAACTACTTTGAAAATGAAGAAAAAGATTGGAGAATTTATTCTACCTGATTTCAAGAGCTAATACAAAGCTATAGTAATCAAGAGCTAATGTAAAACTATAGTAACACCACAGGGTAGTATTGGTATTAAGACTGACAGATCAGTGGGACAGAATAGAGAGTCTAAAAGTAGACAGATATATATACATCCAGTTGATTGTTAACAGAGGCACAAAGATGATTGCATGGAAAATGATGGTCTTTTCCACAAATGGTGCTGAAACTATTGCACGACAATATATCAAAAAAAATTTTTAATGTTTTTCAGTGCTGCATTTATATAGAAATTAAGTTAACTGTAAAACTTCTAGGTATAAGCTCAGGACAGAACTTTATGAATTGGGGTTAGGTAAAGATTTCTTAGATATAATACCACAAAAGCATGATTCATAAAAGAAGAAATTAATGAGTCGGACTTCATGAAAATTAAGAACTTCTGCTTCTTTGAAAGATACTCTTAAGATGATGAAAAAATAAGCCACTCAACGAGAGTGGGAGCTTTATTCAGAAAATAAACATAAATATGTAATTTAGTGTGTATATGCATGCACATGCTTGTATGTATAGATGATGTGTAAGCCTCATGTATGAAAAATTATTTTCATTATAATTAAGAACTCTGAAAATTCAATAATAAGAAAACAATCCAACGAAAAATTGGCATTTTGAACATCCATTTTTCCAAGGAAAAATAAGGATAACGAACACATGAAAAGACGTTCAACACCATTAATCATTACGGAAACATAGATTAAAACCACAGTAAGCTTAAAACCACTATTAGAATTTTGAAATTAAAAAGGCTGACTGTACTGTGTCATGACAAGGATGGAGAGCAGCTAGAACTCTGCTTGTGGGAATATAAAACCATTTTGGAAACAGTTTGGTAATTTTTTTTTCTTTTAATTTTTTTTAATGTTTATTTTTTAGACAGAGACAGAGCACAAGCTGGGGTGGGAGGTGTGCAGAGAGAGAAAGAGACATACACACACACAGAAATTGAAGCAGGCTCCAGGCTCTGAACTGTCAGCATAGAGCCCAACATGGGGCTCAAACCCAGGGACTGCAAGATCATGACCTGAGCTGAAGTCGGACACTCAACCAACTGAGCCACCCAGGCGCCCCACAGTTTGGTAATTTCTTAAAGAGTAAACACCTATTTACCATCTTTCCAGAATTTGCTCTCTGGTTATTTTTTTATATAAAAAGAGCATATGATGATTTAAAATGAGAGAGATAGCTGGAAACCATATAATCCAGCCTTAATTTTGATTTTGCATAATGTTGCTAGTTTAATTTATTTTCCAAGTTTGAGTTCTCTCTTAGTTCAGCCACAGTGTTTCTTTCAGACTTTTTACTTCCCTGTTCTTAACAGCACCGAAAAGTGTTGTTGGCAGCTGGAATCGCTCTTGTTTCATCAGCCCCCAGAATTTCCATAGTGGTGGCCAGGGGTTCAGGGAGCTGAATATGAATGGAAATGTGAAGGGTGAACAAAGAGTTTAAATAGTTTAGTGTATAAACTGGTTTATGTAAGGATAGGCTTGCTTCTCTGCTTCTTGTTTTATATATATATATATATATATTCATGGCTCAAAAGATTGTGCTGGTTTGGAATGCTAGTTTTGGCACTATCTTGAGATTCTAGACATGGTGTCTTTAAGGAACTCAGGGGATTGGACTAAATACGAGTAAGTCCAAAGTCAAGGGAAAAAGTCTAGACATTGAAGATGGTCACCTCCACAGCCATCAAGTGACTGACTTAGCTTTCAGTTTCAGGAGCATTTGTTTCATCTTAAGAAAGTAGTCTTCTATGAAACTAGGAGTAGTAACTAAATGGAGTAAGTAAGTATATGTGGCTATCAAGGGGAGGGAAGTGAGCAGGGTAGTTCTGGAGAATTCATGGCAACAGAAAGACTACCAAACCCTTCTCCCCCACTGAAAGACCACTATTTTTTTTTTTAATGTTTTTGTTTATTTTTGAGAGCATGAGACAGAGAGGGGGACAGAGGATTCAAAGCAGGCTCCACGCTGACAGCAGTGAGCCCATGTGGGACTTGAATTCATGCACTGTGAGCTGAAGTTGGACATTCAACCAACTGAGCCACCTAGGCATCCAAAAGACCACTACTAATTTAGAATTTTAAGCCCTATATAAGAATTTCTAGCAGAAGTACAGTTTTCTTTAAGTAAGCTAAAATTATGGTACAATACCTACTAATTTATTTTTTGTGATATAATACCATAATAATGTTTTAACTTTAATATACCTTTAAAAAAGAAGCATAAGTTCATACTGTTCTTACTGTTCTGTTAATGTTAATGCTAAAATTTTTTGAGGGGACCACAGTTATATTCTCCATAATTCAGTTTTGGTAATATTTGTTTATCTAATTATGCACTACTAAATTTGATGTGAGGAATATTATTTTTAATGGAATACTATTTTTTAATGGAATACAATTTTTTATCCAAAAGTTTGTTTCACACAATATAATTGTGAAACTGTGTTCTTAATTATGCCCTCATTTTACAATTCTTATATTGCAAAATTGCTATATTACATGCATTTCTATTTGGTGTTATATTATTGCTTATTGAGTAAGATTTGATTTCTGGTTCTGAATAAAATCTGAATAAAAAATCAATAAAATAAAACCAATTTTAGATGGAATTCACACTAATCCCTGAACTGTAATATACTCTAAAATAAGTAAAGCATTAGAAATTTTGGAACCCAAGCCCATAAAGATATTTTCATTCTAAACCAGTTAGTATGATGATACCTAATATTTAATATTTATAAGAATAAAAATATTTATAAAATACAAATTTCAAAAGTCTGATGAATCCAACAATGTATTTCTCCCCACAGTTGAAGATGATCCCTGTATTTCACAAATAAAATTTTGCAAGTTACATTTGTATAGGCAAATGTATTTAGAATGTCCTCGTATTCCATCTGCTGGGACAAATGTATTATTTTGGACAGATTTTTCTTTTGAACAGAATTAAAAATTCATTCTTTTGCTTTTATATCTATGGAATTAATTGCTTTGACTTCATGACTGTCCTAGTGATTTAGTTAGAAGGATCCTGAAATTTGGAGTCAGAAGGTCTTAATTTCAATCTGTCATGTATAGTAGAAGCAAGTTACTAAACTGGTTTTCTTTATCTTTGAATATGAATCCTATATTATAGATTGTTAGAGAAATTAATGAAAATATAAATATGTCTTAACAGGTGTTTTTATCAGAAACATCAATCATCTTTCTTTAGGAATGGTAATTACCATATTTTCAAGACAGAGGTTATAAATGGAGGAGGGAGGGAGCCGCCATGGAGGGGGGTTTGTACGGTAGGAGACTACAACAATATTAATTTTTTTCTTGGATGTGGGTATTCATCATTCTGTGTATTTTTCTGTGTCTTAAATATTTCTTAATTGTTAAAAATAATCTTCCCTTGTGAAATACATGAAACTTCCCCATGAAATATCTTCACCATAAAGTGCCTAACATTTTTCTATCAAAGGACACTGCTTTCTAGGACACTCTGAAATGTATGCTTCATAATTCTTAGCTTGCTTGGGACCTGCTAGTCAGAATATCATTTCCTTCATGCCATTCTAGTTATGTTATATTGCACAGAGTGTCACGTTTCTACTATGTGTATTAAGTAGATGGCAGAGGTCACAAACTGTTTTGGGATTGAACCTGGCTTTTAGAAGTATTCTTTGTTCCACATAGTATTGGTCTTTATGGAAACTTAAAGTCTCATGAAAAATCAAGAAATTTCGTAGCTTTGGGTTGCATTTCTGTATGACAGCAGTGAGTAGGTGCTGATTATTAGCCGCTTCCTTTCGCTAGGCCATGTGCTCCACTGTTCTGCACCCTCACAGTACTCTCTGATGACTGAGGCCAAATGTCTTTTGCCTCTCATCATCATAAATAATTGTATTAACTGCTTGGCCCCATCGGCAGTTTAGTTTATAACTCTTAGATTATATTCAGTAGATATCACACGTTCTATTGATATTTTGCTATGATAGTTTAACTTGATGTTACATATTTTCAACATTTTGTAACTTCATAAAGCTCCCATACGTACATTTTCTCTACTAACATATGACATAAAGTACTGTTTTTGTCACCTCCTCCTTCTCTCCTATTCAGTCAGTCCTTTCATGTTACTAGTTAATTATTTCTCAAATCTAGTTCTTCCTGTCCAGCCTCACCACCACTGCTCCACCTCAGGCCCTCATCATCTGTCACCTGGCATTCTTTAATTCCTTCCTGACTGCACTCCTCACCCCCAGTCACATTCCTTTCAATTCATCATCAAGTTATTGCTAGAATGACTTATCAAAGTACAGATGTCATCTCCTCACACCACCGTTTTAGATTCTCCTAAGTCTCTCTTTCTATGGTAAGGTCTGCAAACTTTTCCTTAAAGGTCCAGATAGTAAATATTTTAGGCTTTGCTGACCAGAAGTTTTCTGTCACAAAAAATTGACTTTGCTATTGGTGTACTAAGCACCAATAGACAGTATGTAAACAAAAGCACCTATAGTAACAAAAGCACCTATAGTAACAAAAGCACCTATGTAAACAAAAGCACCTATAGACAGTATGTAAACAAATGGGCATGTCTGTATTCCAGTAAAATTTATTTATAAAAAACCAGGTCACTGGTCTAGGACCATAGTTTGTTACCCCTTGTTCTAGGATATGAAAGACTCTACCTGTCTTTCCTCCTGTTTTATCTACTACTCTTCCATCCTGTTTCTTACAGTTTATTCAGAGGCACCATTCAAATGGTTAACAATTCTTAGACATCTTCTTTCTATATCCAATTATGTAAGTCTTTTCATTCAAACCATTTTTTCACAGAGAAATTTAAAAATATATCTTATAAAATGTTAATTCTCAAATGATGATATCATATATATATATATATGAGGTTATTTATATTTAGTCACTTGCTGACATCTTTATAAATATATGGTAAAGTATAGTCTCAAGTGTTAAACAGGTTTTATGGAGTGCCTGGATGGTTCATTTGATTAAGTGTCTGACTCTTGATTCAGCTCAGGTCATGATCTCATGGTTCGTGGGTTCCAGCCCCGCATTGGGCTCCATGCTGACAGCACAGAGCCTGCTTGGGATTCTCTCTCTGCCCCTCCCCTGCTCATCCTCTCTCTCTCTCTCTCTCTCTCTCTCTCTCTCTCTCTCTCTCTTGCTCTCTCAAAATAAATAACTAAACCTAACAAAAGTTTTTAACAGGTCCTTCATGAAAATTCATAACTCATAACCTACTACAACCCATGTTATCTTAGATACCATCAACACATTAATCTGAAAATCTCAAAATAAGGTCACTGGTAGGCAAGTAAGGTTAATTTCAACATTATCAACTGTGTTGAATCAAAGTCCATTGAGAAAACAACTTGGGGACATTTGGTAGGAATTGAAAGCTTGTAAATCACATCATCATCACAGTTGCCCCTTTCAAATAGGAAAGCAGAAAAAAATTTGGTTTTTGGATATGACTTGCCTGAAATATCAAGTTGTTACTTAAATTCCGATAGGTCACTTTGCACGTTTCCATATGCAAAAAAAAAAAAAACAAAACAAAACAGAGCTTGATAATATGTTTTTAAATATATGTAGGTTTTGCCTCATTATTCAATTGTAGTTATTTAGGCTAATGCTGATTGGTACTGATTTAGGTGCTGATTTAGGCTATTGCAGATTGATGTTGGGTACTAACAAAACCTTTTCCAGTAAAAAAAAAAAAAAAGAAAGAAAGAAAGAAATTCTTCCATCATGTTAATGAAAAGTGTGATTCAATTACTACAGTGAGAGAGTAGATTGGTAGAGCTGCTGTGATGGAGTTTTATTAAGATGTTGGATGGATATTAATATCTGTTATGATAAAGTCTTCTAAATTTTCTGATGTTTGCATAGTAATACATTAATTTAAAGCTCCATATATTAAAACTGACCTGTAAATGTCTTTTATGGTTGACTTTTAGCCACCAGCCGAACAGGCCAAAGCCAGACTACAGCTGGTTCTTGAAGCTGCTGGTAAGTGCTCATGATTAACTTTGTTTAAATGAAAACGTACTAAATAAATACTGACATGCTTACAGGTGGGTCAAAGAAAAAAACACCTGTTTTCATATGTCCTCACAAATTTGTAAAATCTGGGTTATATGTATGGCCATATTTTACATGAAGTATCGACTGCTGTATAGAGTATAATGCTAAAAGGTCATTCTTTATATTTTTACTTATAAAATTGACTTTAATTTTAGTTTCAGTTTTGAGGCAGTTCAATTTATTGATTTTTGTCTTCCGTGGACTGTGCTTTTGGTGGCATGTTTAAGAATTCTTCACCTAGCCCCACATCACAAAACATCCTCCTGTGTTTTCTTCTAAAAGTTTTATACTTTTACATTTAAGACTATGATCTGTTTTGGTTTAACTTTTGTAGAAAGTGGGAGTTTTAGATCAAGGTTTTCATTGTTGAGGAAAACAAGATAAGTATAATTTAGTAATTTCTCCAGTTCCATTGGACTAACTCAATGAACTGTTCTGGATACCATCTAATGTTAAAATACTGTATGTCTTATTTTTCAATGATACAATAATGCTGTGACTTTGATTTTATACATAATCCTCAGATTCATGTAGACATTAAATATTTTACCTTCTTAAAAAATGTAAAAGATTAATGTTATCTTTTCTAAGTACTGATATTATTTTGAATCTTAACGTGCTCTTCAAAATGTATGTAACATATTTAAACAAGTTGTCAAGATTAAGCATGAAGTAGGATTAGAATGATATAACCAAAGTAGTACATATTTGTTATAATTATTTACTTTTTAAAGATCTGTAAAGAGTGTATAATTTCCAATTGGAAAATGAGAATTCTATTTTAACATAAAAGTAATTTCAGACTACCAAATGATAGTAGTTGTATTTTTAGTACTCATTGAGAAAATACATATGTGCATATTGATTCAGAGATTTCTTGCATTAGCCCCAGAGTGTCTACAGTCTAAAGATTGGGAACACATGATATACTAGCTTCATAAATCACTAATAGAAGTAACTTATAATAAAAGGATAAAACTTAATAATATTTGTGAGTCTTTGTAACTCTCCATATTACTTTAAAAGTCATTCAGGGACACCCGGGTGGCTCAGTCAGTTAAGCGTCCGACTTCAGCCCAGGTCATAATCTCACAGTTCATGGGTTTGAGCCCCACGTCAGGCTCTGTGCTGACAGCTCTGAGCCTGGAGCCTGCTTTGGATTCTGTGTCTCCCCCTCTCTTTGCCCCTCCCTTGCTCACACTCTGTCTCTCTCAAAAATAAATAAACATTAAAAAAAAATGGAGGGAGGGGAGCCTGGGTGGCTCAGTTGGTTAAGCAGCTGACTTTAGTTCAGGTCATGATCTCACAGTCTGTGGGTTCAAGCCCCACCTGGGGCTCTGTGCTGACAGCTCAGAGCCTGGAGCCTGCTTTGGAGTCTGTCCCTCTCTCTCTCTGCCCCTCCCCTGCTCGCACTCTGTCTCCCCTCTCAAAAATAAATAAACATTAAAATAATTTTTTTTAATTTTAAGTCATTTATATTTTATGTATTAATCTTACTCATTTTATCTTTAATTATGTGGAAATTACAGTTTCTACATAGTATTATAATTTTGCTTGCTATCTGGTTTTTCATATTTTGACTCAAATATGCTGTAAGATTAAGCTAGTTAATATGATTCTCTATCATTTACATAATATACATTGATTCTTTAATTCTTCAGTAGCATTTTGCTTTGAAAAATTACTGCCAGTTCATAATTTGAGTATGGACAAACTTTTGTTTTAAAGACAATATTTATGTTGCTTAGTTCAGAAAATATTTGTTTCCATTAATACAATTATAAAGAATTTCATTTCATAGTTTTATACAGTTATCTTTATCTTTTAATAGGATTTTGAAGCCTATTATAAAACAGATCTTAGGGTCCAAACTTCATAGTGTTGAACTTACTTATATTGGTCCCAGCTGTCACCCCACATATTTTAATTTAACTTTCTAAATTCTATTGTCGATAAAGAGTTAGGTTGCGTGAATTTGAGAAACATTAAAAATATTATGACAATTTACAAATTTAAAAAACTTACATTAGTCTGGATAAGCAATGCATTAGCTAGATGTAGCATTATTTACTTAATAATTTTCTTCTGTACTTAATAACGTGTTGTCCCCAGCGTTTCCCTCTTATCAATAACACTGTGGTACACATCCTGTTACAAATTGTGTTTTATATATTTTAGATAGGTTTCTTGGGATTGATTACTATAGAAATGAGTTTATAAGGTTAGAGGGTATTAATATTTAGACTGGCTTTTTATGCATTTTTGCTAAATTGTTTTATAAAAGGACTGTGCTACTTTATGTTTCCACTGATTAAGTAAATATTTTAACCAGACTTGGCCTTTTGATGCCAATTCTATGAATATATTGCTTTATAATATGATATAACATATTATACCCCTTTGAGAAACATCCAGTATTGCTTTTAATGAGAACTTGTGGCCTTGAAGAGGGGAAGTAGATAGATGGATAGGAGAGGAGCATATAAGCAAATCTAGAACTTACTATCAAAGTTCTAGATTTCCTTCAGTGAAGAATTTAAGGTGTTCACTGTATTACTTAAAGCAAGCAAATAAATAAAATAAAGGAAGGGGGAATAAGACCAACTTGAGCTCATTCCGGAAGTCTTGCAGTTAAAATCCAGCCTAGTCCTAAGAGTGAGGTTCCCGGACAGGAAGGGCTGGTAGCACCCATTTTGTCACATTGAAGTTTACTTGAGTTCTCAGGGAAAACATCCTTGACTTTGGGGCCATAAAATCGAGTACAAGAAAAGACTTAAGGCTGTATGTTAGATTCTTGAGACAGGATTCATTTCAGCTTTATAATTACTATAGTCTGGTAGATAAGGTTCGTCTATAAAGAAATCCTGCTGTGCTTAGTCCTTTATTCTAACTATAGGTCCCAGAAAATGCAATATATAACCATTGCATTGTTATTGATTTATGAGTGAATGTTAATAATGTTATTGGTTTGGAATTAAAATATGTTTAGAACATTTGGCAACAATTATTAGTGGTATGATTTTGAAAGACATATGTATGAGTAAAAATAATATTTAAGCAAAATGTAAGGTATCATGCATGTTTGGTTTATACCAAACATGAATTTGAAGTCACAGATCTTATTGTATTTGTTACAACCATATTTTTATACGTTAAACCATATATTTGTACTTTGTTATGCTAAATCTTCAGATTTAGATAGAATCGTTTCTCATGTCTATTACTAAATTGCAGTTAAAACCAACTTTCGTGTCTGTTGTTTATCGTTTAGTTCAGAGGTGATGTGAAGTTAAGGTTTTATCTAAGATTGCTTTTTTGTCATTTTCAAATGGCAGTAGGACACAGAAGATTGCAGAATTGTATAAATTTGTAAGATTCAATCTTTAAGTTATAACCTCAGCTAATGGCTTACCCTGTGATAGTGAGTCAATCCTATTAACCCTTTGCTTTCTTCCTTTCCTTTTTAAAAATGCTTTTACCATTCTCTCACTTATTAAGATACAAAACTTTGAAATTTTTACCTTTGACTTCTTACTAGGCAGTCATTCACCTAGAATGATCTTATTTTGAAACATTTTTTATATATATCCCTTTATTATCTTTCCCACTGCCATCTCCTTAGTCTAGATGCCAAAGATACCAGCCAGAGGTTAATCCCTAACTTCCCAATGGTCTCTTCAGTTCTCTTCTCCAGAGATGGTAGCAAATAGTGGAAGAGTTCTAAGCCTACTAGTACTGCTTACCTTGAGCAGTTTGTGAGCAGTTTGATGTTTATTGGTTCTACAAAACATAGTTTAAAAAAAAGAAATGGAACATGACAGACATGTGTATTTTCTAGTTTGCCATAGTTCTCTATTTTTAAAAAAAAAGTAATTTATTAAGGTGAAATTCGCATAAAATTAATATAAAATTAATCGTAATTGTTTAAAGTGAACAATTCAGTGGCATTAAATACATTTACAGGGCTGTATAACTACCACCTCTCTCTACTTCCAAAACGTTCTCAACACTCCAAAGTAAAACCTCTTACCTATGAAGCAGTTTCTCTCCACTCCTGGACACCTGCTCCTTGCATTCACCAATCTGCCTTCTGTTTCTGTGGATTTATCTATTCTGGATATATATAAATGGACTTACACACTGTATAGCTTCGTATGTCAGCTTCTTAGCATAATGTTTTGGAGGTACAGCCACATTGTAGCATGTGTCAGTATTTTATTCCTTTTTATGGCTGAATAATATTCCATTGTATCCATGTACACCATTTATTTATCCATTTGTATTGATGGAAATTTGTGTTACTTCCGCCTTTTGACTGTTGTAAATAGTATTGCTATGAACATGCATATACATGTACTTGCTTGAGTACCTGTTTGTAATTTGGGGTGTTATATACCTAGGAGTGTACATTGGGAATTCTATGTGTAACTTTTTGAGAAACCACCAAACTTTTCCACAGTGTCTGAAGGATATTACGTGTTCATCAGCAATATATGAGTATAGTCCCCTATTGTTTCAACTAAACCTTGTCACACATTTAAGTTGCCTATTTGAAAGTATTTAGTTTTGGGGACTTCTCTGTACCATAATTTACTCACTTGTAAAGGGGGAGGATAATAACTACCTTGTAGGGTTTTTTTGAAGATAAATATGATACGTGAAGCACCTAGTTCGGAGCCTGGCAAATGGTAGCCACCAGGAAATGTTTATTTCCACATTGTTTTTTGTGATTACCACTGCTAAATGATTCTTTCTCAGCCACCATTTGGTGATGATATTACTTTGCTCAAAATTAGTCACTGGCCCTCAGTGGCTTAAAAAATCAATTTTACACTTCTGTGTTTAAGGTTCCAAGGTTCTTTCTGTATGGTGGAGCCACAGATTTTTCTGTATTTATTAGAATTCATTTCTGAACTTCTTCTCATTATTCTTTGAGTTACTCATTCTTTTCTACCTATGAATCCTTGCTCATGATTTTTTTTCTCTTCTGGAAATGACTTCCTCTTTCCTCTTCTACCTCTAAGCACTTCAAAACGAATCTCAAAATTTCCACATGAGTTTTGTGACCATTCCAGCACATAATCTTTCTCTTCTTTTTTGAAATCTTTCTGTCCTTGTTTGTGCATACCATTTATGCTGATATTTACTTACATATGGCTGATACTAATATTTAATTATTTCATATTGAGGAGGGCACCTTTTGGGATGAGCACTGGGTGTTGTATGGAAACCAATTTGACAGTAAATTTCATATATTAAAAATAAAAAAAAATAAAAATAAAAAAAAAAAAAATTATTTCATAAGTGTTGAATTTACTTTTCCAATGAAATAATGAACATGATGAAGACCAGGAACCAGATCTAAAGTTTATAAGTCTTTTCCAACAGTTTTAACAGCACCTGTAGTGAGTGGTACTATGCCAAATAAGATTCCAGCTGTTAATCATTGGTGAACAGGTCATTGTGAAGAAACAAATAATCTGGAAGTAACTGAAAAGTAGACCTTTTAATGCTGCTATGCTCATTTTAACCAGCTTGATGGATTTAAAATAAATACACAAGAAATTATCTGGCTTCTAAAGTAGAAGATATTGGCCAATAATCTGACTTTTTAATCTTAAACTTTAAGATAGTGCATGACAGAAAAGATAATGAAACTTGATTATCACAGAGGAGAAAGAAGGAAGATAAGACTTGTCTCTTTTGCTCTCACTAGTGTTTGACATGTTAGTGGCAGTCCAAACATTATTTGGGTTTTCTGCAAAAACACAGTAGCATCTCATGCCATACGTGTTTGTAGGTCTGAAGAAGAATTTAGAGGAGAGAATTTTTTTCCAAAATGTAAATATTTTTTATCAGTATGAAAAGATGACACTTCTTACAACCTGGTTATAAGACACGTTGTTCTCTAAAATCTTTTTAATATTTTACTTGTAATAGAGTTATTGACACAAGCAGCCTTTAAAATTATATCTCTAATGTTTTAAGAAAAAATAGCAATTTCCTTTGGTGCATGAATGGTAAATCACCTTTATCAGAAAATCTCTGTGTAATATTTCATTTTCTGAATAATGTTTACAACCCATTTTGTTTTGCTTTCTAGTTTTTAAAGCACTTTCATATAAATCTTTTATCGTTTGACTCACATCACAGCATGGAGAGCTAATTAACTCCATTTTACAAATATCTGGAAAGCATAAATGATTTGTAAAAGACTACATAGCTAGTGAATGACAGAACCAGAACTCAAGTCCAGTGATTTCTGACTCTTGAGCTATTTCTATCCGTAGTTTAAATCCCTAAGTTATGTTGGGAAGAAAGCAGGATGGTGGAAAATATTACCAAATACGTACTCTGTTTTGTTAGGTGTAGTGCTATAGTTACCTTACAATAAAATAATTTCTATCCTCATGTAAGCCTTTGATTCTGAAATGAGTTTTTTCTAATTGATAATAAGAATTAGTAAAGTATGAGTCAGAAAAATGTTATTTTTCATAATTGTTAAGAGTGCTCATAATAGCAAAATTTCTGATAATTTTGAAAAACCCAGGGTAGTGTTGTATAATCACCAATGTTTTGGTCTTCAGCCTAACTAGGGACTTGCATTTCAGTTACCCTTGCTGGGATACAAGCTGGTTGAGTATTGTGAAACACAGATGAGTTACACACATGGGCACAGTATGTCCAGGGAAGGAGCTATGCTTAGGAATAAGTCATAAGTGCCTCATTTCATCCCAGTTCTTCTGCTCCATGTTAAATTTAGATGTTATGCTTTTAGCTACCCATTAAGTACCTAGAAGCCTGTTCCTAACCCTTTCTCTTCATAGGCATGTGATCTTAGAACTCCCAGTGCTTTTCTAAAGTCCAGTCTAACTGTAAATATTTCTGATTCTGAGTTTGCCATGAAAATGTAGCACCATTTCCAAGGGGCATAGACAACCGTTCTGCTACCCTGACTTAAAACCAGCAGAGAGGTTTTGCTCTGTAAGTTTCTGACCACCGATCTATGACTCTGAGAAATAGGCTGATGTATTGTGAGAACATTTTTCATGTTGGACAGACCTAAAAAACAGAGCAAGTGGTAAAAAGTTAATTTGTATTTCATAAAATAGTTTTCATACCTCTTTTTTCCCCATGTAGGCTTCTGCTTGATAGTATGTTGGCAGTCTAGATTCATACTTGGCCTCTGTAACTAACTTTGTGAGTTTTGGCGGATCACTTCCCCTGTAGTCTCCTTTGGTAGTCTCCTTTAGTAGTCTCCTTTAGTGTCCTCATTTATAAAGTGGAGATATTAATAGTACATAACCAATGGGTTTGTTGTTATAAGAGCTTAAATGAGGTACCATTTGTAAAACACTTCGAACAGTACCTGGTACATAGTAAGTATTCAGTAAATGTTAGCAATTGATATCAAAGGCAATATAGTATAGTGTAGTAGTTAAGTTCTCAAGTCAGATGGCCTGGGTACCATTCCCAGCTCCATGATTTACTTGTAAATCCATGGGAGAGTCGGTAAAGCCTGCTGGACTGTAGTTTTTTTCATTTATGAAATGGGAATAATATGTACCTTTAGAATTTTTATGAGAACTAAATAAATTAATGTAATAAAGTGTCTAGAACAGCACCTAATATGTAACTGAGGGTTCTATAATCGTTAGAGAGTAGGAGTAGTTTTTTTATGGCATCACCACAGTGATGATGTAGTTAAGGAAGAAACATTGAACCAAACATTCTCCTCCTACCAGCAAATGTAAAAACAGAAACAAATGAATAAAACTTTAAATAGTTTAATTGACTTGAGCATTGGTTAAACCTTTTTTTCATCAAATACGGTTTCTGCAAATTTCAGAAATTCACATAAAATTTATTAGCTTTTATGTAAAATCAAGTTGATAATGTTAATTTAACTTCCAATTTCCAATAATGAACATGATTTTTGGCTTTGTGTTAACTCAAAAGATATAAAGTAGTACTTCCTAAAAAGAATCATTAAGTAAATTGCATTTAAAAAGCATAAGTTATTTGTTTTAGCATTGGTTACACATTTATATTTGAATGACTATTATTTATCCTTAATAATATTTAGTAAGAAGAAAGCTATCAGCTAGAGTCTAACAATATCACAGCAACTTGCCATGTTTGAGCAGATGTTAAGCAGACAGTAGTTGAATGTTAATTTTGAGAGGGTGGTATGTTTAAGCCTAGCTGAAGTATGTTGCATGTGGGCTTTCTAGACTCGAGTACAATGCTGGATCTCTGGGGAGAATTTTAAAGCTAAACCTCTTTCTTTGGGGTCCTCTATATGGACTCTCTCAAGTCAGTATAAAGCAGATCATCCCTAGGCTAAAGCCCTTCAGCTTTTGTTATTGGGCTCTGTAGACCTGTAATTAGGCCTCCTGGCAGGCCATGCAGGCCAGTTAATGGTCATATGGAGTTTCTGTGAGGCAGACTGGCTTTGTATAAATCCTGGGTAGGAATATGTTTATGGGTCACTTCCTACCAGGACCATGCTTTGTCCTTATGCCCTGCGGGCTGACAGGGAGCAGGTTCCCTTGACCATGGACTGTTCAGTTTGCAACTCAAAATCTACTCCACTAATCCCCAGTGTAAACAGAGGATTTAGAAGGGCTTCTGTCACTTACAGTTGCCAATTCACTTGGGTGTCTGTGAATTTATTTTTCCCCAGACTTCATTATTGAAAGACTGACAAGTGTATAAGATTTGGATGTTTGTTTATATGTCAAGTGTGCAGTTTCTCTTTCAGTGGTTTTAGAATAATTGTCAGTAATTTACCTAAAGCAGAATCATGTAATGAGGTTTTTTTTTATTAATCACCTTTTAATATTTTTTAATTTAAGCCATTAAAAAATTGGAATGATAGTAGACCTTTTCCTATAAGGAAAATTTTAGGTCTTTTTTTTTTTTTTAATATGAGTAAAATAACACTATATAAAGAAATTTACCAAAAAGCGACTAATGCAGATTTCAGATAAGTCAAGGAAATAATGAATTCAAAACTCTTCTGTACTATACATTCTATATTAAAAAAAAATTCCATTTTAGTGTAACTGCAAGCTTTTGAAAGGGGGAAAATCAGATCAGTATATAAAATGCTTAACAAAAATGTGTTTCATGAAGTACTTAAAATTAATCAGAGTGCCATTTATTGAGCATTTACTATGTGGTGAGCCCTTTTATACATTTTCACACATCATAATTATTTTTAACAGTTAATCCATGTCTCCTAGCCAAGAAAAGTATCTGAGTTTTAAGAAAGCCATCATTGAGATTTCTTTTGTTTTTCTATTTTATTTCATCCTCTATTTCATTATGGTTTTCTCTTTGTTGCTTAGGTTATATTAAGATTTGATTCTAAAATGTGTAAGTTCTGAGTATGCTCTGCAAAGAACTGTCACCTGTCTTCCTGTGAGCCAATTTTTCTTTTAGGGGAAAAATCAAATGACGAATTCTTTCCCAGGTCTCATCTAGTAAATCAGTGCTCAGTATTTTGCATTTTGTGATGTAAAAATGGTTCATGACAGATGTGGCTGAAAAGACCACATACGTAGACTGTATGATTTTAGTCTGGTGGAACTAATAGGATCACTCATTACATTTTAGACCCTGGGGTTTCTTTTTTCTTTCATAATAATAAAAAAAAAAACTGTTTAAATAGAGTAGCCCTTTTTGTGTGTGAGTATAGCATCTTCCCCTAAATTTACAAAGAGTTGATGGTAACAAATCAACAAATAATCCTCTCTCTTCCCAAAAGTTGTTTCATTAATGTTTGTTTAATGTTGACTGTTATTTTTTCTCTTGTCATCCCATAACGGTTAGGATTTTATTCTATTTTTACAAAAGATTTCTTTGAGTTTTATTTAGCAAAACTAGAAAATACATTCCTTAGAGAATCCAAGACAAGAATTAAATTAAAGTATATGGTAATACAAACAAGTTTTGCAAATGTTGAAAGATTTAATGGCAATAAAAAGACATTATGCAGAAAGAATTCTTGGTGTTCACTTACAACTAGGAGAAGCATAGCATGAACTGTTTTTCTTTTTTAATGTGCACAGTGTATTTACTGAAATATAAGTATATTTGTGATATATTTTGGAACTGAAAAAATGGAGACTCCTGAACAGTGTAAAAGATCTGAATCCTATTTTAGTTTTGACCAAAAGTTAAAGTTATAATTGAATCAAAAGTTATGTTGAAAAATATCCTGGGTGCTGTATATCAATGCTAATAATGGTTAATGTCCCTGGGCAATGGGATTTAAAATAATTAAAAACATTTTCTGATTGTTCTGTAGGTATCAAGAAAACCTATGGAGGTGTAGGAAAGGTGCACTTTAAACATAATAAAATTCCCCAATATTTAATATGAAATTCCATGCATTTGACAAATGTATACAATTATGTTAAGTATCACCAAAATTTTTTGATAAAGAACATTTACATTACTCCCCAGAAAGGCCCCTTATACTCCTTTGAAGTCAATTCTTTTTTCCCCATCTCGGACCTTAGCAACCAGTAATCTGATTTATGTCATTGTACTTTTGCTATTTTCAGAATGCCATGCAAATGGAACCATACAGTATGTAGACCTTTGTGACTGCACTCTTTGACTTGGCATAGTGCTTTTCAGGTTTGTTCTCATTGCTGTATGAGCATCAGTTCTTTTTGTTGCTGAGTAGTATTTCATCATATAGCTAGACCAGTTTGTTCATTCATTCAGCAATTGGTGGACAGGTGGGTTGTTTCCAGCTTATGGTTTTTCTGATTATAAATTATATGAACATTTGAGTACAAGTCTGGGTAAGCATATTTTCATTTCTCTTGAGTAAATAGTTAGGAATGGGATTTGTTTCTTATATATATAGTAAATGTAGCTTTGACTTTATAAGAAACTGCCAAACTTTTACAAAGTGGCTGTCCCATTTTGTGTGAAGTATATGCTCCTATCTGTTGTCCATTTTTTAAAAGGAATTATTTATATTATTGACTTGGAGAGTTATTTAAATATTCTGAATACAAATCAGATATATACTTTATATTTTCTCTTTATACCTTGTCTATTTACTAAACAGTGATTTTTTTTTAAAAAAAATTGAGTATATACAGTAAAATACACAATTTTTAATGAGGGTTCCTTGAGTTTTGACAGATGCAAACAGTTGCATAATAACACCTAGAATCAGGATGTGGAACAATTTTATCATCCCTCAGAATTCTCCATCCACTAATGGTGAACCCCTCCTACGACTTCTAGCTTCCTGGTAACCACTGATTTATTTTTTGTCCCTACAGTTTTGACTTTTCTCATATGTCATATAAATGGAATCATATAGTAAGTAGGTTTTGAGTCTGACTTCTTTGACCTAGCATGCTTTTGAGATTTATCCATGTTGTTGCTTATATTGGTAACTTATTCCCTTTTTATTACTGAGTAATATTCTGTTGTGTGGGTTACTTGATTAAGTATGTTGATTTCTGCCAAAAAAAAAAAAATCCAGCTGGGATTTTTATTAGGGTTATGTGGACTTTACGGATCAGAATTGGAGAGACTGGATGCTTCCATCCTTCAACATGGTATAGCTCTCCATCTCCAGTTTTTCTTTCATTTCTTTCATCAGAGTTTTGTAGTTCTCAACATATAAGTCTTACATTTATTTTGTTAGATTTATTCCTAAGCATTTTGTGTTTTGTGGTGCCATCATAAATACTAAGATTTTGGGGTTTAAATTTCAATTTCTAGTTGTTCATTAGTAGTATACAGAAATACAGTTCTTTTTTTGCATATTAAATTTGTATCCTGCAATTTTTTAAACTCACTTAGAGATTACTTGTTTTTGTAAGATTCTTTGGCATTTTCTGCATAGACAGCCATGTTGTCTATAAATGAAGAAAGTTTTCATTTTTCCTTGAAATATGAAGACCTTTTATTTCTTATTCTTGCCTTATAACCACATTGCCCTAGCTAGAACCTTCAGACACAATTTTGAATAGAAGTGGTAAGAGTGGATATCCTTTGATTATTCCTGATCTTAGGGAGACAAGCATTCAGTCTTTCACCATTATACAAGATATTAACTGTAGGTTTTTCATAGATGCCCTTTTCAGGTTGAAGAATTGTTCTTCTATTCTTAGTTTCCTTTGAGTTTTATCAGGAATGAATATTTAATTTTGTCAAATGCTTTTTCTGCATCTATTGAGATGGTATGATGAATTTCATTGATATGTTGTATTTCATCAGTCAATTTCAAATGTTAAACCAATCTTATTTATATTTTTGGGAGAAACCCCACTTGAACTCAATGTGCTTCCTTTTATATGTTATCGGATTTGATTTTCTAAAATTTTGTATATATTGTAGTTTGTATTCATAGCAAGTATAAATGTTTCAGTAGGACCGTTTGCATGTATGATTTCTTCTCTTAGGAGATAAACCCTGTAGCCTGCCAACTTTCTATTTCCCAAACCAGCACAATACCATGGTGTTAGGAGCCTTTGTTTATTAACAGTTGGTTGGATGAATGAATGTCACTAGTAGTGTATATAAATGTGCATTTATATACCATTGAAGTTAAATCCTACACTGGGAACTAAAAGTAGGCCTGTGTTTTTTTTCTTCCAGGAAATGGTGAATATGTTGTTACATAATAATATCTCCAATATTTTCAATAAGAATTGTTTTGCTGTTGTTGGACATTGTTGGACAATGTATCTTGAATTGAACACTCTATGGTTACCATTTCAATATCCTTAGAATTGAAAACACTGAAGTAACATCATTATTTGCACATTGATAATTACCATTTTATCCTTTGTGAATATAGGGGAAATAGTTTGGTTATCACAGTGGTCAAGTGGATTGATTATTTTACTCTTGGGTAGTGTAAATGAGTGGGGGTACATATTGTCTGTACCCACAGTTGCAGCTCAACTCAGTTGCTCATATTTACATGTAATGCAATTCAGAAAATACCGTAAACCAGTGAGGTTGACTTTTCACATAGAACTACCATTTAATTTAGAATTTATAAGTGAACAGATTTACATAAGAATAGAGGTAAAAGTGTAACAAAAGAAAATGGGAGGAGAGGAGGAAAAGCTTGGGGTGTCCCTCTTTCCTACCTCCCCACCCCCCATTCCTAAATCAGAAAAACTCATCTCCTGACATCTAAACATATAGTTTTTGACCAAGTGAAATATACCTAATTTTTTCCTGTAGCAAATTCTGATTTAGAAAGGATTAATCAGACTTTGATGAGAACTTTATACTATGCAGAATCTTTCAGGCTGTTTTAACTACTTCCAGTAGTCTTATCTACTTCTATATAATATGTTTCATTTATCCCATTCATCTAAATAAACCTTAATCAAATATTATCTGGATGAAAAACCATATGCATGTCTAATATCAGAAATGTTTTTGCTTAGTATGCCAATATGTTACATATGCTCATAAAGGATAATTTTTAGTTTTTAGTTAAAATTAGGGAATTTGAGGGGCACCTGGGTGGTTCAGACAGTTAAACAACTGAGTCTTGATTTCGGCTTTGGTCATGATCCCAGGGTCGTGGGATTGAGCCCTGTGTGGGGGCTCGCTCTGGATATGGAGCCTAGGTGGGATTCCCTCTCTCCCTCTCTCTCTGCCCCTCCCTGACTCACGTGTGCTCTTTCTCAAAATAAATAAACTTTAAAAAAATAAAATAAAATTGTAGAATTTGAATTTAATGTTAATACTTTTTAAATTAAACACTTTCTAAGTAATTGTTCCTAAAGTACATCCTGAAAGGAATATGTGAAACCCTATAAATTCCTTATAATTCCTCATGTGACAGTAGAAACTCCATATAAGTACTTTTTATTGGCTCAAAGTTATTCTTTTTTTTTTTTTTTTTTTTTTTTTAATTTTTTTTTTTTCAACGTTTTTTTATTTATTTTTGGGACAGATAGAGACAGAGCATGAACGGGGGAGGGGCAGAGAGAGAGGGAGACACAGAATCGGAAACAGGCTCCAGGCTCCGAGCCATTGGCCCAGAGCCTGACGCGGGGCTCGAACTCACGGACCGCGAGATCGTGACCTGGCTGAAGTCGGAGGCTTAACCAACTGCGCCACCCAGGCGCCCCTCAAAGTTATTCTATGTGAGGTAATTAACTCCTTCTGTTATAACTCTCTCAAGGTAATACTTGAAATTGTCATCATTTCTCAGTTTTGCATAGTGATTCTGAAAAATTGATAAGGCCTTGGGATTTTTAGAATTGTTTTTAAAAGATAACTTGTTTTTTTATTGTCATTCTGAAAGGCATTCTGAAAATGTTAATCAAAGACCTTGAAAAGTAAATAAGACTTAACAAATCATTGTTGATTAGATGAAAGAATTTTTGTAAAAATGGATGCAATTGTTAGATATTTCTAATTTAAAACAAAATTTTTTTTTGAGTGAGAGAGTGTGTGCACATGCGTGCGAGTGGGGGAGGGGCACAGGGAGGGGGACTTAGGATCCGAAGCGAACTCTGTGCTGACAGCAGAGAGCCTGATGTGGTGCTCGAGCCCAGGAACTGTGAGATCATGACCTGAGCCAAAGTTGGATGCTTAGCGGAAGCCGGACACTTAACTGACTGAGCCACCCAGGTGCCACAATATTTTTACTTTTTAAAGTTGGGTAACTTTGTTGGATAATATTCATTTAGGAGCGCAAGCACAATATGAATTAAAATTACTTATTAGGAAGATACCTAAAAAACATAAAGAGGTAAATATATTTCATAATGTAGGTTTGAATATTACATATTTTGCCCAAACCTGTCTTTGTTTTCTTAAATTTTATTTTCTTTTAACCTCCTCACTTTGCAAGAGAGTGTTATGGTATTTAAATTTTTTGCATAATTTAGTTTTAGAAAAAACTCATAGATGTTTGAATTCATTCAATATTTAACAATTTTTATTAAGTGTCTTTCATATACCAGGTATTATTTTAGCACTAGGGATCAGATGGTTCTTTCCCCAGGATCAGGTAGTTTCTCAAATGTATTTGCCAATCAGCACTTCAGTGGGGATCCTCCACAGGTCACTGAGTTCTCTGTGCTGCTCTGTCTCTGTCCTAAACTGTAGGTCTTTGTCTCCCAGGGCTGGCAGCTCCATCTCAACTCACTAGGCTCTCTTTCCACTAAGAGTCCACCAGGGTTTTCTTTCCCTGCAACACCAGCCAAAACTGAAGACAACTGTAGCCATCTTAGGACTCTCCTCCTTTCTATCCTGTCTACAGGGATCTTTCTTCTTTGCCCTTTTTCCAGTGTTTTGAAAGTTCTTTTTCTTTCTCTCTCTCCACCCTGCCGCCCCTCTTCCCTTGCCTCTTCTTTCTTTCTGTCTGTCTTTCCTTGTTATTTCTAGACAGGAGGTTAAATCCAGTCAGTGTCTATTACTCTATATCTTTTGGACAAGGAAGTTGGCATATACACTCCATATGATTTCAATTTGAAAACAAAAAATGTTTAAGACTTGTTTTCAACCCAGCTTATGTTCTGTGTTGATGAATGTACAATGTGTACTTGAAAAGAATATGTCCTCTACAGTTGTTAGATATAGTGTTTTATAAATAAATACAAATTAGGTCAAGGTTGATATCCTTCAAGATTCTTATCCTTCAGCACTTTAAAGATGGCATTCACTGTCTTTTGGCTTTCATTTTTTCTGATGAAAAGTTAACAGTCATTGAAATTATTGTTCTCCTGTATATAATGTGTTACTTTTCTCTGGTGGTTTTCAGTATTTTCTTTTTTATCTATGTCAGTAGTTTGAATATGATGTAAGTAGGCATGAGTTTCCTTGTATTTTTCATGTTTGAGTTTCACTGATCTTTTTCAATCTGCAGATTTATGGGCCTGATTTGGGAAGTTAGTTTGCCATAATTTTGTCAAATCTGCCTTGTTCTGTTTTCTGCTTTATATAATATGTTGCCGACCTCAGAGTTCTTTGACTCTCATGTAGAAACGAGGCCAAGGATGCTGTTGACAGTGTTTACTTCAAGCTCATGCCTGGGCATGGGGAGACAGCCTTAGACATCCCTTAGTTAGAGGGATACCAGGCTGCTCCCTGACCAGTGGCAGGGGAAAGTTTTTGAAGGGGCTAAAGCAGGAAAGGGGTGACATCTAAGCATGCATGCAGGGGTGGGAAGACAGGAAATTGGGCACAGAGGCACAGTTGACAACATGCTTCTTCATACATCGAAAATTTTGTTTACATGTTAAGTCTCTACCCCTGGCCATGATTTTTAACATTATAATGAGGGGCAAAGTGGGTGAAAGGTCAGGGCTGAGGTCCACGTGGTAGCTCTGACTGGCCTGGTCTGGTCTTTGCAGGAGCAAGTTGGTTGTAAATTGGTCACTGGAGTTTGCTTCACCCTGTGGCTTTTGGCTTCTTGATTGTATGTAGTAACTGCCAGAGAAATGGGTTATCTAAGGGCAGCCTGGGTTTTTCCTCCAAGTTTCTGTTCTGTAAAAGAAATGCCTCAGAGGGGGTGCCTGGGTAGCTCAGTCAGTTAAGCATCTATCTGACTGTGGCTCAGGTCATGATCTCACAGTTTGTGAGCTTGAGCCCTGCTTTGAGGGAACCCAGCTTCTCTCTTTCTCCTTCTCTTTCTCTTTCTCTTTCTCTTTCTCTTTCTCTTTCTCTTTCTCTTTCTCTTTCTCTCTCTCTCTCTCTCTCTCTCTCTCTCTCTCTCTCTCTCTCCCCCTCCCCCCCCTTCTCTGCCCCTTGCTCACTTGCGCCCTCTGTCTCTTTCATAAATAAATAAATAAATAAATAAGAAATTTAAAAAATAAAAACAAAACCAGGACTTTATTAAAAAAAGAAAGAAATGCCTCAGAAAAGAGAACTACAAATGGACAGAAAGGTATTTAAAGAGGTTTCCTTTTTAAACAGGCTGAAATAATAAGATTAAGGCCAAGGGCAGCTTTATTCCAAGATATGCTTTTCTAGGCAGACCTCAGAATCTCTGTCTATTAGACCTTCTGATACTTCTCTAAAGGTCCCTGAGTGTTTCTTCTCCTTTTCCTGTTGATTCTCCTCTTCATCCTCCCTTGCTTACCGAACAAATCCTTTGCCCGATGTGCAGTCAGCCAAACACTGGCACCGGTTTTGTGGCAGAGAAAAGGGGTGTTATTGCAGGATGCCAAGCAAGAAGCCAGGAGAAAATTTCTCAAATCCACCTCCCTGAAGGGTTGGGGTCAAAATAAATAAATAAATAAATAAAGACAAGGGGTCAAGATGTCATGGGGTATGTAGGTTGAATGGAATATGCTGATTGAATATAGGGGCAAAGGGAGGTGTCCTTCTCTCTGAACCTACACATTCAGGAATCATGACTCTTCATGGGACACATGTTCATAAATTAGCAGGGTAATCATGACAGACTGGGGGAACATCGGGGATGTGTCGTCACAGAGGTTACTTTCACTCACTTTTAGTCCCTTCTGCACAACTACAAGAATATTTCCTAGTTGGCTTCGGTGTTAGCTAGTCTCCTCAGTGGTAGGTCACCTTCTGCAGAACAGGCTCCTAAATCAATCAGGTTAGCCAGAGTTTTTTTAGGTAGAATGGCCAAGCATTTGTTAACTTAATGCATAGGTCTCACTCCTCTTCCTTTTTAAAAATATTTTCATTATCTGGGTTTTCAGTTTGTATGATTTCTATTGGTCTATTTTACCAATCTTCACATTCACTCATCTTGTCATTTTCATGCAATGAATTTTAAAATTTCTGTTCTGTTTTTCAGTTGTAAAATTATTATTTTGTTCTTTTTTGTATTTTATTTTTCTCTGCTGAGATTTTCTGTTTTTAAAAAAATTCTTAGGGGCACCTGGGTGGCTTGGTCGGTTAAGCATCCGACTTTGGCTTGGGTCATGATCTCACCATTTGTCAGTTCAAGCCCCACATCGGGTTCTGTGCTGACAGCTTGAAGCCTGGAGCCTACTTCGGATTCTGTGTCTCCCTCTCTCTCTGCCCCTCCCCTGCTCACATTCTCTTTCTCTTTCTCTCTCTCTCTCTCTCTCTCCTCCTCCCTCCCTCTCTCTTTCAAAAATAAATTTAAAAAAATTAATTTATTAAAAAAATTCTTCTATTTTTATGTACATCATTAGGCTAGGTATAATAGCCATTCTGGAGTTATTTATTGCTAGTTTCAACATCTGATTCATCTCAAGGTTGATCACTTATAACCAAAATAAATGAGACTTCATCCACCTGAGGTGCAGCAAGCCAATAAAAACTCACACTGAGCTTTTGCAGTGAAGAAAGATAGGTTATTTATTGGTGTGGGCCGCTCAGGAAAACAAGGAGCTAATGCTCAAAAAGCCCTGAACTCCTGGATGGCTGGCAAGTGAGGGTTTTCAAGGGCAAAATTTGGGGCAGGGGTCTCCTGAGAAGGTGGATACCATTAATAGGAGGCCCATGAGGTCATGCTAGCAGGTGTTCTGGTGCTGTTTCCTTTCGTCCTCAGAGGTCTTTTCTATCTCAAGAGATTTGGAATCTGAAAAAAAGATTTTTTTTCTTTATGTTAGAGTTATGTTAGAGACGTTAAGCATGTCTAGGATAGTGCTGGTTAACTATTTGTCCCGCAGATTTTTTTTGAATGATAAGTCTAGGCCTACCTGTTCCTTGGCCAGTCTGGTCATGCCTGGGGTTGATATGCCCTTTGGGGTTCATCCTTCCATCTGAACTGACAACATGGACATAGGGTTCACCATTAATTGTCTTTTCCTCTGACAATAGGTCACATTTTCCTGGTTCTTTGGATACTGAATGATTATTTGATTGTATCTTAGACATTGTGAATTTTTGTTGTGAATACTCTGTCTTCTATTACATTCCTCTGAAGAATGTTGCTGTCTTTGTTTTAGCAGGCAATTAACTTGGTTAGGCACAAATTACAGTTTTTTTCTCACCTATGGCCTGCAACAGCGGAAATGAGTTTATTTTAACCTTTTCTTCAAACTGCTTTCACTAGGTCCTGAGCAAACATGGTATGGCAGTCAGCCAAAGACTTAGAATTTACACAGAATTAGCCACCACCCACCCCCAATCACTGGGTTCTCTCTATTCCAAGATTCTCCCTTACTTCCAGTGGCTGTGCTTGCCCTGGGCTCTTCCCTCTGGTTGTCAGGTCAAAAAGACCACAGGCTTTTTCTTAGAGATTCAGCCATGCCTTGCCACAACCATGGCCCACCCTCAGGCCCAAACCTCCAAAGTAGTGAACTACTGCGGTATCATTCCTTCTTCCAAGTTTCAGCTTCCCTGTAAAATCTGCCTTTGTTCACTCTTCATAGATTTTAAGTAGTCCCGACTCCACTCTGCCTCTTACCTGTTACAGGATCTCCATCAATGGGTTCTGGGGCCTCTGCCTTCAATATGTATGTAGAATCTTTGTTTTTTGTTTGTTGTTTTTTTTTTAAGTTTTTTAATGTTTATTTATTTTTGAGAGAGAGAGACAGAGTGCGAGTGGGAGAGGGGCAGAGAGAGAGGCACAGAATCCGAAGCAGGCTCCAGGCTCTGAGCTGTCAGCACAGAGCCCGATGCTGGGCTTGATCTCATGGACCGCGAGATTATGACCTGAGCCGAAGTCAGACGCTTAACCGACTAAGCCACCCAGGTGTCCCAAGAATCTTTATTCTTTCTGCCTCCGCTGCTACTTTCTTGGACTAGGCCATCACCATCTCTCACCTCGATTATTGCAATAGCTTCTTAACTAGTCACCCTACTTCCACTGGCTCCACTGTAGTTTATTTTTTAGCATAGCATCTAGAATGAATGATCCTTTTAAAGCCTGAATCAGAGATATCACTCTTCTGCCTTAATGTCTTCCCTATTCAGAGTAAAAGCCAAAATCATTGTAATGGCCTCTACAGCCCATCAGAGAGGATGGTCCGTTGTCTGTTACCTTCCTGAGTTTCACTTCTTGTTTTCCTCTCTCTTTCTGTTCTATTTATTTTTACCTTCACTGTTCCTCAGCCTCAGCAGGCACCTCCCCCTTCAAGGCCTTAATGCTTAGTAATTCCTTCTGCTTGGAATGCTCATTGCAGAAATGGCTACTTACTCCCTCACCTTCAGCTGTCAGCTGGCTGAATTGTACCTTGTCCTAGACATATAGCTCTTTGTCCCCTTTGCTTGTTTTAATTGTCTACTTTAGTACTGTTAACATTTTTTTAGTGTTTATTTATTTTTGAGAGACAGAGAGAGAGAGAGAGAGAGAATGGATGAGTGGGGGAAGGGCAGAGAGAGAGGGAGACACAGAATCCAAAGCAAGTTCCAAGCTCTGAGCTCTCAGCACAGAGCTGACATGGGGCTTAAAGTCCCGAACTGTGAGATCGTGACCTGAGCCGAAGTCGGACACTTAACCGACTGAGCCACCCAGGCACCCCACACTGTTACCATTTATAATTCACTTGTTTGTCTTTTTCATTGTCTGTCTATCCCCACTAAAAAGTAAGTTGCACCAGGGCAAGGATCTTTATCTGTTTTGTTCACACTTGTATCTCTGGCACTGAGAACAGGACTTTATATATTGTTTGTGCTCAGTAAATTTGTATTGGTCAAATATTTGAATGACTAATTGACTTTACTGTTTCTCATTTCACTTTAGCTACTAAAAAAAAAATGACCCTTTAAAATGTACATATTCCTAATTCAGAACTGGATTGAACCCACTTCAGCTTATAGAAGGCAAAATTATATTTTTAAAATTTAACTGTACTTTTTAAATAAGTTGAATATCATAAACTTCAAAAATCTGAAATATCATGTTCTTATAAATGATAGCACAAGTATTTGTGTTGCTTTATAATTGACTTTTGCTGATTTAATAATGGTCTGTGCTTCTGTAACTATTCCCAGTTTACAAAGCATTTTTGCATGCTATTCCATGTTAATTTTTTTTATTTCTTTTGACCTGAGCCTGCAAGTTGCCAGGTATGTTAAATTTTAATCTTCAGATATATTATTGTATATATAATCTATATAATTTTGAAGATTTTTTTTTTAATTTTTTTTTCAACGTTTTTTTTTTTTAATTTATTTTTGGGACAGAGAGAGACAGAGCATGAACGGGGGAGGGGCAGAGAGAGAGGAAGACACAGAATCGGAAACAGGCTCCAGGCTCCGAGCCATCAGCCCAGAGCCTGACGCGGGGCTCGAACTCACGGACCTCGAGATCGTGACCTGGCTGAAGTCGGACGCTTAACCGACTGCGCCACCCAGGCGCCCCAATTTTGAAGATTTTTAAAAAGGCAACACGATGGGTATTTCACTGGAAAGGTTCTCGGAAAATGCCACCTTAAAGACTTCTTTAAAATTTCAGGCATCTGTAGAACATATAATACTTATATTTAGTGAGGGAATATATACGTTGCTTATTAAAATTATTGTTGTCAAACTTAGTAGCAGGTGTATTCTGAAATTGTTTTTTTTTCTCCCCTTGACATAGTATCATTTCACTCTAAACTGGAGATTAAATTTTACTTTGTATATAAGAAATCTTTAATAGCCAATTCAGGCAAGAAATGCTCACAGCAAGTGTCATGAAAATGGTGAGATATTTTTAGGTTAAGTATGTTCATGGAGTAAGAGAATGTAATGAAGCTATTTGGCTCTTTTTTTTCCCTGAGCTTTATTGAGACATAATTGACATGCAATATCTTGTGAGTTTAAGATGTACAACATGATTTGATACACTTATATTATGAAATTATTTGCAGTAGTGTTGGTTAATACTTCTGTCACCTCACATAGTTACCATTTTTTGTGAATGCTAAGAATGTTTAAGATCTATTTTCTTAGTACCTTTGAAGTATATAATATTGACCGTATTGCTGTATTACAGTAATAATATATTTTTTTAATGTTTATTTTTGAGACAGAGCATGAACAGGGGAGGGTCAGAGAGAAAGGGAAACACAGAATCCAAGGCAGGCTCCAGGCTCCGAGCTGTCAGCACAGAGCCTGATGCAGGGCTTGAACTCACGGATGGTGATATCATGACCTGAGCCAAAGTCGGATGCCCAACCGACTGAGCCACCCAGGCGCCCCTACAGTAATAATATTAACTATAGTCACCATATTATATATCTCCCCAGAACTTATTTGTCTTGGTAACTGGAAGTTTATATTCTTTGACTAACATCTCCCCATTTACCTCACTCTCCAGCCTCTGGAAACCACATTTTACTTACTGTCAGTTTCTTTGAGTTCGTTTTTTCTTGTTGTTGTTGTTGTTGTTTTGGTTCCATATATAAGTGACAGTCATAAGTATTTATCTTTCTTTCACTTATTTCAGTTAGTTTCATCCATGTTGTCACAGACCACAGGGTTTCCTTCTTTCTTATGACTGAATCATATTTCATTACATATATACTACATCTTCTTTATCCATTCATCTCTAGATGGATACTTAGGTTGTTTCCATATCTTGGCTATTGTGAATAATGCTGTAATGAACATGAGAGTATGCATATCTTTTCAAGATTCTAATTTTATTTCCTTTGGGTATATACCCAGATGTGGGATTGCTAGATCATATGGTGGTTCTATTTTTAATTTCTTGAGTAACCTCCATACCCTTTGCTGTAGTGGTTGTACCAACTTACATTCCTTCCAACAGTGCACAAGGGTTCCCTTTTCTCTACATCCTTGCCAACACTTATTATCTCTTGTCTTTTTGGAAATAGCCATTCTAACAAGTGTGAGGTGACATCTCATTGTAGTTTGATTTGTATTTCCTCGAAGATTAGTGATGCTAAGCATCTTTTCCTGTATCTGTTGGTCATTTGTATGTCGTTTTTGGGGAAAAAAAGTCTACTCAGGTCCTCTGCCCATTTTTCAATTGGAAGCAATTTAGGACAGTTAAATTGACTAATAATGGGTTACTTGACCTTTTTTTCTGCTTAAATCAAGATGTCAATTTTATTTGAAAATTACATATTTTAAGTTTAATAACATTTTCTTCTCTCACTATTATAGAGAATTCAGTAAGAAGGCTAAAAAATCTAAAATTATGAGAAATACTCTTCTGTGGTATGTTTACAATACAGGATAGATACTCTTTATTTGTTTATTACAACATTGTATATTTTCAGCTGGTGAAGATGCTGCTGTCCTTCAATCCAGACCTCTTTTTCTAATCAGTAATTTCAAAGTAGATTTGCTCCTGATCCAAGAAAGAGATTTGAGACCCCATAAGCAAAGAAAACCTCACTATCTAAAAAATGGTCTGCAGCTGTGATTATTCATTTGCAGTGATGTTAACCTGCATATAGAACATCAGAAATGATTTCTGCTTTAGAAATAGTTCATGTAAATTTTTTGTGTGATGATCAAAGCAATATATATTCTATGTAAAAAAAAATTGTACTATTTTTTTCCTTTGGACTTTAGTATCACTTTAGTTCCGTAAAAACACTTGTTGGCATTTTATTGCGATTGTGAATTAAATGAATTTAGACAGAACTAACATCTTGATGATGCTGAGATATCCTATCCAAGTATGCAGAATATCTTTTCATTGAATCAAGTCTTCTCTTGTGGCTTTTAAGAATGGTTTACATTTTTTCCTCATTTAGGTTTTACATGTTTTGTTATGTTTATTCCTTTGATGCTGTTATGAATGAGATTTTTTTCTACCATTAGTATGTGTAAATATAAGAGTTGTTAACTTTGGTATACTTATGCAAATAACTGCTACCTTACTAAATTATTTCATTGTTTCAGATTTTAACATTGATTCTCCTGTATGTTCCATTTATATTAATATACTACTACAAATATAAAGTGTTTTATTTATTCTTTTCAAGTTTTTATGTCTCTAATTTAGTACACTGTTAATTAGTAGTAAAGATAGTGGTATATTTCCTTAGTCTTGACCTCAATGAAAATTCCTCTGTTTCTTTTCCCCACTAAGGAAAATGCTGGCTTTATGACATACGGGTGTGTGTGTGTGTGGTGTGTTTAATTTTAATTATCTATCAATTCCTATTTTTTAGTTTTTTTTTTTTTTTCAATATTAGTATTGGGTTTTGAATTTTGCCAAGGCTTTTTGAGCATCAATGGAGATAACCATATTAAAAATGAGATCTTTTCCTTTCTTTATTAAATTTTTTTAACATTTTTATTCATTTTTGAGAGACCGTGCAAGCGGGTAAGGGGCAGAGAGAGAGGGAGACACAGAATCTGAAGCAGCCTCCAGGCTCTGAGCTCTCTGCACAGATCCTGTCGTGGGGTTCAACCTCACAAACCCAGAGATCATGACCTGAGCCAAAGTTGGACGCTTAACCAACTGAACCACCCAGGCACCCCAAAGAGATATTTTTCTTAATCTTTAAACATTTTTAAACACTTATTTTATTTTTTATAAAGCTTCATATTTTAAAGAAGTTTAAGGTTCATAGCAAAATTAAGGAGAAGGTACAAAGATTTCCCATATAATTCTTTCCCCCACACATGCATAGCCTCCCCCATTATCAATATGCCCAACCAGAGTGATATATTTGTTACAACTGATGAAACTAAACAAGTACATCATAGAATACCAGAGTTTATATTACAGCATTAGGGTTCACTCTTGGTATTATACATTCTGTGATTTTGGATAAATGTATAATCACATATATCCACCATTACAGAGTATTTTCACTGCCCTTGGAAACCTGTGTACACAAACTATCCTTCTCCCTCACCTCCAGCCCTTGGCAGTCAGTGTTATTTTTATTGTCTCCATAGTTTTGCCTTTTATAGACTGCCCTACAGTTGGAATCATGGTATATAATCTTTTCAGATTGGTTTCTTTCACTTGTTAATATGCATTTAAGGTTCCTCCATGTCTTTTCAGGGCTTATAGTTCATTTCTTTTTAGCACTGACTAGTATTTCATTTCTGGATGTACCACAGTTTATCCATTCACCTACTTGAAGTATATCTTGGTTGCCTCTACGTTTTGGCAATTATGAATAAAGCTGCTGTAAACATCCATGCACAGGTTTTTGTGTGGATAGTTTTCACTGCCTTTGGATAAATACCAAGGAGAATGATTGCTGAATTACCTAGTATGTCTGTTTAATTTTGATGGGTTTTTTTTATCATTACTTAATTTTTTTTTTTTTTTTTTTTTTTTTTTTTGAGAGAGAGACAGAGTGTGAGCAGGGAAGGGGCAGAGAGAGAGGGAGACACAGAATCTTAAGCAGGCTCCAGACTCTAAGCTGTCAGCACAGAGCCCAGCACAGGGCTCCAACCCATGAACCATGCGATCATAACCTGAGCCGAAGGCAGATACTTAACCCACTGAGCCACCCAGGCGCCCCATGTATGTTTAGTTTTGTAAGAAACTGCCAGACTCCTGTCCAGAGTGGCTGAACCATTTTTCATTCTCACCAGCAGTGAATGGGAGTCACTATTGCTCTACATTCTCATCAGCATTTAGTGTTGTCCCGGTTCTGGATTTTGTCCATTCTAATGTGTGGTTATATCTCATAAAACTGCTTTAGTTTTCAATTTCTTAATGACATATGATGTTGAACATCTTTCCATATGTTTATTTACCATCTGTATATCTTATTTGGTGACGTGTTTATTAAGGTCTTTGGCCCAATTTTTAATCAGGTTATTTTCTTATTGTTGAATTTTAAGAGTTCTTTGTATATTTTGGGTAGCTGTCTGTTATCAGAAATGTCTTTTACAAGTATTTTCTCCTAGTATGTGGTTTGTATTCTCTTTCTCTTGATAACTGTCTTTCACAGAGCAAAAGTTTCTAATTTAAATGGAGTCTAGCTTATCAACCATTTGTTTCATGGATCATGCCTTTGATGATACTATCTAAAAAGCTATTGCCATACTAAATATCGTCTAGTTTTCTCCTATGTTATCTCCTAGGAGTTTTACCATTTTTGTTTTATATTTTAGTCTTTGATCATTTTGAGTTAATTTTGGTGAAAGGTCTATAGATTGATTTTTTTTTTTTTTCACATGGGTGTCCAGCTGTTCCAACACCTTTATTGAAAAGACTGTTTTTTTCTATTGTACTACCCTTGTCAAAGATTGACTATAGTTATGGGTCTATTTCTAGGCTTCTCTGTTCCACTGATCTATTCTTTCACAGTTATTTGTCTTGATTATTGTTGCATTACAGTGAGCCTTGAAGTTGAGTGACATCAGTCCTCCAACTTTGTTCTTCTCTTTCAATATGGTGGTGTCTATTCTGGGCCTTTTGCTTCTCCATATAATCTTTAGAATCAGTTTGCTGATATCCACAAAATAACTTGCTAGCTGAGATTTTGATTGGGATTGAGTTGAATCTATAGATCAAGTTGGGAAGAACTGACATCTTGACAATATTAAGTCTTCTATCATAAACATGGAATATCTCCCCACTTAGTTCTTCTTTGATTATGTTTATCAAAATTTTGTAGTTTTTCTCACATAGATCTTGCATATACTTGTTAGATACCTAAGTATTTTGTTTTTCTGGGTACTAGTGTGAATGGTTTTGTGTTTTTTATTTCAAATTCTACTTGTTCATTGCTAGTTTATAGGAAAGCAATTGCCTTTTGTTTCTTAACCTTTTATCCTGCAACATTGCTATAATTCCTTATTAGTTCCTGGAGGGTTTTTTTATCCATTCTTTCAGATTTTCTACATACATGATCATGTTATCTGCCAGCAAAGGCAGTTTTGTTTCTTCCTTCCCAATCTGCATACCTTTTATTTCCTTTTCTTATCGCATCTACTAGGACTTCCAGTGTGATGTTGAAAGAAGTGGTGAGATGGGGCATTGATTGCCTTCTACCTAGTCTTAGTGGCAAAGCTTCAGGTTCTCACCATTAAGTATGATGTTACTTGTCAGGGTTTTTTCTTAGATATTCTTTATCAAGTTGAGGAAATTCCTTTTTCTTCTTAGTTTACTGAGGGTTTTTATTATGAATAGATGTTAGATTTTGTCAGATGTTCTTTCTGCATCTGTTAATATGATCATAAGATCCTTAATATGCTGTGTCATATTTAAGTAATTCTCAATATTGGCCTAGCCTTGATAACCTGTAATGAATCCCATTTGTTGTTGTGTTTTTATATGTAATGTTGCTTTCTGTACTCTTAATATTTTACTTAGTTTTTACCTTAATATTCATATGTGGTATTGGTTAATAATTTTTTTTTGTATATCAGTGTTATGCTTGCTTCATAAATATAGTTTGGAAGTTTTGTTTTGTTTTTCATTTTCTATGCTTAAGGATAAATTTCACAGCATTAGAACTGTCTTTGATAGTTTCGTAGATTTCCCCCTATGAAACAGTGTGGACCTGGTATCTTTTTTTAATAGCTCTGTTTCTTCTATGAAACTTTATGTTTTGAACTTTTTTATCTCTCAGAATTTTAATTTTGGCAATGTGAATTTTCCTAGTAAATTATCCATTTCGCCTACATTTTCAAATTTATTTCTGTAGAGGTCTGCAAAGTAGTCTCTTAGGAGTTTGGTAATTTTTTTCTGTTTCATTGATTATTTTCTCCTGTTCAATTCTTAGTTTGTATATTTTTCTTTGTTAGATTTTCATTATTTTTTAGAAGAGTGAGAATTTTGATGATTTATTAATTAGATCTTTCACTTTTCTGTTTTCCAACTGCTTTTATTTTTTACATTTCCTTCCTTATACCTTCTTTCAGTTTTCTTGTTGCTTTTTTTTTTTTGTAACATCTTAAGTTGGATATTTAGCTAATTTACTTTTATTAAGACTTTCAGTATCTGTTATTGCTATAAATATATCCCATAAATTATGTAAAGTGTTTTGAAATTAATTTTTAGAAATTCTATGATTTTGGTTTTAATTTCTCCTTTGACCCAGGAGTTATTTAATTTCCAGGTTAAAGGGGTTTTTTGAAATTTAATTTTGTTATGAATTCTAATTTTACTATGTGTTGAGTTCAGTGGTTTTGTCATATTTCTACTTTATGGAATATACAGATTTTTAAAATTTTTTTGTCATTCTATATATACTTGAGAAGGGAATAGATCTCCTATTTGCAGAATATAACATTTGATGTGTATTTATAAAGATTTACATTATGTTTCCAAAGGTTATGTTTCCTTTCAGCTCTTATATATATCCTTTATTTTTTTGTCTAGTTTACCAGTCTTATACTAAGAATGATTCATGTCCCTTATTGTTAGCCTGTTTCTATGTATACTTTGTTGCATATTGTGTCATTTCTACTTTATAAAAGTAATTGCTATGGTATTTGGTGCACAGAAATAATTAACTATATTATCTTCATCTTGAGTTGTTGCTTTTAGCAATAAAAATGTCCTTTTCTGTCTAGTTAATTTTTTTTGCTTAAAATCTACTTTGATTTGAATCCAAATCCTACTGTATTATTCCCATTTGCCTTGTATACTTTTGCCCATCTATTTGATTTTTTAGTCTTTCTGAATTTTATGTTTGTCTGTTGTGTACAGCATATAATTAGTTCTTGGCTGTGTAAACTAGTTTGAAAATCTGTTTAATAGGTGAGTTGGAACTGATACAAATAATATGTGTGGTATAAACTCTATCATATCATTTTGTAGTTAGTTCACTGTGTTTTCCCTTTAATGATTTTGTAAATTTATGTCTTTTCATTGGTAACTTTTGTGGGCACTTAGTGTTTTTCCTACTGACTTTTCTCTGTTCTTTATATCTTACCAATCTTATATCTGTATCTTGTATCTGTTATCTTGGTTTTATGTGCTATTACTAGCATACTTTTTCTTTTTAATCTTATTTGCTAATTTTTGACATAAAGATTTTTTTTTATTTTTTATTTTTTTATTTTTTTTGACATAAAGATTTTTTAAATTTTTACTTAGTCAAGGATATTATTCTTTCAATTAACCATATTCTTTTCATTCATCTTTTATTGTGTTTATGCTTAGAAAACTCCCTGGAGTTAGCCACACTGTGAGGTTAAAGACAAGTCTTCCAACTGACAAGTCTAACCCCAACTGCAAGTTCAGACCTTTCCCCAGATCACCTTCAGATTCAGTGATGCTTTACCAGAAAGACTCAGAGATGTCACTGAAAGCTCTTGTTCTCATGGTCACATTTATTACAGGGAAACAATACAAATTAGAACCAGCCCATGGAAAAGGCACATAGGGCTGAATTTAGGAGGGTTTCAAAGGAAGTTCCTATATTCCTCAGGATGTGTCACCCTCCAGGCATCAATGAATGAAACTGATCAAGGGTGTTCGGTGTCCAGTGATTTTATCCAGGCATTATTACATAGGCATGATGGATTGATTCATTGCTTATTTGGTTGAACTCAGTATCCAGCCCTACTTGCTTCCAGAAGGTTGGGCTGACATCATGTGGCCCAAAGCTCTCTCTAATCAAATAGTTGGTCTTTTTGGTTGGGCTAGCCCTGGTGTGGCATGGCCAGTCCCGATGCTAATACTATTGGGAGTAGCTGACTCTACCCTTCATCACTTCATGAACATATACATCAGACTTCATCTGAGAGACCCACCATAAATGATGAGGACACTTAAATCACTCTGGACTTCCAGGTACCAAAGACAAAGATAGGTCTCTCTTTGGATAAGGCCAAATTCTTTACTCCACAAGAGCCTTTCTCTTTCAGCTATCAAATAAATATTCAGTATTTTCTCTTGGTCATTGTTTTTATATTTTTATGAATATTCTATCATTAACTCTTGAATTTTTCTGGAATTTAGTGCTGATGCTAAAGACAAATTCTTTTTTTTTTTTTTTTTTTTTTTTCTTCTTTGCAAAGAGCTTATCAGTTCCAGAAGCATTTGTTAAAAATGCTTCCTTTTCTTTGCTGATTTGGGTTCCTCATTTATTCTGGATATCTAGTTTTTAAACCTTTATCAGATTAGCTACAGTAAATTAGAAATAATAGCAGAAAGTACCCAAGTTACCCATATAATTCCTGACAAGGAAGACAGACAAGCTATAAACAGCAGACAGAGGATCTCAAAAACTATTAGACTATGAGTTTACTGACTGGCAATTATCTCTGTACATGATTTCTTAAGGAAATTGCTGTTTTACATCCCAAACTTTACTTGATGTTTTGGTATTTATAATAATGCTGTAAGTTGTCAAAGGAAGGGTAAAGAAAGTTGGCAATACTCTTAGAAGTCCTGGATATCAAGCAAAATGCTATATGTGTTGACTAACAAAGAAAGATGTCAAAGAAATCACTGAGGGAAAAAAAGCACCATGCAGAAACAGAAGTATAAGATGTTGACATGTATATATTTTTCATAATGCCTGCGTGTGTGTGTGTGTGTGTGTGTGTGTGTGTGTGTGTGTATAAAATGCGTAGAAAAAGCCATGGGAAAATATCTGCCAAACTGTGACAAGGAGGAGAATAAATAACACCAGCATTCTTCACAGAGCTAGAACAAAGAATCCTAAAATTTGTATGGAGCCAGAAAAGACCCCAAAAATCCAAAGCAATCCTGAAAAAGGAAACCAAAGTTGGAAGCATCACAATTCTGGACTTTAAGCTCTGTTACAAAGCTGTAATCATCAAGACAGTATGGCACTGGCACAAAAACAGTCACTTAGATCAATGGAACAGAATAGAGAACCCAGAAATGGACTTAGTGGGTCCACAAATGTATGGCCAACTAATCTTTGACAAAGTAGGAAACAATATCCAATGGAATAAAGACAGTCTTTTCAGCAAATGGTGCTGGGAAAACTGGACAGCGACATGCAAAAAAATGAACCTGGACCACTTTCTTACACCATACACAAAAATAAACTCAAAATGGATGAAAGACCTAAATGAAAGACAAGAAGCCATCAAAAATCCTAGAGGAGAAAGCAGGCAAAAATCTCTTTGACCTCGGCCACAGCAACTTCTTACTCAACACGTCTCTGGAGGCAAGGGAAACAAAAGCAAAAATGAACTGTTAGGATCTCATCAAAAGAAAAAACTTCTGCACAGCAAAGGAAACAATCGGCAAAACTAAAAGGCAACCGATGGAATGGGAGAAGATATTTGCAAATGACATATCAGATAAAGGGTTAGTATCCAAAATGTATAAAGAACTTATCAAACTCAACACCCAAAAAACAAATAATCTAGTGAAGAAATGGGCAAAGACATGAATAGACACTTCTCCAAAGAAGACATCCAGATGGCCAACCGACACATGAAAAAATGCTCCACATCACTCATCATCAGGGAAGTACAAGTCAAAATCACCATGAGATACCACCTCACACCTGTCAGAATGGCTCACATTAACAACTCAGGCAACAACAGATGTTGAAGAGGATGCAGAGAAAGAGGAACCCTTTTGCACTGCTGGTGGGACTGCAAGCTGGTGCAGCCACTCTGGAAAACAGTGTGGAGGTTCCTCAAAAAATTAAAAATAGAACTGACTTACAACCCAGCAATTGCACTACTAGGTATTTATCCAAAGGATACAGGAGTGCTGTTGTGAAAGGGCACATGCACCCCAGTGTTTATAGCAGTGCTATCAACAATAGCCAAAGTATGGAAAGAGCCCAAACGTCCATCGATGGATGAATGGATAAAGAAGATGTGTATGTATATATGTGTATATGTATGTGTATATACATGCGCACGCACACACACACACACACAATGAATGTTACTCAGCGATCAAAAAGAATGAAATCTTACCATTTGCAGCAATGTGGGTGGAACTAGAGTATATTATGCTAAGCAAAATAAGTCAGATAAAGACAAGTATCATATGATTTCACTCATGTGTGGCATTTAAGATACAAAACAGATGAACATAAAGGAAGGGAAGCAAAAGTAATATAAAAACGGGGAGGGGGACAAACCATAGAGACTCTTAAATACACAGAACACACTGAGTGTTGCTGGAAGGGTTTTGGGTGGGGGGATGAGCTAAATGGGCAAGGGACATTAAGGAGGACACTTGTTGGGATGAGATGAATCACTAAATTCTATTCCTGAAGTCATTATTACACTGTTAACTAACTGGGATGTAAAATAATGATAAAAAAAAGAGGGAAAACTTTAAAGGCAGTATATAAGTTTATAAGATCTCAATCACAAACAAGTAATTTACATGTTGGAAGTTTAATAGGTTAGCTCTAGAGAGTTAATGAAATTCATTCCGCAGAGATGCAGTCACATAGTATAGCCTTTCTTATAGTATATTTAGTATTAGAAAGAAATTCTATGTAAAGTGTTTCATAACTAAGAAGTATTAATTGGTTTTAAAATTTTTTTAATGTTTATTTTTGAGAGAGAGTGTGAGGTGGTGAGGAGCAGAGAGAGAGGGAGACACAGAATCTTAAAGCTGGCTCCAGGCTTGAGGCTCAGAGCTGTCAGCACAGAGCTGGAGGTGGGGCTTGAACTGGCGAACTGGAGATCATGACCTGTGCCTAAGTGGGATGCTTAACCGACTGAGCCACCTAGGCACCCCAGGGAGGATTAATTGCTTTTAAATAAAAGAGGTCATTGTACCGTTCAACTTATGTACTATTGAGCTCTTGGAATATGGTTAGAATGAATGAAGATGTCCTGTAAGTGTAATATACACCCCAGATTTTGAAAATTTAGTATAAAGAAAGAAAAAGTAAAATACTTTGTTAGTAATTTTTATACTGACAACATTGAAATTAAAACACATTGGATATATTGGGTGAAATAAAATATATTATTAACATTAACATATAAATAAAAGAGGTAATAAATTAAATTATATCTTATGTATTTTGTTTAGAAGTGATTTATTTTTGTACTAGTGGTTTTTTAAGTTTTTTTTAATGTTCATTTATTTTTAAGAAAGAAAGAGAGAGCACGAGCAGAGGAGGAGCAGAGAGAGACGGAGACACAGAATCCAAATCAGGCTCCAGGCTCTGAGCCATCCACACAGAGTCTGTCGCGGAGCTCGAAGTCACAGACCATAAGATGATGACCTGAGCTGAAGTCAGATGCTTAACCAACCAAGCCACCCAAACACCCCTGTACTAGTGTTTGTTTGTTTGTTTGTTTTTAGTGAAGTAGCCTACTCATTATAGACTTCTACTTATAGGAATTTTATTTTATATTAGTGAAAATAATTTTTTTATTTTCTGTAATCTAGACAAAACAGGTCAAAACTAAGCTGAAATGACAGAATCAGATATAGAATGAGGAGTAAAGTATCAAGAAACTTTATTCCCCATCAGTGGGGCATGATTAAGGGTCCAGTTACAAAATGGACCTTTGGAATACTTACCATGGAGTTACCTAAAGCAAAATCTACATTTCCTAAGACATGGAGGTAGGGATCAGCATGCTGAGACCAAAACCAAAACCAAAACAAACCACAAGCCAGTATTAAGCTAATGGAGTACAGATTATAGAGACTGCCTCAGACCTCCAGGTTGCTTGGGAGGGAATTGGGAGCCCAAAGATGAACAAGTGTACAGCTTAGGATGGTAGTAGGAAATAAATGGCACACTCAAAGGCATAAGCGGATAATAAAATGAAGGGACTATTAAAAGGGTAAGGCAAGTATAAGGAAAACATCAAGATTCCTGGCCTGGCAATATATGTGAGTCTTTACCACCTGTAAGTTTAATAAGAAGAAGGGAGAGAGGGGCACTTGGGTGGCACAGTCGGTTAAGTGTCCCACTTCGGTTCAGGTCATTATCACGCAGTTTCTGAGTGCAAGCCCCACATCAAGATCTGCACTGACAGCTCAGAGCCTGGACCCTACTTCGAATTATGTCTCTCTCTCTCTCTCTTTCTCTCTCTCTCTCTCTCTCTCTCTCTTTCTCTCTCTCTCAAAAATAAATAAACATTAAAGAATGGAAGGGAAAGGAAGGGAAGAGAGTTTGTCATGAGAAAGAGCGCTATCCCAGGGAAGGGAAGGGTAAGGGAAGGGAGAGGAAGGGAAGAGAGTTTGCCATGAGAAAGAGCTATCCCAACACAAATTGGTCCTGTAGAAGAGAAAGGCACCCACTGTCAAACCCCAGGCCAGCAGAAAAAAGACCCTACCCTCTCTTTCCTCTTGCCCTATAATTGATCTTTCAGTGTCTTCTGTTTGCTAAATCCAAACTATAGTTGAAGGGCATAGGCAACCTGTCTGATGCAACCCATCAAGAGCATGGTCCAGCTCAGGATGTGCTGGTGGTCACAGAACAGACCAGGAGGGCAAATCAGGCTTATCCAGCACAGCACCTGATGGCTGCTGAAACAATCAGTAGTCCTGGATAGTCCATTTAGAAGCCCTGTTGCCCCACATGGCATTTAGTGACAGTAGAAAAAGAAAAGAGAAGGTGAAGGCAGAATTGATGTCTTAGCAGTGACATTTGCCTGTTCTTTAGTTGATTGTTCTTGGGTACTTTCAAAATAATGTGGAGCAGTCCATATTTTACTGTCACTAAGTTTACTTAATCAGAGTTTCACATGATAGAATATTTTTCCTTAGAATTTATTTGGAAAAAAAAAATTATGCCAGGTCTTCTAGGCAATGGAAATACAAAAATTCCCTTCTAAGATACTGTTTCTGCCCACTTGGAGCTCAAAGTTTAGTATAGGACAGAATTCTGCAGACAAATACTTAACAACATGCATAGTATATTCATCTGTCTTTCAAATATTTGAGGCCCTACTATGTGTCAGGCAAAGTTACAAAGTGCAGTGGGAACATAGGAATAACTACCTCTGCCTGAGGAATCAGAGTGAAGTAATAGAATGAGTGTAACTTTAGTAGCTTTTAGGAATGTACTATTTTGGTGTTTTTTTTTTTTTTTTTTAACCTGGTCTCCTTGTAAATCACAGGCATTAACAACTCAGTTATAAAAGGAATGGTATCAACCTGAGTAATAAAATCCTTTTGATATAGTTATTGAAAGAGTATTTATCATAGCCTTATTAAATATGGAGAAATAAGTGTGCCATTTTTTTTCAAATGGTTTCATTTGCTCATGTTTTCTTTGTTGACCCAAATGAATGAAATTAGAATAAACAATCTCTAAGTCATTTGTAATCATGAGCTGATTAATGGAGTTTGGTTTCATAGCCATTATTCATTCACGAACACCTGATATCTTTCCCATAAACAAATTGTGTTTGTCCAAATTAAGAAATTAAATGAAGCATTTGATGAGTTTATGATTGACCCTTCTAACTCAGAGCCCATTAGTCAATGTCGTTATCATAGAAAACTGTTTGACTAATGTGCTGTCTAAAGAAGCATGTGGATTTATTATGACTTCTGATTAATGCTTGCTGCAAGCCAAACTACTAGATTATAATAATTTTTTGATTCTCATTTTAGCAGTCATTGAAGAATTTCATCTCTGATGAAATGCGCTTATGTCCCATTAGATTTAGAGATGATTACAAGGTATTCAGTGAAAAAGTTTTTAAAGGAATTCTATATTTCTGAAAGTATATACAGTATATGCTTTAGAAAGATGCTTTTTTTGAAGCAATTAAGCATCTTGTAACTTTGTGGACATCATCTTTTTCTTTCAGAGTAATGAGCCATTAGCAGATTTTTTTAACTAGAACTTATGCATTTATTAAGAAAGAAATTAAAATAGAAATATCATAATATATGAATTTCTCATGTTTTGTTTTAATTGAAAACAAGTTTGGGGTGCCTGGGGGGCTCAGTCGGTTAAGCGTCAGACTTCGGCTCAGGTCATGATCTCACAGTCCGTGAGTTCGAGCCCCACATCGGGCTCTGTGCTGACAGCTCGGAGCCTGGAGCCTGCTTCGGATTCTGTGTATCCCTCTCTCTCTGCCCCTCCCCCGTTCATGCTCTGTCTCTGTCTCAAAAATAAATAAACATCAAAAATAAAAAATAAAAAATTAAATGAATTGAAAACAAGTTTTAGTAATTTTAAATATTTTAAAAGTATATGTAAGTTTTGCTTATTTAATATGTTTTAGTTTTGCCAGTAAAGCAAATCCCTGTTTACCCAATTTATTTTCATTATAAAGTTAGAATAGAAAGTGTTTCACCTTTAAAAATCTCTTCAGTAGAATAGTTACTAAGTGTTATAAACCACTGTTTACATGAGCCTTGAGTGTGATTCCTGCCTGAGGCCACACTGTAAGACTACTATACATATTATTATGAAGAAACCAAGGACCACAAATCTGGCTGAGTTGTTTAATTTGGGGTGGGGTGGGGAGTAGGTTTTAAAAGTTGGAAACACTGGCTTTATCAGAATCCCATCTGATGAACTGAGGCCAGATATGTAGGGTTGTGTCTTTATTGTGAAGTAAATTGACATACATGCCTCTTAAAGTGGGGAAGACAAAGGCAGCATGCTGACTAGAATGAAAAAAGAGGAAAATCTTTCTGATTTCCTTTTTCCTATGCAAATTGTGGTGAGCCACCATTTTTTTTCTTGTGCGCATTCTGATTTTATTAGAAAAATTAGGGAAACCAGCACCAGATATGCTAGGCACATCACCTATATTCTTTCATTTAATTTAGAGCAGAATATAATCATAATGACTAACATAGAGCAAGGAGAAAATAATTTTTTTTTTTCCTACAGGCCCTTAAATTAGCCAAAATTAGAAATGATTTTTCTCTCAAGCGAGGCCTTACTTTGATTCCTCTGTTTTTAATGAGACTAAAGTTCTAGGACATCAGAGAAAAAGGTCAGAAGTTTTTCCCTATGTAAAGTAGTGCTAAGCCACTGTTTCCAACTTCCTGCCAAAAATGGGAATCTTTTCTGACTATGCAGTTGAGGACCTCTGAGTTGATATATCATCTGAACAAAAGGGCAGACATAGAGGGGTTTGTTTGTAACTCATGGCCAAGATATGAGGGCACACCTGAGTTACACTGAGTTAAACTTCTCTTCATTTGTTAAAGGTTTTGTGATGAAGTACAACATAACCTTCTTACCTCATTTTGGAAATTAATATGCTAGATCTATTCTCTAATAGAAGCATGTTAGAGAAGTCATTATAATATTCAAACAGGAGATTTTGAGCAAGAGATTCTGCAGTTCTATTTCTCTCTCTCTCTCTCTCTCTCTCTCTCTCTCTCTCTCTCTCTCTCTCTTTCTTGATATGGGGCAATGATAAACACTTTATTAATCCAGTTCTCATCAGTACAGAAAAAAATATAATACTTAAGATTACCTTAAAGGACATTCATAAAACTAACATGTATTGAGTGTATACTATGTGCAAAGCATTGCATTAAGCACATTCCATATATTTTAACACTCAGTGCATATTCTTATCAAGTTTTTAAACTTGTGTCTTAGGATATATCTTAAATATATCTTTTAAGTTTATGCATGAAAATTTACTGTTTAGTTTGGAATGCACTGCAGAGCCACCAGTTACGTTGATAAAAGAATCAGTAGCAACAGGTAAGTATTTACTACCGGCTTTTTAGTCCCACAGAAAGGATATCCAAAGGGTGCCTGGGTGGCTCAGTCAGTTAAGCGTCCGACTTCTGCTCAGATCATGATCTCATGGTTCATGGGTTCGAGCCCCGCGTCGGGCTTTGTGCTTACAGCTCAGAGCCTGGAGCCTGCTTCAGGTTCTGTGTCTCCCTCTTTCTCTGCTCCTCCCCACTCTGTGTCTCTCTCAAAATACTCTGTGTCTCTCTCAAAAATACTCTGTGTCTCTCTCAAAAATAAACATTAGAAAACAAAACAAAAAAACAAAGAGCCACTTTGGCAAAATAGTCTGAAGGAATGGAGCAGAATATAGTAGAGAAGAGGAAGGAAAGTGAACTAACATTATTTTTTAGTGCCTGCTGTGTGTTTATAATTAATGTAGCACAAAGACAATAATTGAGTAGTAGAGCAAAATGGCATTAACAATATGTACATTTCTGTTCTGTATAATTCTGAAATACTAGTTTAATACTGATATTTTCATCTGTAGTGTGTCCTCAGATGCATTTCACCTAACACAAGATCAGGGCTGGTGAAGGACATTTCTTGGTTACATCCTTTGTCCTTTTCCTGTGAGGTGATTGGGGAAGAAGGTCCTGAATGAAATAAATTAATCCTAAAGAAGGAGTCAGGCCCTAAGAAAGCAGGTTTGACCCAGGATGAACAAAAAAGGGAGATGAGCATTGGAAATCTAGTACTAGAGGAAGAAAAGTGGTCAGTATCCAGAAAGGGCTGGAACCAGGCTTGCAGCCTCTTTCTGAGTTTGCCTCTTTTTATCCCCTAGCTGTGTACTAAAAGGTGCCTTTGCCACCTCCTGTTCTTATATTGAATCCCTAATCCCCAGTGTAATGGTATTTGGAAAAAGAGTGGCAAATGGCCTTTGGGAGATAGAGTTAGATGAGGTAACAAGGGTGGGGCCTTTGTGATGGGATTGGTGCCTTGATAAGAAGAGACACCAGTGAACTTGCCCTCCCTACCCTACCCTACCCTCATGTTGGGACGAACTGAAAAGACAGCTGTCTACAAGGCAGGAAGAGAGCTCTCACGAAAATCTGACCAGGTGGCATCTTAATCTTGGACTTTTAGCCTCCAGGACTGTGAGAAAATAAAATTCTGTTGTTTAAGTCACTCAGCCTATGGTATTTTGTTATGGCAGCCCAAGCTCAGACACCCCAGACACACCTGTCCTGCCTAAGGAGCCCTACCCCCAACCATCTCCTGTCCCTTTAGTTCTAAGGTAAGTTTTTCAGAGACCTCTGGAAGTAGATTGGATCCATATTGGTTCTGGAGGGTACTCAAATTACTCTGCTCACTAGTAATACAATAACCTAATAACTGGGAAATGAGACTTAAAATAGTAATACCTTGCAAGGGTTTTAAAATGGAGATGGGGAGAGGAGTTATGTCTGTGGCCAAATTGTTTTCTGTTGTTAGAGGTTAATGCAAAACAACTTTCTGGAAACATGTCAAAACATAAATCACACTTCATTTTTAAAAATAATTGAAAAGGAGTATAATATCAGGAAAGATACTAATGCTTTAATACCTCAAAATATTACAGAAATAGAAAATTACTGAAAACTGGAATTGTAATCACCATATAAATAATCACAGATAGGTCTTCTTTTTTTTTTTTAACGTTTATTTATTTTTGAGACATAGAGAGACAGAGCATGAACAGGGGAGGGGCAGAGAGAGAGGGAGACACAGAATCTGAAACAGGCTCCAGGCTCTGAGCTGTCAGCACAGAGCCCAAAGCGGGGCTCGAACTCACGGACCATTAAATCATGACCTGAGCCGAAGTCGGACGCTTAACCGACCGAGCCACCCAGGCGCCCCAGATAGGTCTTCTTTATAGCTTACAAAGTGCCTATTACTGTATTTCGTCCGATATGTATATTCACATTATTATCTACTAAAGAAAAAAGTGAGAGTTTAGGATGAGTGTGATTAAAAAAAATCAGAACAGGTAGATTTATGCTGAATATATAGGTGGTAGTAGTGGTAGAGTGAATCCTTTGTATGTCTTTTCCCTTTTTTTGTCTTATGGGGCAGGGGCAGGTATTATGTGCTTAATACATGTGTATATTTATATACTGAAAAATGTTGCCGTATTGGAGTGATTTTCTTGTCTTACTGTCATTTACTTCTCATTAATGTTCTAGCCTAAAATAAGCAATCAAGCTTTTATTCAGTGAATAGAATATCAACACATTTTCATGACTGTGGCCTTATTCAAACTTCTTTCTTTGACTTTAGGAATACTATAGGAATTGGGATTTTAGTTCCAGATCTCCTATGCTTTTTTTCCCCAAAATTGGAAATTGGCCTAGTTCATCTGCATATTCATTGTTATTATAGCCTAGGCATTTAATTTCACCGAACCTTTCTTTACCTATAAGAATGCAGACTTACAAAAGAGATGAAGGAATATTTCCTCTTCCCACTTAGTGCCCCCCATCCTACCATGAAAGTGTTCTTTCTTTGGTGGAGTATTTACAATATCTATATGTTTATGATGTAAAAATTTGGAGCTACTTATTTTGTAAATTACTCATTCTTAAATTTCCTAATCAATTATTTCAATGTAGTTGTCCAAAGACCATAGTTTCAGTCATGTTTACTAGACCAAAGGAGAAAAAAAAAAAGAGAGAGAGAGAGAGATTATTTCATTACCTGTCATAGTGAAGTCATAGAAAATAATGACTTCATTGCCCAGGGCAGTACATGAAATGAAATGAATATTTTGAACAGACAACAGTAAACTAGGAAACATTTCATTTGTGGGGGGAGAAAAAAACACATGAAGTACGTATTACTTCTTGGTTTCTATAACAAAATATAATATAACCCAACTCACATATGAAATACATTTGTTGGCGAGTTTTTCATTAAGAAAAATAATGTTTGGTTTAATTTTACACCAACATTGAGAAAGTATGCAGAAATGATATTAGTCCTGGCTGCAAGGTAGACTGCAAGAATTTATTGTCATATTTGTAGCTTTGGGATAAGATAAAATCGTAAATTATAGTGCTCTCTCTAAAAATAGTATCAGAAAAAAGAAATATAGAAATTTTATATCCTAGATTATACTGAGTCTAAATTAGTGAATCACAGAGGTCTTTGAAAAAGAAAATTTTGGCTCTTTGCTTTTTAAACTTCTATATCTTACCCCAATTGAGTATTTCTTTTAAAGTACATAAAGTGAACATTCATTGTTAAGTTATATATATCATATGTTACAGATTTTTAGAATTAAGCAAAATTTCCTTGTGTATTATTTCTATAACTCCTAAGATTATCTGTTAAGGACAGTTTAGAGTATATCAACTGAATTATTACACAAATATGACCTCTGAGTAATTAGGGAAATATCTACATCTTACATGTCTCAAATAAAAATATTAGTATTATCTCTGATAAACCTCTCATTCTCTGAGTACTACAGGCAATTAAAAGCCATTTAATCATATTCAGTTTTAAAACTTTCTACTCAAAGAGGATTCCCACTGATATTTGGGTCTTTTCTGTGGCGTTGGATTCTGGATCACTTTAACTTTTGACCTAGAATACAGATCAAGCAATTTGGGAATTTTAAAAAGGACCAGCATACTGAAGTTTGTTTGGTAAGAAATAGAAAACAGTCTGTGATAAAACAATAGTGGTAGCGGTCTTTTTATTTTTTTTAATCTTTCTTTCTTTATTTTGAGAGAGAGAAAGAGTGCCAGCAGGAGAGAGGCAGAGAGAAGGAGACAGGGAATTCCAAGCAGGCTCTGCACTGTCAGCCTGATGTGGGACTCAAACCCAGGAACTGTGAGATCATGACTTGAGCCGAAACCAAGAATCAGATGCTTAACCAACTGAGTCACCCAGGCGCCCCGTGGCATCAGTCTTTTAAAGTAACTCCTTTGCTTATCAAAAACACACTTAAACCAACCAGAATGTATAAGAATAAATCATCCATACCAAATTCACTGGTGATCCACAGTGTTTGCATTTAAAATTCCATAGTTTGTCACTGGACAGGATGCCTTAATGTCTTTATTTAAACTGTGAAATAAGGAGGGAAAAAAGCTAATCTGTTTTCATTGTAGAAAATACTTATAACTATTGGTATTACACGTATTCTAAATCCAGACAAAATGTCAAGAAAAACTTTAAGCATGTAACCAAGGATAAAGATGAGGATTTGGGTTTTTTCCCCTTTGTATCTTAAAAATGTAGGTTGAAAACCTGGGGAGCCTGGGTGGTTCAGTCGGATAAGCATCTGAATCTTGATCTCAGCTAAGGTCGTGATCTCACGGTTTGTGAATTCAAGCCCACGTTGGGCTCTGTGCTGACAGAACAGAGCCTGCTTGGGATTCTGTCTCTCTCTGCCCCTCCCCTCCTCGTATTCTCAAAATAAATAAAATAAATGTAAAATTTACTTCTCAAAATAAATAAATAAACTTAAAAAAATATTGATTTGAGGCATAGTATGTTTTGTGAAATGAGGATTCTTAGAATTAGATGGCTGTATGTCCTCACTAGAGGTAATTAAGACATATCTATATAAGACATGTCTAATGTTTCAGAGACATTAATATATATACATGCACACACACTCTAAAAGTAGCCATGATGATGAAAAGAATGCACAGATATGTTATCTATCACTTTGTCAGACTAAGACAGTCATTTAATGTGCTTAAAGTTAATGCCAAATAAGTATGAAGAAGTAATCAGTGAAATAAATAACTAGATTGGGAAGATTTACCTAATAATCATATTTTTTGATCTTTGTCAGACATTAGCTGACTGCTATTGAAGCTTCCTTTACTTACTCAAATAGTTGTTTTTCATGAACATTAATATAATGTGATTTTTTCTTGTGTAGATTCATTTTCTCTCTGGTTTTCATTAAAACTGGAGATAAATTATTTTATTTTTAAGAAATTAGTTCTAGACATGATGAAATCACTTTAAACAGTGTAATGTCAGGCGTCTGGGTGGCTCAGTCGGTTGAGCATCTGACTTCGACTCAGATCACGATCTTCCAATTCGTGGGTTCAGGTCCCACGTAGGGCTCTGTGCTGACAGCCCAGAGCCTGGAGCCAGTTTCAGATTCCCTGTCTCCCTCTCTGCCCCTCCCCTTCTTGTACTGTGTGTCTCTCTCTCTCTCAAAAATAAACATCAAAAAAAAATTTTTTTTAAGTGTAGTGAATTTTGACATTTGTAGAAAAATAAAGGACCAGTTAAAAATCTCATTGACTTGGGGCGCCTGGGTGGCTCAGTCGGTTAAACGTCCGACTTCAACTCAGGTCACGATCTCGCGGTCCGTGAGTTTGAGCCCCGTTTCGGGCTCTGGGCTGATGGCTCAGAGCCTGGAGCCTTCTTCGGATTTTGTGTCTCCCTCTCTCTCTGCCCCTCCCCCGTTCATGCTCTCTCTCTGTCTCAAAAATAAATAAACGTTAAAAAAAAAAATTAAAAAAAAAAAAGTCTCATTGATTTAAAATGGCAACATAACTTGGACCGAATCATAAATGTACATATATATAGTTTGACAATTTTCCAGGCATTATGGGAGACAAAAATAGTCTTTAATATAATCTACTGTCGAAGTTTATGGCCAAGCTGGAGGAACAGATACAAACTATTATATAACCCAGTTCTTGTACAAATGATGGGTAAGGACAATGGATTATAAAAACAATGATTAGCTCTAACTAGATCAAGGAAGAACATCAAGAAGAATAAATGAAACATGGCATTAAAGGATGATGTTGTTCCCCACCCCGTTCCCTTAAAACTTCTTAGACATTTCACTGTCCCATGCAGATTTCCCTACTGATCAGAAATGTATATCACTCTTTCATCAATTGTATGTTTTCCTAAAGTTCTTGCCTCTCTAGGAAAAGAAATTTTCGCTGCATTTCTCACATTCTGATGATCACATTCTGACGATCAGTATTCTCATTAATATGATTGGTGGGGTTTTTTTAGTAAGAAAGCAGAGAGAACATTCTAGGCCTCATATATTAACAACAAATAAAAATAATATCCAATACATATTGATAATTATATGCCAAGCACTCTTGCAGATATTATACACATAATAATTCATTTAATTTTGGTAAAAACCCTATGAGTGGATATTATTATCCCTATTTTATAAATGAAGAAACAATGGTCCACAGAAATAAAGTAACTTTACCTGTACTACACAGCCATAAACTCATGCTTTTATTTTTATTTTTTTCATAAGCCTATGATTTTAATTATTCCCTATAATGAACAAAGACTTAATGTGCTCAGTGACTTTTGACTTCATAATGGGGGAAAGAAGACTAGTGTGACTTCTTTCTAGGTTTGTGGTTATTAACCCTGTATCCTCCTAGTCTCTTTCCATGATAAATATTCTGTAGCACCCCCTTTTCTTTCCTGAAATAAAATTTGTAGGGAATATAATTTATCTGTATACACAATTTTTAAAAATAGTTTCCTCACAAATTTAAGGGAGATATGAAAGGAAAGTGATTTGTAATAAAGGATTTTTATTTGTTACAACATAGGCAAAACTATGATAGAGAACATTATGAAGGAGTCAGTTATAACAGATGCTTATAATAAATACATTTGTATTTAATAATTTGACATCTAAAGATGTCAAACCCTCAGTTTATTCTCAGTTTTTCTCAGTTTTTAAGAGTCTCTTATGGTTTGGCTCCCTCCCTCTCTAACTTTTTTTTTTTCTCTTCCCTTCCCCCATGGTCTTCTGTTAAGTTTCTCAGGATCCACATAAGAGTGAAAACATATGGTATCTGTCTTTCTCTGTATGACTTATTTCACTTAGCATCACACTCTCCAGTTTCATCCACTCTGCTACAAAAGGCCATATTTCATGCTTTCTCATTGCCAAGCAGTATTCCATTGTATATATAAACCACAATTTCTTTATCCATTCGTCAATTGATGGACATTTAGGCTCTCTCCATAATTTGGCTATTGTTGAAAGTGCTGCTATAAACATTGGGGTACAAGTGCCTCTATGCATCAGCACTCTTGTATCCCTTGGGTAAATTCCTAGCAGTGCTATTGCTGGGTCATAGGGTAGATCTATTTTTAAGTTTTTGAGGAACCTCCACACTGTTTTCCAGAGCGGCTGCACCAGTTTGCATTCCAACCAACAGTGTGCAAGAGGGTTCCCATTTCTCCACATCCTCTCCAGCATCTATAGTCTCCTGATTTGTTCATTTTAGCCACTCTGACTGGCGTGAGTGATATCTCAGTGTGGTTTTGATTTGTATTTCCCTGATGAGGAGTGACGTTGAGCATTTTTTCCTGTGCCTGTTGGCCATCTGGATGTCTTCTTTAGAAAAGTGTCTATTCGTGTCTTCTGCCCATTTATTCACTGGATTATTTGTTTTTTGGGTGTGGAGTTTGGTGAGTTCTTTATAGATTGTGGATACTAGCCCTTTGTCCAATGTGTCATTTGCAAATATCTTTTCCCATTCTGTCGGTTGCCTTTTAGTTTTGTTGATTGTTTCCTTTGCAGTGCAGAGGCTTTTTATCTTCACATCATGGAAAATTCAGCATGAGTTCAGCCATGTCAAAAAATACTTTGTGTTACATATAATTAGATTCCAAACTCAAATAATTATAAAAAAGATTTTCATCTTCATGTATGTTTGGTAGGGCATTCAAAAGTCATGGGGAACATAGGATAATTCTTTCTAGAGCAATGCAGGAACTCTAGAACCTTTGACCTGTACCTATATAAATGCCATATGCCTCTTCCATCACATCATCACAAATTTCCAAAATGCCTTAGGGACAGTAACTGTGTCCATTGAGAATCACTGTTCCTTTGTTTTCCTCCTGGATATCTTAATCTGATCTGATAAATATGCTTCGGCAAAGTTTCTTCAAATAACAGATTTGAGTAGCAATCTTCCTGTGCCTTAACTCAAAGGAGTGACCATAGGATGGTAATTTTAGGGCCCCTGGTTAGAAGCAGAAAGATTTCCCTCTATTTGAGCCGCTTCTATGAGGTGACAGTTGGGAGTGTGTTATGTCAAACTAAGTGCCTCAGGGCCAAAAGGAGAACACTACACCAAAAGTCCTTCCTTGGAAGAATAGTGAATTCACAAGTATAAAAGTTGAGTCCTGTAAAACGGAGCCTGGCCACAGCCAGGTTTACCAGGCACAGCTTTAGTCCAAGCTGGTGGTCTTGGACCTGGCCTGAGCCTGGTCCAAATGGGAGAAGTGAACAAAGTTGGAGTGAAGAGTAGCATGTATCCATGTTGTGGCAGTTTACATGTAACAGTTTAGATAATGATAAAAAATATCTCAAAATAACAAACCAAAACAAAAATAAAATTGAAAATAAGTAACCTGGGTGTAAAGATAGTATTAACAAGTATTATTGCTTTTTGTAGTAGCCACCTAATTGAGTATTTATAATTTACTGGGCATTGTACTGACCACCTTACATATCATTTCTCTTATCATAACAATTTTATGAAATAAATGGAACAATATTATTGTCCCCAGAGTACAGATAAGGGCACTGAGAAGTAGAGAGGTTGATTAAAAATCAGGCCTGAGTAGTATTCATGAAAGTGATTCATCAAAGAACATGGCTTTTTCCAATTTTAATTTATTAAATTGTTTATCCTGTGTACAAGAGAAATTTATTGATGAGTGGATTTGTGTGTATTGTAGTTTTGGTACCCACATGGTGATGTTATTGTAAGGAATGAATGCAGGCCACTGAATCTTCAAGAATACTTAATGTAAATGACCCACTTCTTCTTTTGTGTGCAGTGTTAAATATATTACAGTAGCTCTCCCAAATTGGTTACTGTTATATATTTTTTGTGTAATAGATCCATCTTTAAGGTGCAAATTATAGTTGCATACCTCCTTCTCTGTTTGGCAACATGAAAGTTAAATGTCAAGGGTTGTCATTATATAAGGCACAAAATAGTGAATTAGTAATATCATGATTTTATAATATATCACAGAGTATAGAACTGTTTGTTATTTATTTCTCCTTCTCTCCCCCCAAGAGGAGCTATATCTTCCATAGTAGTTTTGTTTTCCCTTTGTACTCCATAAGCAGTTATTCCTTTTATCTCTGTTCCACCTATCTTATTGGTAGTTTGACATTATAATGAGTCATAATTGGTATATAAAATGACACAGACGAACAGTTCTTATCGCCTTCTGGCATTGGGTCTTTTCTCACCTCAGACCTTGTAGCAGGAGAAAACTCTTCCTATAAGGAACTGAAGATATCCATGTTGAAAACAACTACAAATTCCTGGGACAAAGAAAAGATTTCTTAGGCTTCACACACTCGGACTTGTACTAAAAGTAAAAACATGAAGAGTTAGAATTAAGAGCCTATCTCTTAAAGTGCTTGGCTCCTATCTGTCTGTCTTCTATCTATCTATCTATCTATCTATCTATCTAAGCTAGTTATTTAGTTGCTGGTTGGAAGTAAGTATTCCCTTGCAGGAGCTGACTGGGATCTCTGGGATTTTCCTGTTGATACAAACTTAAAAGTTGGATTACTCAGGGAAAGGAAAGGTAGTAGGTGTCAGGGAATGGAACTGACATGAGACCAGACCTAATCCAAAGCCCTGGAGAAGTGAAGTAAAATAATACTTATATACTTACTTTGACTTAGGAGGAAGTATTTTGTGGGTCAAATCAGAGTCAAATGAAGCTTTGACATTTCAAATGTATCTAATTTTAGATATTTTTCACAGGTCAGTGGAGGCAAATGTGTTGAATTATAAATGTAAAGTAAGGATCATTTATAACATAAAGCACACCTAGAGAGAAATAAGCTTTATTAAGTCAGAATGCTGAAAAGGTTGCTGCCTTCCTATCTTGCCCATCTAGGGAAACTTGACACTAATAGTTAGATAGCATCTACTAATTCTGTTAACCAAAGCAAACTACACTATGAACAGGTTCATTAAGATGAAGATGACAAAAAAACTCTGGGGGATGACTGAACTCACCTTGCAGAATAAAAAATAATTATAATGTATTCTGCATACCTGTATACAGTATTCTACAACTTTGCATATAATGGGTTCTGATACCAACTGCTGCTTTTCCTCACTAACTAACAAGGAAAGCCTTTTACTGCTGTGCTTAAGAGGATAATTTTGGTCTGTCTGGGTCCTTTTCTCTGTATGTTGAACAGTTATTTCTTTGTTAGAGTTAACCATTGTGTATGTTCTTTGGGCAGCACAAATATAGAACATTTTCATCACCGCAGAAAATCCCAGCAATAATCTAGCTCTAGAGCCTGTTCTTACCCATTGTGAGTGCTACCTCACCTCCTGCAAAGTTGTGGAGCCACTTTGAATACTGTGAAATGCGAATAAGGGTGGAAACGTTCAGAGTTTACTTCATATTCTTCTGTGTTGTTTGATTATTTTCCCCCACTAAGCGAGTACTATTTTTGGAATTTAAAAAATTAGATAGTCTCCTGGTCTTCCTTCAAAAATGGAATAACAAGTAACAAAATATTGATAACGGGTATCCACAATTAGTTTACTAATCTCATTCTAAATGATGGAACCTTGAAGAGATATTTTTATCAGATTTACCAGAAAATACTAGAATTTACCTTTGTAAAGGTGATTGGCAAAGATGTTTCATGATTACTCTCTGTTTGGATTATCAGAGAAAGGGAATAATATCAAATAGAGGATGTTTTGCCTGTTTCTATCCCTTAATCCTACTGACAATGAAATCTGTTTTTCCAGGCTGCAACCATAAAACAAGTCCCCTTACCATTTCTTTCTTTGTTTATTTATTTATTTACCTATGGTTTGGAATAGGAAAGAGAAAAATCTGGGCAAAAAATAGATTCCACGAGAACTAAAAGAAGTGATTAAGAAATTGCATGTCTTGAGTATTCTCTTTTACTTCCTAAACTTTTAAGGATTGATCATTTATATAGCAACTTTTTAAACTGTTTCTCCTGTTAGCAAATAAGGCATTTAATAAACTTAACTAAGTATACAGATTCCAGAAGCATCATTTCTGTATCACTTTAGATTTCCTTCAAGTGAAGTAATATACTTGATACGTAAGATGTTTATACTTAATGAATGTCTGTAATAAATAGAGGCATGGAGATCCACTGAAAACTACGAGGTAAGGTCTTTAGCCAGTTCACAGAAACAAATCACCTTGATTTGTAGTTCAAATAAGATCATGGCCTAATTGCCAATTTAATGAATGGATTTTGAACCCTTACTATATGCGTACATGACAGGCACCAAGTATGTAGAAATGAACAGTTCACACTCCCTGACTGTACTAAGTGTAATAGGATTTATAGAAGGTATAGAGGAAATGGAATAGTGGGAGTAGTCTAGAAAAAGTGAAAGGAGCAAGTGATAAAGGGTTGGTCTCTGAAAGCTGAAAGGACTTCATTCCCCAGCAGTCTTATTTGGGTTAGTGGAATCTACCTTGAGTAACTGTAGCTACAGTTTAATTGTTTCTGTGTTGCCATCATTCTTTTGAAATATGCTACCCTTAAAGTTTGACCATCCAGTTTCTTCCCTGGTCAGAAAATAATCTTACTGAGACCTTTTTTCTCACTCTTTTACTCTACTTATATTTGATTTATTAAAAGCAAATATTGATGTTCACTGAAACATCAATACCTCATCAGGCTACTTTTTATAAACTTTGTATATCTATGTTTATACTGACAATGATCTGAAGAGAAGGAAGTATAGGCATAGTGTAATCAGTATCCAAAAAATTTAAGGCAGGTAAATCTTTAAGGATTTTCTTTAAATGTTTATTTAAATAATTATTAGAACTGACAGATGAATAAGTTCAAGGGTTGTATTATGCATATCCTAAGTGTAAAAAAATTAGTAGAAAATTTTCCGTGTGATGTAATAGCTTTAGAATCAGTAAATTGTAAAGGATCATTTTATTTCTAGAAGTCATCAGTGTATTAACAAGTAATACAATAGAAGTAGAATTATTTTTATTGTCTGTTGTTTCAGTGTAATTATTCATAGTTTTGTATATTAATGAACATTAATATAAACTATATTGTAGCAGTTTCTTTTTAAATTAGGATATATAAATTAAATAAAGAGCATTTGCCCTTTGCTTACCCTCATACTTCTATTTAAGGCACATGCTGTTAGGACCAATTAGTTATCATTTATGCTTTTTTCTGTTGTTCTCATTGGTTGGATCTAGATTTGCCTTTAAGCTGTGTGTGTGTTATTGACATTTTCTTCAAAGACTCACGCTAGAACCAGATGATAAAATGAGTTGTGCTCTTCAGCAGATACGTTTACAGTATTCAGCCGTTTGTAGGTGATTTTGCTGGGCTGTAACAAAATAAAGCCTAAAGCATCATATTAACTGTGCTGTTTATGTGGGTGCTAATACACTTTGAATAAAACCCTCAATTACTAAGTATTTTTGAGTCTTGACAAGACAGTCCCATGACGTTAATGGTATCTTTATAACCTTTTTAACTTCTTGTTTCTCTGACAGAGCTCTACAATAACAGCAATGGGTTTGCCCTTGGCAAGCAAAAACTCATTTTGAGAGGATAATAGGTATTTACTATTTAGATAGCTGGCAATAAAATTTCTCTGAATGAGATTTTCCTGAGAAACTATAAACTGATTAAATTACTTTCTTTTAATGGACTGGAAAAGCGTGTAATAATAGTTTGTTGAAGCTTTGTGTCCAATGTCTTCCTTCCTTTTTTTAGAGACACAGAAGCAGTCTGGTCTTAGTGAATTATGGGGGATGGTAGAAATTATTCTTCATTGTATAGCTTATTCTTTCCTTTTTATTTAAGTAATAAAAAAAAGTGAGTACTTCTATGAAGGGTGTGAGCAGTAATATATCTGTTTACCTCAAATTTTATTTTAATCATAAGTAAAATTTAGCAGTTGTTTTATGCCTCAAGAGTTTAGTTTTTAGGAAATATACCCCAATGGAGATATAAATTTGGAAAAACCACCCTATTTTTCTAGTTAATATTTTTGCTTGACTTATTTGAAACAAATGAAAATCACTAAACTGTTTTCTTTATCACTTAAAGGCTAAAGTTGAATATTTTCCTTTTTATAGTATTGATTATTAACATATGTGTTTACCTTATATGAGCAATTTAACATGAATTTTTTTATGATTTATAAAATTCAATATACCATTCTACGATACAAACTATAAGAAAGAAATTCCCATTAGTTCTGATAGAAAAGAAATGCATAAAATACATTTCATTATTATAACTCTTGGTTAAGGGACATCTCAAAATTCCACTTAATGTTAATTTTGTCAATAAAATGTCAACTAAGAAAAATAATTTACAATTCTTAATTTGAAATGTGAAAACTTACATAAAATATATTTGGTAATTCATACTCTAAACATTATTCTTTAAAGACAAATCCATTATGGTCCTTGGGGGTGACAGCTTGCAGAATATCTTTCAAGGCCATGAATTTTGCACAGAAGTACATCAAATTCAGTATTTTTATTGGCAGTCAGAATTTCATATTTGTCACTATAATAAAATTGTGATTGAAATGGGACCTTGAGTGTCCTGTCCTTATGTGAAGTACTTTGAATTTGAATATCATACAGATCCTAACTTAGAGCACATTCATTTTCTCTTAAGCCTTTGGCACTGACACATTCATTGCTGGCATTGTTTTTCATTCCAACAAATCTGCGCTGTTGGCACCAATAGGTACAGGGGACATGAGTCACAATAGTAAAGAAGTGAAGAGAGAAACAATAATATTTGTCTTCCCCTTTGAATGATCTATTCCAAGTCACTACTATAAGCTATAAACTACTTCATAATTTAAATTGCTTTTATTGGGTCAACTGTTTTGTCATTGTGCTTTTCTTCTGCCTTACTTCTCAGGGTTATGATAAATAAACATCAGTGAAATAATGTCTTGTCTAGTCAATTTACTAAAATTTGTTTTCAGTTGGGCTGGGAAAAGAATTTACAGAAAAATTGATTACTTTAAAATGGAAACTTATCCTCTTTAATATACAGTTCTACTGCAATTATGATAGTCCTGAAGTTACTGGTAAACCAGATTTACTGAACTGTAGCAGGGATATAATGAATATGTGCTTTCATCTTATTTATTCTTCAATAAGACATAAATTTACGTTGCCTACAGTTTTTGGGTTTTTTTTTTTTTTTCGGTTCAATTTGCTTTCATTCAAATTGGGTAATGAATACCCCTGAAAAACATCAGGGTTTTTTTCCCCAATGTTTTAATGGCCACTTAGCACAGATTTTGTGCTGTTGTAATGGTTTTCATGAACTAAAAAAGTCATTAAAGGAAGCTATTGCTGTGACTATTGCTGGACTATAAATAAATTTTAACTGAATAGGAAAAACTGTAAATGTGTTTTACATAAAATGTATCAACTTAAAGCTTATTCTGATTTAAAAAAATAGAACTAGCAGATATATTTCATGTAGAAAAATTAATTGATATGTATGCCTATCAATATTTATGAGAATAACGAATCTTTAGGTCTTTATTATTATTAAATCAAAAACTCGGATGTTGCATGTTTGTTTTCTGGAACCTCCATTTTCCAGTGTGAATTAATACAGTTACCATAATGTTTTGCCTTCAACAGAATACACGCAAATAACGAATTTTAACTAAATATTATGCTGCAGTGATGAAGTATATCTATACACAGTTTTACATTAATCCTCATGGCTCCCAGTACTCCCCCTACTACCATTGGTGCCTGTGTTGTTAACTTTATGAAATGGTAAACACTTAATACCTGAAATTTCTTTTAATATATAATGCAGGACTTGACCAGCAGCATGCAGTTTCATGGCACTGTTCACGGGTGCAGGATATTGTTTTGGGCCTACAGTTTCTCTCTTAAACAGTTCTTATGTTGAATTTTTCTTTCCCTTAAAGAGATTTTCATTTTTAACATGAGGGAACTGGTGTCATGGGTAAGGCTTTTACATGGAAACAAAGTGGCAGATTGAAGTGGTTTCAGGGCTTTAATCCCTTGGTAAATTAGCCAGCAGGCTAGCCTTTTCATAGATGTGCTAAACAACAGGTTGATGCCATTTGGGCATTAGCAATGAGAACCACCTGAGGGAATAGGGAATGAATAAGAAGAAATGTAGAATGGGAAGAAGGCACGGCTATTAGCTTTTCCTGGGTCAGGTTGCTAAAGTAATACCCATAAATGAGTCATTGTGTCTGATATTTTAGGTTTCCCTTTGTATGTTCTTAAATTTAAGTTATTCTCAGAACTCTCAAATTTACTTTAAAGATAACATTACATTTTATTATTATGCAGTAAGAAAGTGTCAATAAGTTTATAAATATTTAAATATTGTATAAATTTATAAATTTTCTCCTTTTTGAAAAGAGATTTGAGGCTTTCAAATTTACTTACAGATTATTATTCTCAAGTGGAAGAAAACATCTTGAAGTGTTTATGTGTAGAATTAATAGGACTTTAAACATTTAAGTAATCTTGCCTATTTGAAAACTATAAGCAGATGTTCGTAAGCTATTGTAAAATTATTTTCTTAAAATGTTTTTACAGTTTTCTGAGCTAATTACCTGACAGAAAAGAATTCTTTACCATATTGCACTATATGTATTGGGCAATGTATTTAAACAACACCATCAATAAAGAATAGTGACCAGCACAGTCAGCAACACTTAGTGGAAAAATTATTTATTTAGAGTTTAGCCAGGGAATGTTAACTTCATGTAAACCAAATTTGTCTAATCTCAGGAAGAGCAAGTTATGTAATTATTCATTTTGCATATCACCTAAAATTTCTAAGCTAATTGGCACCTTGATATTGATAAGTATTAGAATAATACAACATGAAGAAAATTGATAAAGGAGTAAAATCATTAAAATAACCTGGTACCCTATGAGGCCCTCTCTCTAGGCTTTTAATTTTTCATTTAGAAGGGGGGATTTTAAGGATCAATATGAAGATCTGTTGATAATATTATATTTAATTAGAGTAATCAAAAACCATGCTCAGAGCATGACACCTGCCAGGGAGAGCTTCAAAAAGACAGTAAGCAGCATGCATTAGAATGATCTCTTTTGCTTGTCCATGAGCACTAATCTAGCAGAAGTCCCAAATGGGGCAGCTAGTCAGCTATTTTATTGACTTTGATCTGGTTTGGGGGGCAGTTTATTTTCCCATAATGCCATTGATCAATGATTTCCTTTCAGCAGTGATGTAATTAAAGGGCTTTAGTCGGCTTCTGCTGTGTTGCCTTGAAATTTATTATTCTGGAGATTTAAAGAAGATCGATAGGGTGCAGTGGCCCCATGTTTAGACCCGAGTAGGAGGACCCTACTGAGAGTATAAGGCATACAGAAAACAAGGCTTCAGGACACAAACAAGATGTTTACCTGGGACCTTGAGCTGACCTATTCACAACAGATCCTGTATAACCAGTAGCATTTTAGTACCTATTTTTATCACAGTCTCAAAACTACTTTGTCCTTTTTGTTATTGATTTTTAGAGTTTGTTTTAAAGCAATTGAAATCAAATATTCGTGTTGGCAAAGGAAGAATTAAAATTTAAACATATTTCCCAGAGATGCAGATTTCAAATGCCTTCATCTTGAAATGGGAATAAAACATAATTAACTCTAGGAATGTAGATGTTTTTAAAAGTTTCGCTAAGATCTATTGAAAAACATGCTATTAATTTGCTTAATTTTATAACTACTTTAAACACATATAGGTTATTTTTGTTTGTGTACAAATGTATATGCAATGACCAATATTCGTAAGTGATCAAAATATCACATTTGGGTAATGAGCTCAGAGGACCTGACCTACCACTAATACAAATTAGTAATTACAAATTAATAATTGCCTCACAGCTTACATTATTTGGTAGATTAAGTAAAATCAATTCAGAGGTTCTTCATAATATATAAACTGTGTGTCTTGGGCTTCTTACAACTGTGTTTTAATGAAGTGAAAATAAGTTGAAAATAAAGGAGTTAGATTTAAGTTCCTAAACTACTTTCTGTGTTGCTCCACTAATAAGTGTTCTGTTAAAAAAAAAAAAATTGTTCACCAAATACATTTGAAAATCTTGTGTACTTCTTTTAAAGCATGTCAACATACATCAACATATTCTAGATTTTAAGAAATTCTGAAGTAATCCTCTTTAACTTTGCTTAATGCAACATCCTTCCGTCTTACTTGCCATATGTCATAGATCTTGTGGAGGCTGAGTTTCAGAAATATAAGAGCTGTTGAAATGAACCCTGGCGGGACCAGAGAGAGCTGTCCCGAATTCTAATCCTGGTTTTGCTTAATTAATATTGCTTAATATTTGCTTAATATAATTTTCACAAGTTAAGTAATCACTGTGCATGTCAGCTTTCCTATCTGTGAAATGAGATTGTGCCAGAGAGGTTGGTGTGGTCAGGGGTGGATACACAACATCCCAAGGAGCTTTTTCACAAGAGGCATTCCATCAGATGCTCTTTGCCCATGCTGAGACGGACTTTAGATGCTTTTGATCAACTGGCTAATTGTGCCAGTATTAAAATTTATTCTCTTAACCTTAGTATCAAGGTATTTTAGTCATCTAAGTCATGTTGAAAAGACAACAGTTTTACCTAGAAATCAGAAAGTAAACACAAGCACAATTTATTACTTTGCTAAATTTAGCCAACACTGGCAGACATGCTCCTCTTAATAAAGGTGACAGGCCGTCTACCCACAGAACAGAAGTGGTAATGCAGGCATAGTATGATTTGCTATCTTCATAAACATTAACTAATTTATAAACATTACAAAGACCGTATGTCATAACTAAGAAATAAGCAGAGGCAAATAGCCATAGCAGAAAAAAAAAAATGAGCAAATTAGAGATTTTGTTTACATTTTAATTGTAATTAAGATTTGTTGGCATCTTTGGAACACTGATGACTTAGTAAAAAATGGTGCATTTGAAGGGTGCCTGGGTGGCTCAGTCGGTTAAGTGTCTGACTTTCGCTCAGGTCATGATCTCACATCCATGCGTCCAAGCCCCTCGTCAGGCTCTGTGCTAACAGCTCGGATTCTGTGTCTCCCTCTCTCTCTGCACTTCCCCCACTCATGCTCTGTCTCTCTTTCTCTCAAAAATAAACAAACATTAAAATAAAATTTTTAATGGTACATTTGAATTCAGTATCCGCAAGGTGAGAGGAGCTAGAGGGATGGATACAGAGAATCATAGTCTCTGTCTCCTAAAGCTTAGAGGCCAGAAGAAAAGTACTGTAATCAAAGTCAGAAGAAAGGAAGTGACAAATACAGCTACACATGGAACTTGCTAGAGGCATAGTTAAAGATGGAGAGACATAATGTTGTGTTTTATTTCTTTCTCTCAGAATTTATTTGCTTTATTTTTCTTCATAGCAGTCATTACTCTCTAGCATATTTTATATCTGGTTAGTGGTTGAGCGCCAGGCTTCCCTACTAGAAAGTAAGCTCTATAGGGGCAGGAATTTTAAATATTTGTTCAAGAACATACCCCACATCCTTTAGAATGACTAGCACATGGTAGTTGCTCATTAAACTTACAGGCTCTGAACAGTGCTTCAGGTAGTGAAAACTAGAACCACAGAAATAATAAACATAAAAGAAGGGAAATTAAAAATATTGTTTATGAATTTTCTAGTATGTAGGTTATAAAATGGACTAAGTATAGGAGAGTAAAGCCATCTAAGTAATATCATTAAACAAGGTAGAGGGAGCATAGGAAAATGGACATGGCTAAGGGAGGATAGATTCCATTTTGGATATGGTTTGACTATTGCAGAAAATATAAATTTTACACAATAAATATTTAGAAAATGAGTTGTCAGTATTTCCTGTACGTGGTCTTTGCTAACAAAGACCCTTTCACACTTGCACTGTATTGAGAGGCCAGGTTCATTAACCGGATTAGCTGTCCTGCATGTCATACATTGCTATTATTCAGTCTTAATCCACTAATAAGCTCCTTCTAGTCTCCTTCTCTAATTCCTAAGTGTTCATCATTAATGGTCCTGTGCTTACTTTTTTCCCCTCTATAAAGTGATCTCATTCATTCCCAGGACTTAAGATATCATCCGTGTGCAAGACTTCCTAGATTTCAACCCAACCCTCTCTCTAAACTTCAGACTTAATATAGCTAACTGTCTGTCACCTCTCCTTAAATGTCAGACAGGCAAGATTGTCCTGAATTCTTTTATATTCCTACCACCTCCTCATCCTGCTCCTCTTTCATTGTCCCTCCCATACATCTTTGCAGTTGCTCAAAACAGCAATTGGGCAAGTTCCTCACCTGCCACATGCATTCTGTAAGCATGCTCAGCAGCCTCCTAAAATACATTTCAGTCTTCCCACTAACCCCACTTTCACTGCCTTTACTGTAGGCAAGGCATCATCATCTCTTGCCTAGACCACTGCAATAGCGTTCTAATTCATCTGTCCAGTCTTGCTCCCTATAATCCACTCCTCACATAACATCCAGAATGATGTAAACTGGAACCTGCCACTCCCCTGCACATACACATGCGCACGCACGCGCGCACACACACACACACACACACACAAACCCTTCAATGGCTTCCATTTGCCTCTAGGATAAAATTTCAGAATTCTTAATATGGCTGCCAGTCTTTCCATGATTCACCCATACCTACTTCTTCATCTTCATCTTGGACCATCTTCACTGAGTGTAACCACACTGGCCTTTTTGTTCCTTGTTTGCATCAACCTGCTTTCAACTCCTTGGTTTACATATGTTATTCCATCTGCCTAAAATACTTCCTTCCTCCCTTTCTCCCAGATTAATTTAGCTTTATTATTAAAGTTTGATTTTATATTTTATATCTCAAGGAAACCTTCTTATACCTAAAACTAGATTTTGTCAATGTCTCCTGAAGCACTGTGAACTTTTCCTTTATAGCAATCAGTTTTTAATTAAATATGATTTTCATGATTGCTTGACCTTTCTCTCTGACTTTTGGAGAGACTGTGTCTCTTTTCTAATCTAAGTCCTCAACACCCAGCAAAGTTCCTAGCATACAGAAGGTACTCAATAAATCTATGTCTTTCTCTCTTTTTTTGAATCATTCTTCTCTTTTGTATTTTCAGCTATTCTGCATTTCACAGTTACCTTGGGATTTTTCTCTTTAATGTTTTGCAACATAGGGAAATCTATTTAAGTGCACAGATCACAAAATTATGAAGCATATACCCATATTATACCACCCAGATCAAGAAACAGCACTTTGCCAGCACCTCGGAAGTCCTCCTTTCTCCCTTTGTCATTACCACCACCTTCCCCTCTATTATGGTAGTCACTTCCTTGCTTTTATTTATAGTTTTACCACTTAAATATATATTGCTAAGCAGTATAGTTAAGTTTTGCATCTTTTAAACTGGAATAATATAGTATATAGGTTCTTGGGTCTTCATTTTCTCAGTGTTGTTAAGATCCGTCTGTTTACATGCAGCTGTAGTGTGTTGATTTTGTGCTATGTAATATTCCATTGTATGAATATATTGTATTTTTTTTAACCTTTTGGCTGTTGATGGACATTCATTGTCTTCAGTTTGCAACTATATTGAAAAAGGCTGCTCTGAACATTCTTATAACAGTTGATCTCCTGGTACAATCGGATATGATCTTACCTTTAAACTACATGCCTAAGAGTGGAATTGCTGTATCATAGAGTATGTGAAGTTTCAAATTTACTAAGCAATGTGAAACTTTCCTAAAGTGGTTATACAAATTTCTCCCCCCCCCCGCCCCCGTCCGGCCCCCCCGTCAATAGTGCATAAAAGTTCCTATTGCTCTACTTTCTCACCACGACTTGGTATTATCAGCTTTTATTTTAGCCAAATTTAAATGTTTTTGCTTTAAATTTACATTTCTGATTGCCAGAAAGGTTTAGTATCTTTTCATTTGTTAGCCACTTCAATTTCTCATTTTGTGAAGTGTCTACCTAAATGTTTAGCCAATTTTCCTATTGTTACGTGGTTTTTTCGTACTGATTTGAAAGTACTCTTGATATATTCTGGATATGTTGTTTGATTATAATGAGAAAGTATTTACGGGATGACTGAATAATCTTCTCAACCTACTTAACTCTTTCCTGTTCATTCACTGGAGTGATAGGATATACATTAAGATGTGGAATAATATCAGTGTTCATTCTGCCTTCAGTTGTGAGCCATTGTTTGATATCTTTGTTACGTGCCATTTTTATCCTAAAGATAATTCAAAATGATCTCTGAAGGTTTAAAAAGAGCTCTTCCATGTTTATAAGAAAAAAGACTTGATTTCTAACTTGCCTTAAGATATTTCAAAGGCTTTTTTTTCTTTATTTTCCCATTTTCATTGCTTAAAAAAATACCTAGCTCAGAAAACATACTTTGAATGTTTGGTGGGAAAAAAATAGAGGGAAAGAAAAACAGGGAGGAAGGATGAAAATCATAATATATATGAGTCGAATGGTTTTTTTTTTAATTTTTTTCTGATGATTCTTGATCCTGTTCATGTAACTGTGATGAGTGTACTAGAACCATAAAATATAATTGCTTCAAATGATCATTTCAGAGCCATTGTGTTTGGTTCCTCTTTTTGGTTAACTTCTATTCATTCTTTAAGAATCACTTCAGGTGTCACCCTCTCTTGGAAATTTTAGTTATCTGTTGTCCATCAGGCTGAGTTGGAGCTGTGTTTCTGTTCTGTATTCTTTTTGAATATCTATATTATAGAACTTACTACTACAGTGTTACAAAAGTGGATTTTCTTGTCGGCCTCTTTTACTGGACTTTGTTTCTTTAGAACTTTTGTAGGTCATCTCTCTCTTCACCACCTATAATAGTCCATATATTAAGTCTTATTTAAAAAAAAAAAAAAGTTAATGGGAAGTAGGGAGAGCCATGCCCTCCTCAGCACTCTCTACTCTAATAGATCATTCTCTTAAAGGGTTAAGTTAAAAGTTTAGTAGTTTCCATTACTGAACTGCAAGATTAATTATATAGGAACATTCTTACAATTAACTACTCTCACAATTAATTTCTCTCTGATTTTTATTAAAAACTGTCCTTAAAAAATTCTTTTGTTTAGGCTTTCCTAGTATTTGATCATGCTAAAACAAATACAAGCAGATTTGAGTGTTTATCATTTTCTTGCAAGTGAATCCCTTCTCTAAGAGGCATTAACTTTGATCTTCATTAGATGGGATAAAATGAATTTTTGTTCAGGTTTAACCCTTAAGAGTGCCTTGATACAAATGGATCTTCTCTGAACACATTCAATAGAAGTTCTGTTGGGTGTCATTCATGATTTCATTGTTAGTTAAAAGTATCCTCCATATTCTCTGTATTTGCTCCTAGACAAATAACGATTCCTTCTCATTGTGTTTAGTTGAAGGCAGAGTAAGATAGGAAAGTAGGGGAATTATTACAACTAACCCTCTTATTACCATCCTTTTTTTAAATTTATACCTCTAAGTCCTGTTTCCTGTTTCCAAAGAGATAGGATTTGAGAAATTGTCAAGTTTTATTTCATTCTATTATTTAACTTATTCTTTTTTTTTTTTTTTTGACAAAATTATCTGACTTGAAAGATTTTACTATATATTTGAAAACTACTTTTTTGTGGAATATGAAGAATGCTTTTTCAATCAGGTGTACTGCTACTTTTTGCTGTTTACAAAATGTAGTTGGTGGGTTTGGTTTGGGCCTCTGGAGTCAGATTTGCCTCCATTAGCATTTGGCCTTGAGTGACTTCGGATAATCAGTGAAATCCTCATGCCTCAGTTTCCTCAGTGGTAAAAGTTGGATTTTAAGTTGAGCATTAAATTAGCTAATACACATAAAACATTTAGAATAATTGCTAGTACATAAAAATTCAGTAAACACTGACTTTCATTTTTTTATTGTTATTATTTAACAGTGTTATGTGAGTTAACTGAACCAGAACTCACTATAGAAAGAGAACAAAACTATTGGTTATTTGTTATCTCAGACAGATATAATAATTTTATATCTTTGCTTCTTGGACAAGATAAAGAGCCAGGCAAAGATGACTATTTTGAGGTCTATTAAAACAAATTATTATAATTGGTTCATGAAAGGCTTCATTAATATAATATTTGATTTCAGAATACATAATTAGCATAAATTTGCACTGACTAACTACTCCTAAGCTGTTTTTGCTTCATTAGATTTATTTTATCAGCCTTTGATTTTAAATTTTCACAGAATTTCAGATGTGATACATCTAGACTTTTTCTTTATTATGTCACAAACTATTCTAAATGTTCAGAACATATGGCCATACTTTTATCCTAAAGAACATTAGGTATATATCACACATGCTTCATACCTGTTTTATTTGTGCTGTCAACTTTAATGCTTGCTTTATTTAGTCACTTCATGCCGTTATTACCATTCCTGTTGATATTTTATACAGAATGATTTATTTACTTTCTAGTTTCCTTTTTTCTCTTTTTCCTTTGCTAACTTTCTTTTTTTGTACCTCTCTCAACCATTTTGGTAATCTCAAATTCTGTCAGTTTTAAAACATGGCCCTAAAATTCTTTGATACTTCTCCCTTTAAGGAACAAGTCCATGTCCTCTCCCTCTGACCCTTGGTTTGTGACTACTTACCCATTAGAATACAGCGAAGAGATACTGTACCAGTTTCCAGATCTAGGACTTAAGAAGCTGGTATCTTCCACTTTCTGTCTCTTGGGACACTTGCTCGTAGAGACTAGTCTCCACACTGTGAAGAAGCCAAACTGCCTTGTGGAAGGGCCACATATAAGTGTTCTGACAACTCCAACTGAATTCCTACCTTGCAGCTAGCAACAACCATTAGGCCCATGACTGAGCAAGTCTTTAGAGAAATTCAGCACCCCCAGTGCTGAAATCAGTCCCAGCCTTTGTGTTGTCCCAGTTGGTGCTGCATGAAGCAGAGGCAAGCTACTCTGACTGCACCCTACCCAAATGCCAATTCATAAGCAAAATTAATGATTGTGGTCATTTAAAGCAAGAATTTGGGTTGGTGTGTTTCATAACAAAGATAACTGACATAGAAGGGTGAATGCTTTTCCTTTCTTCATAATAACATTTTTAAGGGAGTAAATATTATTGGAAGTAGTTCTCAGAATTTAACCTTGGAAGCCGTTTGGTATTTTCTGCATAGGAATGTCCGTTTAGAATGTCTGTGTCTTAAGAATGTCTATGGAAAGTATTGAAAGATATATGGTAACATATATAAATAAAACAGAAGAAGAATTTCATCACTTTTTTCTTGTCTTTGAAGGTGTTATATTACTTGTACTTTAACTGATTACAGTAACTCCAATTGTATTAACATCATCATCATTGCTATTATTGTCTTATTTTATATATATCAAGGATGGCAAATATGGAGCATTGACCCCCACTTCTTTAGCCTGCGTGTATAACCTCCTGCTAGTTGATTGGTTTACTTTTTCATGCTGAGTCCAAATGTAACTTCAGAATTCCCAACAGACTACTTCCTGCTATTAATATTTGCGCTGTTGCAGTGGACATCTGAAATGAGACCTATAGGTTATAATGTAATTTATAAATATTTAAAATTTTTACATAGAATATCACCATCAAGTATAATTCTCTCCATTTCCCAACTTTGCCCCCAACTCCCGAAACAACCTTGATGCCACCATCACTCACCATCACTCTGCTTACCTCAAAGCATTCCTTTTATTTTTGAGAGGTCTCTGCGTCACATACAAATTTTTTGCCCTTTCTCTTTATTTAACCTCTCCTGTAGCTTTTCTGTAGAAGTCAAAAGTCACTTACTGCTATGCAAAACTCACTCTGAGGTTTCCCTAAGGGGACAGTATGGTTAAGTGGAAAAAAGTATTACAATTTCCTATGAAACAGCTTTCACTATGGAAAAAAAAAAGATGAGAAGTAAGTACATGAGCGATGAGGTTGTTTGCACAATTGTATAGCACATCTGAAGAGAACAGTTAGGTAAGGGAACTTAAACTGGGTGCAGCCATGCTGTGTCCCAGGTGCTATACAACTTACATACTTTAACTCATTTGGTCATCAGAATATACCCACATGGAGAATACTACTCTCCAGTATTACTGTGTTCTGATTTATCTGTTAATTTATTCTATAAACTATTTGAAGGATTCTGTAGCAAAGTAATAAAATGGTAATCTGTTGAGTTTTTAAAAATCAAAAAATGGAAAAATATATATTCATCAGTCACAAGCAGGTGAAAAATAGAACAAAATTCATACATCAGGGCGCCTGGGTGGCTCAGTCAGTTAAGCTTCTGACTTTAGCTTAGGTCATGATCTCACAGTTCATGGGTTCCAGCTCCGCATCGGGCTCTGTGCTGACAGCTCTCCCTCTCTCTCTGCCCCTCCCCCACTCATGCTCTGTCTCTCAAAAATGAGTAAATGTTAAAAAATTTTTTAATTAATTCAAGAACTAAATTCATTCATCAAAAGAGCCTATAGAGCTGCTGTCATTTGTTCTGGTTTTTGACAACCAGAACCAAAAGCAGATTCTCAAAGAGACTACAAGTTTTACCACAAAGCTTTTCCTAAAAAGGAATTCTCACATGGGGATTTGTGTAGGGGATTTTCTTATTAAATGAAATATTGGAAATACTCAAATGTTATTTTATGTGATTTTTACTCACTAATCATTATCGTCATCGTATGTGATATAGTGTATAATATCCTCAACATCATGATTGCAAGAAGTGAAATAACAGTTTTCATGCACCTCTTATTTTTAATGTCCATCAATAAAAGCCATAAAAACACCATCATGAAATCTAGTTTATCAGGAAAATAAGATCCAAGAATATAGCATTGTGATGTATCAACTTGAATTTAATTAAAACCCAGTCTAAATGGAGAAACAGAGAGAATGCCTGTTTTTTTTAATTTTTTTTTAATGTTTATTTATTTTTGACAGAGAGAGAGAGACAGAGCGTGAATGGGGGAGGGTCAGAGAGAGAGGGAGACACAAAATCTGAAGCAGGCTCCAGGCTCCCAGCTGTCAGCACAGAGCCCGACGCGGGGCTTGAACTCACAGACCGCGAGATCATGACCTGAGCCAAAGTCGGACACTCAACCGACTGAGCCACCCAGGTGCCCTGAGGATGCCTGTTTTTATAATAATAATTTCTATGCGAACATAGGCCCTTGTACTAGGAGCCATTTCAGTCTTCTCTGGTCTTAGAGGGGCTGAAGTACAGATACTGTATGTGGTTGATTGACGGTGGATTCTTATACTTTAGAGACAAACCAACAGGTGATAAGTTGCTTTTCTTTTATAGAAACCAAGGAATTTAATGAGTCCCTCCTAAATAGCTAGTCTCTTACCTCCACAGGAAGGCAGGCCGAGAGGGGATACTTCTAAGAAAGCCCAGAGTTTTCTTCAAAAATCAATGCTGCACCCACCTCAGGAAGAGAACATATGAACAAAACAATTCCCACATTTTGACAGCCTTGAGCAGAGCAGAAATGTCCATATTATTTCATAGTTCATCTTAGTACTTTCTCATTATAGTCCTAGGAAATTCTTGGTAGTGTTGCCATCAAATGTCAAATTTGAGAAAAGTAGCTTCCTAGAAAAGTGACCCAAGAGTAATTTGTTCATTTGACTTAAAATTTGAGATTAAACAAGGTACCAAGTGATACTTACCTGCCATCAAAACTATTCAAAATCTCTTTTCACCTGTAAGTCCCGTTCTTACAAACTTAGTTTATCGTAATTCCAAACAAGTGATTTCACCTAGATTGACTCTAATATTGGATTTCCTTATCTACAAAACAGACAAAATCTAAGTTTTTAATCAAATGAACTTTTAAGAAAACATTACTGGGTCCCAATGAGAAAAGGATTTAGGAGTTTGTACATTCAAGACTATTTTTCTGGCACTAAAGAACTGAAAGTAAGTAAGCACTGCAGATATTAACTAAAGTCTATGCCTTGATATTTTTCAAATGACAAAAATAAGGTTTACCTTGAAAATATTTATCATGAAATTATAAAATTTTGCCAATTACCTGATTGGTGAGAGCTCACTATTAAATACCCAATTGAATTTGCTTTGATCACATTTTATAATGAGTGACATTACAAATATATTTGGATTGTGTCAGTTATATTTCTTTTTTTTTTTTTAAGTTTATTTATTTTGAGAGAGAGAGCATGAGCAGGGGCAGGGTAGAGAGAGAGAGGGAGACAGTGGATCTCAAGGAGGCACTACCCTCAGCACAGAACCCAACTCAGGCCTCGATATTATGACTGCAACATCACAATCTGAGCCGATACCAAGAGTTGGACTCTTAGCTGATTGAGCCACCCAGGCACCCCTGGAATGTGTCATTTATATTTCTGTCAAATTTTAGCAAGTGTTAGAATGTAATCATAATATAAATATGAGTAAGAGAAATATTTATTGTGTAGACCTTTACAAAGATTTCTCATGAAGTGATCGTGAGATGCAAGGACCCCACTGAATAGTACTTACTACTAGGACTTCAAGCATCGTCTTATCGTTTTCCTCCATCATATAGAAAAACTTCTGCTCTGGCTCTCATATGTCATAGGATCACAGCACAATTCCAGTTATGGCAATAATTCAAGCAAATAATTCTTTACTGTCCTAGGTGATAATTTATAACTAATAACTTGAGATTTTTGCTTATGGTTTTTATTCTTTCAAAAGAAGTGATGAAGAAAGCACCCTCAGATGTAGCACTGATCCACTTTTGAGTAATCTAAACATGTCACTAAATCCAATGGTGATGAGGTCCATGAAAATTATTTTCCACCCCCAAAATCATGTGGTTTGTGATTTTTATTTCATGAAAGGTTTGAAGCAGTGACACTTGCAGTTTGATTTGTACCCTTTTCATATTTAGGTTGATCAGATAACGATGCCCCCTACTTTGGTGCTGTCTTTATAGATTTGCAAGCATAGCACTTTGTTATGGTTTGTAGCCCTCACAAAAATATCTTCTAAAAAAGATTTTGATTATACATATAATAAACACTTTAAATCTCACACAAAAGAGACTAATGCAACACACTCAAAGTTTAGCCCTTTAATATTAGCAGTGAGTTTTACTGTTAACTTTTCTTAAATTAATAATGCTTTGAAATGGGTCAAGGTTATTTACTGACCCAAACACACACACACACACACACACACACACACACACGCACACTCATTCTTTCTCATTCTCTCCTCTACCTTCTCCTGCCACTCCCTTCCTCCTTCTTTCCATCTCATAGACAAGACCCTAAAAGCCTCATCTTACAAAAGGTTTACAGAATTTCTTTGTTTACCTCCCCTCTCTCATACAACGTTTTGGCATGTATGCTTACACATGCAGCATATTCATTCAGTCCTATATTATCTCAACAAATATCATTATCTCATATATGTCAGGCATTGTGCTAGACTGTGGGGATAAGATAAACGCAATAAGCCTGAACTCTGCCCTCCATTTAGAGGGTTAAGTGGTGGCACACTCTTTATGAATAAAGAACACATTTGATGGAAAGTACTGAAGCTTGTGAAGATTTAAAGTGACTTGTGTTGAGACACAGTAAATTAGCCAAACAGACAAGAATCTGAGTCAGAATCCTACACCTCTATGGTAGCCTAAGGAACTGTGATCATCTCTAATTAGCAGTGTGGAACGATTACTGTTCTGAGCATAATAAGGTCTTGGTTCCTGGATTGGCTCTGCCACTAATTAGCTGTGTCACTTTGACGAAGTCACTTAACATGTCTGGGCCTCAGTTTTTCTCACCTATAAAAATGAGGAAAGTGAACTAAGTAGTCTCTAAGATCCTTTTCAAATCTTAAGAGTTTATGACTATCCGAATGTACAAAGCCAATATAAATGAAGTGCCTAGTGTTCCTGAAGGTGTAAAATAACATATATATATAAAGTAACAGTTTTCCTGTATACCTGCAATTATCTATCATAAAGTCTAATAAAAACTCATACCTATAGTAACAAAAGTATAAAATAATTAAAATAAACTTCACTGGTTAATTAAAAATACTTCGCACTTTCTATATGCAAAAAAAATGTTAAATGCTAGGAGACAGTCAAGGTACATGTTATGATGAGAGCAAACAGAAGATAGTTATTTATAAAATTAATAATTCAATAATTTTGATAAGTGCAATGAAAGAGTGGACTAATAAGAGAATCTAATAGCCAAGGCTAAAAATTGCATTTATTTTTCCTCTGCTCAACAACAATTTAAAATGTGCCATTTGTCTTGGATGAAGGCAAGTTTTTCTAAGGTATGAGATTTTCAGTGTTAAAACTAGAAAAGTCCTAGGCAAGAATGGGACTTCTGATGATCACACCAGGACCATGGTATATTTTTAAAACAAAGAAGACCTATATGGCTGGAACTGTAGGAATAAAATGATTGAGAATAGCTTAAATGAAGCTAGTATGGTAGACAAGGAATAGATGATTCATGGCCTTATAAGCCATGTGAATTTCAGGATTTTGCTTTTCTTCATAAGTAGAAAGCCAGTGTAAGGCATGGCATGATTAGAATCCATTCTTAGAAAATCCTCTGCCTATGGTAAAAAGAGTGGATTTGGTGGGGATGGTAAACTGTTGTGGTGGTAGTAGTGATGAGGTTATCACAAAACTAGTTTTCGGAAGATTAGTAAAGTTATTGCAGTAATTAAAGTAAAAAATGATGATGGACTTAGGGTAGTGGCAGTAAATATGGGGAGAAGTGGACAGATTAAATTATATGGTATGGTAGAGATAGAATTGATAAAATCTAAAATTAATGAGTGTGGGAAGGTCAGGTAATGACAGAAAAAGAATAATTGGCATCTAGAGAATTCGAGATAATAGAATATTCCTAAAGAAGTGTTGAGGGAAGGAAGTGGCCTTTGGCTAATGAAAAGACTACATAAGATTACCTTAAAAATATAGCATAAAGTTGACTCTTGAACTGTGGTACCAGAAGAAATGAAAGAAAATATTTAGCCACATTTTCTATGTCCTATCCTTAGACTATAAGAAAAACATATGCTATTTGAAGCCAGAGGAAAGAAAAAAAGAATGAAATGGAGACAAACCAGCGTGATGATAACTATATAGCATTTAGAGCTTGACAGCTTGCATCCAAATCTGGGCTCCACCACACTGTCTATCAACTCTATGATTTTGGTTTGTTATGTAGCTTTATGGAATCATAAGGTTCCTTATAGGTAATAAAGAAAACTAAAATGATGCTAAAATTTACAAAAATAGTACAAAAATGCAAAAAGAAAAGTATAGGATAATATCTACAATGAAAGTTTAAAAACCCTAATAAAAACTACCATGAATAAATCAATACATGACACAACTACAAATTTTTAGCTATTTGAGAAAAAAACCTGCTGGCACCTTGAACTTCCAACCTCCAGAACTGTGAGAAAATAAATGCCAGTTATTTAAGCCTCCCTCGCCCTACACAAAGAACCTATAAAATAGATGTTAAAATGATTCAAGAGAGAAAGTAAGGAGTAGAAACCATAATGTAAGAACAGAATAGGATGAAAAATGTATAGGCAGATTATTAGTTCCAGATTTGAAAACTCCTTTACTTGCCCAGCAGACCTTAGCATCATGAACCACAGATGGCAGAGTCAATAGGTCATTTCACAAAATTTTCTTAAACAGAAAATTTCAAAAGGTAAATTACTTAAAACACCAACTGAGTTTTTACTGTATAGTTCAGACATTATTAAATGTTTTTTTGCCACCTATTCATCCCTAATCCCAGAATAGAAGTGTTTCTGATGGTGTGTATGTGTTTGGTTTTCATCAGAAATTGGTTTTGTTTCATGTATATAACCTAAATCTGGAAAAGTTTGTTCTTTAATAAAGAATTTAAAAGCTTCATTAAAAAAAAAAAAAAATCATGTTGAGCAAATTGCCAAGGATAGTCAAGACAACTATGAAGGAGAGGGAAGGAAGGGTAGGATTTATTCTATCATATAATGAGATTCTATATCAAAGCTACAGTAATTAAAATGGTGTCATCAATGGAAAGGACTAGAGAGCCCAGAAACATCCCCATACAAATAGGAGAGCTTGCTTGCTATTACATATAAGTGAGGGAGACATGGGGCTTTTTAATAATAGTATTGAATTTATTATTTGTATGCTAATTTCAGAAAGCTTAAATGAAAAAGTGAAATTTTAAAACTTCTAGAAAACAATGGAGGTGATGAGATTTGTGATCTTAGGATAAGAAAGGATTTCTTAAATAAACAAAAGTATTTAATAGAAACTGACAATTCTTTTTTATTTTTATTAAATATTTTTTAATGTTCATTTTTGAGAAAGAGAGAGTCGGGGAGGGGCAGAGAGAGAGGGAGACACAGAATCTGAAGCAGGCTCCAGGCTCGGAGCTGTCAGCACAGAGCCCACCATGGGGCTCAAACCCACGAACTGTGAGATCATGCCCTGAGCCAAAGTCGGACGCTTAACCGACTGAGCCACCCAGGCGCCCCAAAACTGACGATTCTTAAAAAGAAAAAAAAGAAACTGATAATTCTTAGTACATATTTTTAATGAAAACTTAAATTTCAAAGCTATCTAGAAAACTCAAGTTTTGGGGTGCCTGGGTGGCACAGTCGGTTAAGCATCTGACTTTGGCTCAGGTCATGATCTCACAGTTCATGGGTTCAAGCCCCACATCGGACTCTGTGCTGACCGTCTGGAGCCTGGAGCCTCTTCAGATTCTGTGTCTCCCTCTCTCTTACCCTCTCCTATTCATGCTCCGCCTCTCTCTCTCTCTCATATAAATAAACATTTAAAAAATTAGAAAAAAAAACTCCAATCTTAATTGCAAATATATTGGATCCTTATTTCAGTGCTATGTGATATGCATTTGATGAATTTCACATAGGTAAAACATTTATGCCAGTCTTAATATTAACAAGTAGTTTTAATAAATCTGTAACAAAGCTTTGCTTTATTTATTCAATGAACTGTATAAATGCAAAATTGTGTGTGTGTATATATATATACATATATATATATATAAATTTAAAAATACAATAAAATTAGACACATCTGATAAAAGATACAATAAAGTCAAACTTTGCCACATACTGGGAGAACATGCTTGCAATGTGTATAACTGACAAATAACTAACATCTAGACTATATAAAGCAGCCTTTCAAATCCTAGAAATCAATGAGAAAAAGAAAAACAATCTTACAATAACATAGGCTAAGGATAGAGGCATTTCTGAGGAGAGTAACTCTAGTGAACAATTTCTGAAGAGATAATCTCTTATCTCTTCAGAAAAATCAGAACTCAGAGAACACATACATAAAAAAAGGAGATGTCCTTTCAGACCACTGGGGTTGTCAAAAGCTAAGAAGTCCTATAATACTAGATGATAGCAAGAATATAGGAGATAGGTATGATGAAATGTTAACATCTATTAATTTGAATTATATTCTTGTATTCTCTATATTTTAATAGGCTTGAAATATTTCATTACTTATTACATTCATGTTTTCATTCATTAATGTGTACAGATTTTTTTTTTTTAAGTAATCTCTACACCCAACATGGGGCTCTAACTCACAATCCTGAGATTAAGAGTTGCATGCTCTACTGACTGAGCCAGTCAGGGGCCCCTTGTTACTTTTATTGTAAATAAAAATATCCAATGAATTTAGTGATGTAGAAGTCACTGAAGAGTAATTTCCGTTGAGTGGTAAAGTTAGAAGCTGTATTAGAATGGACTGAAGAATGAGTGGGTGCTGGAGAAGTGAGACAAAGTGATAACTTCCTCAGAATGTGTTTTGGGGCACCTGGGTGGCTCAGTAGGTTGAGCATCCAACTCTCATTTTGGCTCAAGTCATGATCCCAGGTTTGTGGGATCGAGCCCCACTTAGCATGGAGCCTACTTAAGATATTCTCTCTTTCTCTCTCTCCCTCTCTCTCTCTCTCTATCCCTCCCCAGCCACACACGCTCCCTCTCTCTCAAAAAAAGGTGTGTTTAAAGGGGAGTTGGAAGGGGAAGGGGGCTAGATTGAAATGTCAGACCCTAGAAGAATAGCTACAAACGTTTACTGGAAGACACAAATGATTTAAATAAATGAAAACACATACTATGCCATTAGAGGGAAAGTTCATATTGTGAAGATCTCCATTGTCTCCAAATTAATGTATTACTTTAGCAGTTATTCAAAATTTAACAGGATTATGCTGTTAATTTATAGTTTCAGCTTTAGAGCAGTGGAACTTAACAATGATTTATCTAGAACAAAGCAAAAGTTCATCTAGAAGAATAATTCCATAAATGTAGTCCCAAAATTTAAAGTCATAATAAAGAGGTAGATTTGGCTTGACCAAGTATTAAAATATATGTGTTACTAGTGAATCAATCACCAGTCAGATCAATGAAACATAACAGGGTTAAGGAAGAGGTCAAATTACATATGGAAATTTGTAATATATAATAAGTGATATTTTATGTTTCTTTTTTTCTTATCCATATTTATATCACATTAATGAATTCTTTATTCTGCTTTTTTATGTCTACTTTTCTATTCAAATAAGTTAACCTACTTGTTACATAATTTTAGTTAGCATAATTTTATTGGCATTATATTTGTCAAGAAACTATAACGTTAGCCATTTGCCTAGATGAATATTTTTATTATTGCTTTTTTCTATTAAAATAATGCTCGATGAATATCTTCCTGCATATTTTTTCATTTTCAACTATTTTGATTTATATTTTCAGAAGTAAAATTATTGTATCAAAGGGTGTGAACTGTTTTTGGTTCTTGAAACATATTGCTGTATTTCTCTCACTGAAAGCACAGATACAGAAGCATTTAACATCATGTCTTATTTGAAACATTATATTTCAAGTCTTTTTTTCACCCTAACCAGAATAATACTTTTTATTCTGCTATCCTCTAGGAAAGAAGTCAAGCTTCCATGCTCAGTGTTGCATATATAAGTCTAATAAACATTCAGCCAGATTCTTTTAGTGGTTTTCGCCTACTGATTTCTTTGAAATTCTACCTCATTATATAAATTTTAAGTGATAATGCATACCTTTTGATCAAACAAAAAACACAGCTGAGTAGAAAATAAATTATTTTCATCCTCATCATTAATCTACTAAAGAAGCAAACCTACCCTAAGGAAACAGTACTAGTGAAGAGCTTCTTTTGGGGTCAAATGATCTGGCTTTGAATCCTGCCTATGTCACTGAGTAACTGTGTGACCCCAAGCAGTGTTTTTCACCTGTCTGTGCCTCCGTTTCCTTAACTACGGGTAAATAAACCATACAGGATTGTTGTGAGCACTGAATCAATTAAGACATTTAGAAAAATGCATGGCACAGACTAAAGATTCAGTAAATGTTGAATTGGCGTAGAACAGTGCCAATAGTTATCCTATTTTCTAGTCCGCTTTCTTATACAACAAAGACTAGAAAGCAAAAACTTACACGTTCTAGAACTCTTATCGTCTAAGATTCAGGATATGAATTAGGTCCTCCAATTAGATGTATTCATACAGAATGTTGAGAGTGGAAGTAATGTAGAGACTCTCTTCCTGCTGCTTCAGCTATTGCTGTTAGCAAGTGCACCTGTGGAGAGCTGGAGTTCTCCAGCTGTGTTCCAGTGTCTGGTCACTAACTTTGTGCAGATTGAGAGGCCAGCACACTGGTGGTTCCTGGTGTGCAGCCATAGTAGGGCATTCTTGAACTTTCCAGTTCAAGTGGCAGCCTCCTGATTTCTCACCATCCCACCTGTGGTAAAGGGAACAGCTCCCTGGCAGGCTAGTTCTACAGGGGTGATAGGGCACCATTTCTTGGAGGGCTAGCCACACCCCATGTTTTCACCCTTGTCAGAGTTTTAGAAGTATCCAGTCCTCTGTGTACAATCCATTTTGTGTAAAGTCTAGAAAAGTTCCTGTTTCATGTAACTGTAATGGTACTGGTGGAGGGAGCAGCAGTGCAGTGGTGGTGGTTGTTATTATTGGAACTCTTTTGCACTATGAGTCTTTCCAAAATGAAAAAAATTTAAAAGCAGGGATAGGCAGTCATTTGTAATTGGTCATGATACTTTTTCCTCCAAACCCAGGCAAGCAACAGAGTCCTTCTCAACTCAGAACTCAAGGCAGCCACAATCGTTACACTGGGGCTGGTTTGCCAGTCTTGCTTTGTATTTGTGTTTTTCCTTGTATTGAGCTTCTCGCCAGCTTTATATCACATAATATACATTATTGGTTAGGGTTTATACTAACCTTAGACAGAAGAAAGGTGGGGGCACAGGGGAAACAGACTGGTGTTCAGACTTGTGAGAATTCATTGGAACCATCGAGGAAAAGGGAAATTCTACTTCACTTAAGCAACTATTTCTTGAACTTCTACTATTTACCAGTTGCTAGGCACTGGGAAGATATATATACAAATAAGGCACATTCCATACTCTCAAATTGCTCACAGTGGGAAGACAGGCCTACAAATAAGTAAGTTGAATTCTATATTAGACTATGAGCAGCTTAAGATCAGTGTCTAGTTCACTGTTGTAACCTTATCAGCTCTCACAGAGCCTGGTATACTGTATGTATGTGCTCAATAGATTTTTTTTTTTTAATAAGTAAAATGTAGAGTATCAGATCCAGTATGGACAGAATAGAAATAGTTAACCTGGGAATGTTGGGAAAATATTTTGCTGATATTCTAGTGGTGTCAAAAAAATGGTTCCACAATCAAATAAGTTTGGGAATTACCACATTGTGTCTGCCTTGTAGAGAGACACAAGCATGTTGTAGAATTTGATGAGTTCTGCAGTAAGGATACAGTTTAATTTTGTTCACCTGAATATTTTCCAAATGTATTTGACTAAAGAACCCTTTTGGCACCTCATTGTGTGGACCCAGATTGGGAAATGCTGTTCCAGTTATTTCCTGAGGCTAATATCTAATAAAGATTTTTTTATGATGCTAGAACATTGTGCCTTTGATAATAACATTTAAAACCTTGGTGTCATCAGCTTGGTATTGTGAGTAAACGTTTAAATGATTTACAGATAAATCTCCACAAAAGAATCTATCTAGCAAGGTACGTCTTTAGTTTTTATGTTAGCAACTATTTCTCTGTTCCAGGTTACAAAAGGTGGGCCACTCTAAAGAACAAAGTATTTTAAACAACCCATATTTTCCTTTTATTGAAAAAAAATGAAATAATAGCTTTTTAAGTGAAAATGAGTTGTTTAAAAAGTTTTCTTTTTACTAGTTATTTGGCCTATTTATTGTATTACACTAAGCTACTCTATCAACATTCTATCCACAGTACATCTCTTACAACTAAGACATTT